>NC_141698.1:533335147-533708863 GCF_964263255.1 Lissotriton vulgaris
ATTTCAGGCCTTTCAAATCATCTTTGCTTATGCCCTTGAAACCTATCCTCCACGTCCACCACGTTCCACTAAATATAACTCTGCCAACAAAGCTTTAGTCCAGGGAATTATTGACATGATCAAGGACGTCAATAATACTCCATCTTACCCTAGAGACGAATTACGAGTATATTTGAGTTGGAATTCTTCAGAGTATCGCCTTAGTTTGGGAGAAAGCAAGCGTAAAAGCTCAACTCCAATCTGGGTCGTACCTCACCGAGGTCAGGTCTGTTTGCAAGGTAATGGGAGAAATCCGAGAGCTCAGCTAGGGAGGAGTGAGTGCGTTGAGACTTATGTGTTTCCGTCTAACTCTTCCCCCGCTTTTCTTACTGCTAGGGGTACCTACTTCATCTGTCAAGACAGAGCGTATACATGGTTGCCTGCTGACTTTTCAGGTTCATGTTATATTGCTCGTTTGTTGCCTCCAACATACACTGCTTCATCTGATTATCACAAGACCAGAGTAGCAAGAGGTGTTTTCAGCAAGGAAGATACCGCTGGTCAGGAAGCTGGAGACTTCTTCAAAGGTTTCCTTCCGTTCTGGGGGCCTATGGCCAATAGTAGAAACATACGTCAGCTAACACGGGTAGTTGAATCTACTATTACCGAAACTGCTGGTGCCCTTAGCAATTTGACAGCTGAGCTTCAGGCGGATAGACTCATGGCGTTGCAGAACCGTATGGTTCTAGACGTAATACTTGCAGATCGAGGTGGGGTATGCAGAATGATCCAATCGAGCTGCTGTGTCTTCATTCCCAATAATGCTCCAACAGTCTATGAGGCGATCTCTAAGCTACACAAGATTTCCGACTCTATACATGTAGACAAGGGAAACTGGTCCTTCATGGAGTGGTTTTGGACTCTGATATCAGCGTGGGGATGGAAGGTTCTGATGGTCATTGGTGTCATCTTAGTATTCCTATGCTCATGCTGCCTGATTATCCAGTGTGGTCCCGCTTTGTGTAGTCTCTGTGCTGCAACCTGTTTCAGAAAACCACCTGCGTTTGGAGAAAAGGCACGAGAAAGGATGATGATACAACAGCATGTCACTGACCTGATGAGCATAGAATTAGACTCTGACATAGACTGAGTAATTGCCTATGTAAGGGCAAAAGGAGGGTCTGAGGTTCCGTGACGATTTGAACCCGTGTTTTCAATATTGTCGGAAATACATAATATTGGTATCAGCGAACCGCAAATGATCCATTTAGCATATCCTGGTGTTTTCGCTATGCTACAAGCAAGAGTACTCCTGTTACAAACACATTTCCGATCTACCCATGGCATCCATCTTAGATCCTGGCAGCCATTTTGTGTTTCTTGCCCTCACATACGCAATAACCCCTGATTACTCAATTTCGATTAAGGACACGTAGGCTTAGCCGGCGATTCACCTTTCCAGTAACACGTGCACCTTAGACCAGAACACGCTGTGGTTGCATGACTCGACAAAGGCTGCCTCCTCTGCCTGAGGCCAGTCCTGCTATACTGGTTCTTGTGTTCGTTGGCCTGATCATGATTAGGCGGCCAAAGCTGGTAGCCTTGCCCATTTACAACCCACAAACATCCCTTATCCTGCTTTTCTATCTTCTGCACCTGGCTCTGCTCCTTTCCTTCTGGGCCTTTATTAGGGGGAGGTAACGAAATTTACGATGAGGCGGTCCGGGTCTTGAATGAAAAGTTGACATGAGATTATGATGGAAAAGTGGGAACCCCTCGTTCGTAATGTTTTGACATCAGATATTGTTGACGATTCCTGTGCAACGCCAAATATTTATTGTTTAGGACACAAAGGTTTGGGAATGTACTAACATGTAAAGAATTTGCCCAAAGCCTAATATTTAGTATATAAGGAGCAACCCTCTTTGTACAAATCGAACAGGCTCCTAGATACTGCCCGTGTGTAGTTTCTGTGACTTCTGTGTCCCTGCAGTAATAAACCTTTGGTCTTTGACGCCACCATCAAGAAGCCCGTGTTTCTGTTTATTTGTGCACCAAGACAGGTGGAACTCCGGGGTCTTCGGGTGTTATCCCTGACACCTCTGGACGGAACCAAAAAGTCCAGAACTCCAAGACCTATCTGCCAGTACCAAGATGTAAGATGAATGTTGCTGAGATGTTTGGCTGCCGCTAACCTGTCAATTGATTAATCTGCTCAAGGAATTGGGTGAACCTCAGTTTTTGTCGTAGCATTGAGGCCCCTATAGTCCTCACAAAACCTAATTTCTTTCTTTTCACCCTTGGAGTGAGGTTTGGGGACTAAGACAACTGGGTTGACACAGTGGCTCTCTGAGAGTTCAATAGAACCCAATTACAGCATCTTGCTGACCTCAGCTTGGAAGCTCTCCCTCACATTGTCATACTGCCTTTAAATTTTATTTTTGACTGTTAGGCTGTCACCAGTGTCCACATCATGGGTACATCAGCTAGTCTGACGAGGGGTAGGAAAGAAGAGCTCAGCATACTGACTTAGGACTAGCCTGCAGTTAGCTTGCTGTTGGTCATTGAGGGTGTCTGAAAGGACCACTCTATAAAAAGACCCATCTTGGGGATTGTTGGAGAGGAGATCAGGGAGACGTTTACTCTCATTTTCCCGTACCTCATCTGTGACCATGAGCATGATCATGTCAGCTCTGTCATATCAGGCCTTCAAGAGGTTGACATTTATTACCCTCCTGGGGTATTTGCAAATGCCAAGGTCTACCAGATGGGTGACCTCCCCTTTTATTTCAACGACAGGGGAGAGCCCCTTCGACACGTATTGGAGGGCACTAGGGGCCACAGGCTCCAATACCCATACCTTCTGCCCTGGTTTCAATTCAACCAGGGCAGCCTTTTGCTAATACCACTGCTTTTGAGGCTCTTGGCTGGCCTGAAAGTTTTGGCTAGGTTTCTCAATGTTCTCAGCCACCCTAGACTAAAGGCCAAGCACATAGCCCGCTATGTCTTGTTTTGTTTCTTTGAAAGGTTTCTCCCAAACTACTCTTACCAGACCCAGAGGACCTCTAACTGGGTGCCCAAACAAAAGTTTATAGGGTGAAAACCCCACTCCCTTCTGTGGCACTTCCCTGTAGGCAAAAGGCAGACATAGAAGTAAGACTTTGCATCTCCTTGAGAGTTTTTCAGGAAGCCCACCAATCATGCCTTTCAATGTCTGGTTGATTCTCTCCACCATGCCATTAGTTTGTGGGTGACAGGGGGTGGTGAGTCTGTAGTTTACTCCACACTCATCCTGCATGTGTTTTAAGTATGCAAACTTGAAGTTTGTTCCTCTGTCTGATACAACCTCCTTTGGGAAACCAACCCTGATAAAGTCACCAAGAAGTGCCTTTATCACCACCGGAGCAGTGGTGGGCCTTGGTGGAATAGCTTTAAGATACCTGATGACATGATCCACTATCACCAGAATATATTTGCTCCCTGAGGTTGTTGAAGGGTCCAGGGGGCCCCAAAAATTGATGGTTTTGCATTTTTGTTACATAAGTTAGCAGTCGCGGTGCCTTTTTGTGTATAGGCACCATTTTGTATTGTGATCACAACCAATCCATTGCCATTTCCGAGAAACACCCTTCTCTAGGTTATGTTGTTTTGGAGCCACACTAATGAATGCACTGATATTATTAGTGCATACCTTTCTCCTTAGAGTAAGTCTTCTCTCACTTGACTGGTGGCGGGCACAGGCAGAGTGTCCTTGAATCGTAGATAATGTGTGCTCGGCCTCAGAATCAAAACTTACTCCCTTGCAATTTACTTTCCAGCTGCATCTCTCTGGAAAATTCCATGGTGGACATGATTTAGTTGGTTTTGAAGTGTATTTAATGTATCATTATGCTTGCTGATGTCAGTCCCTCTACAGCACTCCTAAGCGACTGGGCAGAATGGGCTCCACTCTGAATGTACTTAGAATACGCTGTTATTGCTTTGTATTCTCTACTGCCTGAGTCACTGTTCATTATAGTGGATGGCCGAGAGGTGGTCATCAGCGACCTGAGTGACCAGATTCAGTTCAGTTCCATCAGTTGGTGCCCGAACGGGGACTCATTTGGGTGAATGACCCATCCTCTTCCGTGGCTGGGGGGAGATCCAAGCCATCGTCGGCTTGGACAGACGGATCAGGGATCCCTGCAGTTGAAAAGGTGGTCCAGCTGGCAGTGTACTGGCGTCCACACTCTTTTCATTATTTTTAATGGGGTTGTCCAGTAACTTTCTGATGTTCCCGCAGACGCCCCAACTTTAGGGGGCGGCAAAGTGGTCATCTTGCTGTTTAAGGACGATACCCTGCCAGTCTCTAAGACTTCCAGAGGGCTACAACTGATATTAGACTGATTCAAGGCCTTCTGTGACTCTCGGCCTGAAGGTTAATACTAAGTATGGGCGAAAAATCCGTTCCGCTCACGGAATTTGCTGATTTTTGACAATTTGGCGATCCGTGAATCTCGCGAAATTGCCAAAAAATCTGCAAATCCGCTCGCGGGCGGATTTTCTTTAGAAGCCCCGCTCTTTGGCCCCACCGCACACACTAGTGGTGTGAATCATTTTCCCACAATGATGGACAGCTCACTCAAGGGAGCCCAGCGCTGGGCAGGTGTGCTTTCTCCCCGTATCTACCGTTGAAAAGTAGCTGTGATGCCTGATGAAGGCCTCTGCATCCTTGACTTTCACAAGTGCAATCCCCGTGTAGTTCCTGTGACCAGGTGCTTCTTTCTCCTCGTCTGCTGCTCTGATCAGTCTCTGACCTTTTATACACACAAGAGGCATGTGAACTTGCATAGAGGCCCCGCCCATTTGGCCCCGCCCACACACTAGCGGCTTGCTCCGTCTTCCCGCCATTTTATACACACAAGAGGCATGTGAACTCGCGTACTGAAGCCCCGCTCTTTGTCCCTGCCACCCACACAAGCGGTGTGCATCGTTTGCCTGCCCTGACCCACTATGATGGACAGCTCACTCAAGGGACCCCGGCGCTGGGCAGGTGTGCTTTCTCCCAGTATCTGCCGTTGATGCAATATCTGCTGTGATGCTTGCTGGAGGCCTCTGCAAACTTGACTTTCACAAGTGCAATCCCCGTGCAGTTGCTGTGACCAGGAGCTTCTTTCTCCTCATCTGCTGCTCTGATCGGTCTCTGACCTTTTATACACACAAGAGGCATGTGAACTTGCATAGAAGCCTCGCTCTTTGGCCCCGCCGCACACACTAGTGGTGTGCACAGTTTTCCCGCCCAGGCCCACTATGAGGGACAGCTCACTCAAGGGACCCCGGGACTGGGCAGGTGTGCTTTCTCTCAGCATCTACAGTTGAAAAGTAGTTGTGATGCCTGACGGAGGCCTCTGCATCCTTGACTTTCACGAGTGCAATCCCTGTGCAGTTCCCTTGACCAGAAGCTTCTTTCTCCTCGTCTGCTTCTCTGATCCGTCTCTGACCTTTTATACACACAAGAGGCATGTGAACTCGCATAGAATACCCGCTCTTTGGCCCCGCCGCACACACTAGCGGTGTGCACCGTTTTCCCGCCCTGACCCACTATGATGGACAGTTCGCTCACCGGACCCCCGGCATGGGGCAGGTGTGCTTTCTCCCCGTATCTACCATTGAAAAGTAGCTGTGATGCCTGATGGAGGCCTCTGCATCCTTGACTTTCACGAGTGCAATCCCCGTGTAGTTCCTGTGACCAGGTGCTTCTTTCTCCTCGTCTGCTGCTCTGATCAGTCTCTGACCTTTTATACACACAAGAGGCATGTGAAGTCGCATAGAGGCCCCGTCCATTTGGCCCCGCCCACACACTAGCGGCTTGCTCCGTCTTCCCGCCATTTACCCACTATGATGGACAGCTCACTCAAGGAACCCCTGCGCCCTTTGGCGCGATGGCATAGTAACACATACATGGTCACTGGAGACAACTCTTCTGGCCCTTTACGCAGCTGCAGTGTAGGAAAAGCACTATACATTTACCCAATGAGGTAGCAAGTACTGATTAGCCAGCAGAAGTATAGAAAGTACAGTGTATTTGTGCAAAACCGCAAAGCCCGTGAACTCGCAGATTATTTTGCAATTTGCGCGAATTTGCAGACCGCAAATCCGCAAAATTATCCCATTCCTAGTTAATACCTCTAAGACAAAGCTTTTAATGTTGCACCAACAGAAGTCATACAAAGGTAAGCTTACAATGGACGGAATTGCGCTGGAGAGAGTGAGTACCATTGATTATCTCAGATTACTCTCTGATACTATGTCCTGGAAGCCCCAAATCATGAAGCACACTCTGCAGCATGGACAGATAATGGGGGCCTTGATCAGTGAGCATAGGTCCTCTTACAGCAAACCGGTAGTAGCTCTGCTCCACATATATGACCGTAAGACATTCAGCTCAGCCTTGTATGGAGCGAAATTGTGGGGATTTGAAAAGATGGAGACTTTGCTGACTACAGAGAATATGATTCTGAGGTCCTTACTCACACAGCACCCCTCTCCTTTCTCTATGGTTGGACATGGGACGAGCCACCATCGTCGAGAAAACCAAGTTAGATCCTCAGTTATTCTGGCTCCGCTTAAAAACAACCCCAGAACTGTCTCCTTACGCGACACCCCTTTATGAAGTACTGGCACTTGATCAATTTAAGAAGATCCCTTGGCTGCAGGAAGTGGAATCCTTGCTTACCTCTATAGGCCTAGAGGGCCTGTGGGAATCAAGGGAATATGAAGGGCTGCCTACCAAGGAATCATTAAAGAAATACTATTGGCACTTGGTGGCCCACTCCTCTGCTTCATATTCGTCTTGGTGCCGCTTAACCACAACATTTTTAGAGTTCAATTCGCTTCCCTCATATGAATACTATTCGGATGCTATCACAATCCCTCAGGAAAGGAAGCTGTTTATGCAATTTAGATTTGGCTCAATTCCAGTGAACGCTCTTACAGCTTCCTGGTGTTCAACATCTAATGATGCAAAATTGCCTAGGTGTCCTTGTGCTGTGGAATCAATTAGCCACATATTTATTGCATGTCCACTATACAGACGGCCAAGAGACAAAGGGTGACCTTCCGTTTGTAAATGTTTTGGTATGTGGTGCCATGTAGAGGCGCTGCACATCTTAAAATCTGACGTCAGTCCAGTAATAGTTTGTGCTATAGCAGTTTCTTGGCACTATGTGGTTTGTCAGAAGGTCTGTCCTGAATCCACAACATTAATACTATGGATATTGCTGAAATATTTTTGAGTGCATCTTTTTATCTAGTTTTAAACTAATATTCCCATTTCTTGTTTTTAATGTGTGTGTCATGTTTTTACTGTTTCTACTCTTTTATCATTAAGCAAATTACTGATCAATTGTCCTAGGATGGGCCTTGTTATCTCTTACGTATTTGAGAGCGGCTTCTGTCATATCTCTTTGCTTCATTGTCCTGTTTAACTTGTATTCCAGTATCACTTTTAACTAACTATTGTTGCATTATCACCATGCATTTAATAATTTTGTTCAATGAATTATCAGTACTTCTACTTTTATGGTCAAAAGACCGAATAAAGTTTATGACTGACTGACTGATTGACCAATCTACTTCAAGTTGTATCCTAGTCAAGGTGCCCAACTAGGGGGATATCATTGGCCAAAGTAAGGAGGAATATTTTACAACTCTGAGGTACTACCAGTCTCCCGGTTGGACCAGATTTGGGATCTCTGGCCTCAGTGTATAGGAGCCTATCCTCCCAATAGACCCTGTGGGTGCCACTGATATCACCCTTCTCCTGTGCAGCAGCTTACTGCCTCAGGCTTTCAAGAGTAGGTCAGATATCTTGTCCCCAGCACAGTTACATCATGGGGGGTCCCCCTGGGCCCAAGACATCTGACTCTTTAGGCCAAATCTCTTGAGACTCAGTTCCCCCTGAGAATACCAAGTCCTCTTCCTGAGAAAAGGGGTTATGACTTGGGATCTGTTTAGAAGCTGATCCCACAGTCTTCTTGCCCTTTCTCTTGAAGGGCTGGTCCATTCTTCCAGGATCCATCACCTCTTTCTCACTCAGAGCTGTGTGCTCTGGTTGTAACACAACCCCATCCTGAGAGACTTACCATCCTGGCATGGGTCCTCAGTTCGACTTCTTCCCAAGGAGAGGTCTCCAAATCATTTACAAGCAGACAATCTACAGGGACAGCTGGGGACTGTGATGGATTCCCTCCCCCGACTGTGGAATGCCCTGTAAAACCCAATATGGCAGCTGCTATGCCTCTAGCAGGTCAAACAGCAAGCTGCGGACAGCTAACCATGAACCAAGAGGGTGGGGCCTAGAGTAACAAAGAGACGCCGAGAATTGGAATATGGCAAGAGTTAGAGGCAGAGACGGAAGGAGAGGAAGATACCGGAGAGGAGATCAACTCGCAAGCCTTAGGAAGGAACAGAGGAGAAACCGAGACTGCAGAATCAGCCCAGAATGAGGGGGTCCATCTGAGAAGAGACTGATCCAGGAGCAACGCTCGTGAGTGCAGCACTCCAACAAGAGAAGTGGAGGATAGGACTCCCATCTCTACAGCCCAGGAGGATCGTGGTCCAGGCAAGTGCCCAGGGCATAATTTTTCTCATTTAGAGGTAGTTGAACAGGGTTACGGGCCACACCACCCTTAATCACTGAAATACCTTTTGGCACTTAGGCAAGACATGAGTAAAGACCATGGGTGACAGGAGTACTTTTTCCCTAAGGCAGTACTAGACCAGTGGCCTGACTGTATTTTTATTTCTCTTTGTTCCTTTTCCGGTTCCCTTCTGAGGAGATGAGACAAAACTGGAATGAAGCCCAACCACAACAATACTGTGGACTCAGACTCCTTTTTTCCCCCATACATGGCTTTGGTTTTTCCTTATCCTTAATTTTCCGAGCCTTAGAACTGAAACCCATACCCAAGAAAAATTGAGATAAGAATGAGACAGAAAAAATAGTCCATAATAAAATACCTACGCTACTGTTAGTTACTCCAGTGTCACTAAATACAGGAAGGGCGGGACATCTGGTGTGGCCAGCAGAGGACAGGGACACAATAACTTATTTTTGTCCAACTACTCCCCCCCAATCGAAAGTGACATGGCCATGGGATAGACTTTGGTGACATTGCTAGTGTTGGTGACTGGCTAGGCCCTTCCAGTTAGGTACTGATCTAAGTTAACTAGTTGCTAGGTCAGACACTAGCCCCAGTATCCATCTAGCCCTCTATCCTGGACCCATTAATCTTGGGAAAATTACTGTATTTCTTCATATTATCTGGCTAGGCAGCACAGATAAAGTCTACCTCCCTCTCAAAGACTAATGTTGCCCCAATGGGGTTACTGACATGGTCAGGCCACACCTGGGATCCCATCATGATGTTAGCAACTGCAGGTACTACAGACGGACTAGAGGCATTTTTATTTATTTTACAGCTAAGATCTTCAGTTCGATGTCCTGTTGCTTTACTGTTGTGACACCAAGCCTTGTTGGGATCACATTTCTTTCCCTGGTAACCACACTTAGACTGTGTAGAGACTCCAGCTCCACCCTGCTGAGCAGGTTTTTGGAGGCCTGTAGAAGACTCCATTTTTAGGGTTACCCTCTTTCCCATGGTGAGGCTTTTTCACCTCTTACTTCTGGTCTCCCCAACCAGTGTAAGTTTTGGTGACCCTTGTCTTGATCCAGTGGCCTGCCTTCTTCCCCAATTCGTGTAGGAGAAAGTGGGCCCAGGTCTTCCAGGAATTGATGTAGTTTCTCTTGGTGACAATTACTTAAAAGGTGCTTCTCCATAATCAAACTATACAACCCTTAAAAATCATGAACATTGTTACCATCCATTCAACCAGCCTCCTAGTGTTTTCACTGAGTAATCTATGAAATCTACAGTCACAGTACAGTGGATGAAGAAATAGAGAACCAAAGAGCCAGTCTGAAAGCAACAAAACCGGATTTCCTTTTTCATTGCAGAGCAGAAAGTACACAGGCGAAACAATAGGAAGTCAGGCAGGCCAAGCAGAGACAGAGATTCTACTGATCATGCACGAGGAGAAAGTAGAAGAGGTGGAGTTGAGGGACAATGGAGGAGGAGATCCAGGTTGAACGAAGAATTGAATTCTCTAATTCAAGCTGTTCACAAGGGCCATTCAGGAAACCTTGGTAGAAAAGTGGAAAGAGAGTATTCTGGACCCATCTTCTCCTGCCTAGGTACCACCAAGGAGAGGGAATGAGAGCCCACAGAGAGAAGTGACCGAAACGCCGAGTAGACACTGCAAAACCTCCAGTCTAGCCTTGCTTCAGGAAGAGCGTGGCTATATCAGGTGTGTGACTGTGTACTAAATAGAAGAGGAGGTTAAGAAGGAAGCCGAAAAATATTGGAGAATAGGAAACTAACAAGGTTTTTACATTTTAGGTGAAAACCTACATTTTGAGAATTTGTTTTCTCTTTTTTTTGGTGGTGTTCATTTTTATTTCCTATTCTTAATGGGTATTACTTTGGGTAAACAGGGACAGTTTCAATAGGGTGCATACAATCTATATAACGCTGTCCTGCTGGGAAAGTAGTCGTTGTTTTTTTGATAATCTTTATTTGGAGCACCTATTAATATCACCTTACAAAAAATAAAAGGACAGATTCACATTAAGTCTAGCACCACAGGGTGGATACGATAATATTAAAAGTCAATTGCCTGAGATATCTCTACTGTTAAGGGTGCCAGCGAGGGGGGCTGCTGGAAGAGCTGAAACAAAGAAGAAGAAGTTTCAAATCACTTCGTAATTTCAACCATATATCTACTTAAATAAATATTTCAAGGAATGACTCTTTGAATTAATTATTAATTGAATGACATACGCCCAAGATTGACCTTGGGTTTTCTTGGCCTCACTGAACTTGATCCTATACACTTCAGTGCTGAATCCAAAGCCCTCAATCAGGTTACCCTTCATGAGGTCATATGATGTAGCATCTTTCTCATTAAATGTCAGGAGTCTATCCCAGCACTTTCCTGAGAATATTTCCCACAGGATAGAACTTCACACCTTTATGTGGGCCCGTCTACTAAGACAGGCTCTCTCAATTGCAATAAACCACTTAGTTATAACATTACCCTCAAAATATTTAGGGGTAATGCCTTTGGGGATTTAAGGATCAACAAGTTCTACCTCCATGTTTATTAATTTGCTACCACCAGAGATGAGTCCTAGGCATCTTAGCTCTCTCCTGTACTAGGGCTAGGAGTTTAGCTTTTAGGGCTATCCTCTTACCCAGTTTTTGAAGATCTGCATCTTAAGTGTCTACCTCATTTAGGGCACTAGTAGGGTCACTTTCACCAGAGGGGGTATTGATGGATTCAGTGTCTTCCCCCTCTACCTCCTCCTGTTCTTCCCGTTCTGTTTGCCAGCACCTTGTCATTATCTGCCAGCAACTGCTGGAGATAGGCTTTATTGAGTTTAGGACCCGTGGCACGTTCCCATGCTTTGCACAAATCTTTAAGTTGAGAAACTTTAAGGTGTGCATAGGGACCCTGGTTGAGCTCCTGGCTGGTCCTTGCAGTTTCAGTCATGGTGTTTGAAGTAAGTTGTGGCTTATCGGAGATTTACAAAAAAATTTAAGTATTTCCAAAGTGTTAGAATTGGGGGTATTTAGTTGGCAGAGGTGAGTACATTTGTCTAAATAGGGACCCATGATTCTAGTTAGGGTAAGGGGGATACACACTTTAGATTACCCCTGCTCACACCCTCGGTAGCTTGGCACAAGCAGACATGCTTAGCCAAAAGGCAATATGTAAAGTATTTGTACCAACACTCACAGTAACACAGTGAATACACCACAAATGGACATCACACCAGTTTAGAAAAATAAAATATCTTTATCTATACTAAACAAGACTAAACCGATAAAAATCCAACATATACAGTTAAAAATATGACTTTCAAAACGATTCAAGATCTTGTTCCATAGAAAACTATATTGTGTGATTTTTACACAAAGTACCTGAAAATGCGTAAAAATTCACAAAGCCACACAACCGCAGAGAATGGAAGGGTTGGACAACAAAGCAATGCATCAGTTCCTGGGCACTTGGGGAGGCAACGTGACAGTTCTGCTGCACACAGGAGAAGTGATGCATTGAATCCGTACTGTAGAGGGAAGTGAGGCGTCTAAGTTAAGACAATTCTGGTCTGAGGGCAGCTTTGCGATGCTTCGCGATAGTTCTTGCAGGGATTAGCTGCAAAAGCCACCTTTGAGACCCTGTAACTGGAAGGAGGTACCTCAGGCAAGGGTAGGACTCATAAATGGTAGAGTCCTGCAGCACCAGTAGATTTGCAGGGTCATCATACTTCAACCCTTGGAGATCTCATTCAATCAGGGGACACAGCAAAGTCCTTCTCCTTTCCTTGGCAGAAACAACAACTGCAGGCCAACCCTAGACACACAGCAAGGGCAGTAGTTCTCCTCAGTCTCTCCAGCACTGCACCTTGGCAAAGGTTCCTCTTGAATTCCAGAAATGATCTAAAGTCTGGGCTTTCGGGTCAGATACTTATGCCCCAACATGTCTTTGTTCTCTTTGTGCAAGGGGCTCTGAGCCCAGTACAAACCAATATTATGGGGCACTCTGCAATTGCACAACAATGTCCATTGTCAATGTGAGCCTTGGCTCCAGACACATTGCAGGGGGGGGCAGAGCCAGCATTGTGGAAGGCAGTCATATTCCTTTTCAGGTACAGGTGCTACTCCTCCCACCACACCAAATGCAGATCAGGCATATTCAGCCTAGTGCTGACTCATCCAGACTCCTAGAGCCACTGCACCTCCCCAGCCCCTGTCACTCCAAAGCCAGATAGTCAATACACAAACAGGCAGAGGCACACAGGATGGCTGAACAAGAAAATAGCCACTTTCTAAAAGTGGTATTTTCAATCACACAATTTAAAAGCCATCTTCACTAGTCAGTCAGTCAAAAAGCTTTTATTATCGATTAAACACTATAAAAAGACATGTTGCAAATTTACAGACAAGATAAAAATATTTACAGTGTTAAAGAAGAAAAATAAAATCCTCAATAAATACTGTCATAAAATATTAAGAGAAGAAGGGCACAAGTAGGGCAAACATCGATGTCACTGTGTACAGTAGAATAGGTCTGTGACCCCACACAATATCTTCGTAGAAAATATCCCCACCGCAATCAGGAAACTGACCCATGGGTAATGGGCAGTGGTTTAATATTTTTTAGAAATGCGCACCTCGAATACCACATGGACAAGAGGAATCTTGATGATGCAAACACTGCAAAAGCCGTGGTATCGACTTTTAAAATTCTATACACCTCCCTATAATCCCTACGACCCCTGGACTTAAAGAATTGGATTATCCACTTAGCTCTCGCCCTATTGTACGAGGGGCAAAAGAGCAGAACGTGCTGATCCGTCTCTTTGGCACCTGTGCACCCAGGGCAAGTGCTCGCTGGCGGTGTAGCCTTTGACCACTTGTGCGTGAGACCCATAAGGGGCAGTGAACCATGCCTAAACTGGATGTAAAGTTTCTTTGCCTGGGTAGGCTGGATATCATCCAGGAATTTATCATATTTGGGAAGTGCCTTAAAATCAAGAAAGTTATTAGTCAATCTGCCCATAGAAGAGTTTTTCTAAAACACTAGCAAGGTGGTGTTTGTTTAGGGCCAATCTCAGGGATTTTTTGGATATCCGGGGACAAACCACCTCAGGGGACAACCACATGTCCCCATGCCAAGTGCTAGGGTGAGGTGCTTGATATGCCTCTACCATGAAATCTTTCCACACTCCCTCTGGACAAGAGATCCCCCAGGTCCTCTCTGTAGCTCTCTAGCTCCGGAGTGGACCAAAGCCGTCTCCAATATAATAACGGACGATTCAAGACGATTTCCTGTATAGGTGCTAAACCTAAATCGAACCTTAGGGGTTTAGGGGGGTGTCCGAGGGAGTCTCAAAATGTGTCTAATAAAGCTATTCTCAGTGAGGGACAGCATAAGAGCGCCAGCATGACCCCATAGATCCACACCGTAGATCGCACCCCTTCTCGCCTGGACTTTATAAATTTCAACAGGCGGTCCCACCAATTTCTGGGAGGTTTTGTTAAAAACTTTCAAAATACCACCTGAAGATTGAGCCAGTTTCAGATTGGCCTTGGCCATGTGAGAGGTCCAGTCCATTCTATCATTTAGTGTAATCCCCAGATAATCGAATGTGGAGACTCGGTCCAGGGCCATTCTGTCCAAATGCGGGTGGGGACAATTTGATTTTTTCAAGTTATAAACCATGAACTTGGTTTTGGAGACATTTATCTCCAAGTCCCTCATTCTGCAGAAACAGCAAAAAGCTTCCAATGTACGCTGGATACCCCCAAATGATTTAGATAATAAGAGGGTATCGTCTGCGAACATTAGGGCAGGTGTTTTCCGCCCGGCTAGACTAGGGGAGTCCAGGTCCCTAGCACCAAGTAAGTGTGCGATCAACCCATTAAGGAAAAGTGAAAAAAGCGTGGGACTAAAACGCACCCCTGCCTCACCTCCTTGTCCACAGGAAACGGGGCCGACAGCTCCCCACCCCTCCCAAACCTTACCCGAGCATAGTTGACCTGATGCATACGTCTAAAAAGCTCACACAAATAGGCCAGGGCACCCATCTCTAAAAGTATAGCCAAAGCTTGTCCCTGAACAGTTGATCGATCGTAGATACCCCAGCGCGAAATCCTGCCTGTAGGAAGGTTAGGATGTGGTGGTCGTCCATCCAACACTGCAACGTAGTTAGGAGGACACGTGCAAAGAGTTTCTGAAGTACGTCGATCAAACTGATGGGGCGGTAGTTCGCCGGGTCGAGGGGAGAGGCCTTCTTGTAGATGGGGATGATTTCTGATCCCAGCCATGTCGCGGGGATATCCAGACCCTGCATAATAGCATTGAAAAGGACACAAATATAGGGCGCCCACACACTTTGCTCGCTCCGGTAGAGATCGCCGGGAATTCTATCTAGTCCCTGTGCTTTCCCTGCAGGCAGACTTTTAAGTGCTGCATTGACTTCTAACAGCGTGCAGGGATAATTGACTTGTGCCATACAATTCAGAGATACTGTTGCCAATATTCTTGGTAATTCGGGCACGACAGAAGGGGAATCTAGGGGACTAAGTGAGTATAGTGGCTTAAAAAGGGCAAGCCAAACATCTTCGCTAAGGTTGGGCAATATGGCAGTCATCCCTGCCACCGGTCCTCCTGGACCAAGTTCCAAAAGGACCTATAATCACGGGCGGCAAGCACCTTGCTCACCTTTTCCCATTTGTCAGCCTCCCACTCAGACCTGGCCTCTGTGATTAATTTTTTATAGGTTTGTCTAGCATTCCTAATCCGTAAAGGTGACCCCAGTTTTACCTCCTTTACCTGCCGATCTTGGTGGAATTAAAGTAATCAGCCAATACGCTGAGGAGATCGTTATGGGTGCACTGTAGGGCTAGAAAATAAGAGGGCTCTGAATTGCAACTTGACGAATCACTGGCCACTAGTAAGGCACCTACTACATGATTGTAAATCGCTGCTAACGTGTCCGGTGCTAGTGCCACCTTTGCCCAGCTAACTCATCTACCTCCCGCCATTTGGAGCAAATTCTTGTTACATGAGGTCGCCACTACTCCCTGAGTTTTTTGGTGCCCTAAATAAGTAACCAATTCCAGTGTTAGCAAGTTGTGGTCACTATCAACCCTAGGAATTACAGAAAACGTTTTAGCTTTTGCCCATAGTTCCACATTGACCAAGATGTAGTCGATACTTTTTCCTGGTCTATTAAAAGTTTGGGCACCTGGGATATCGGAAAGAAGTCTTCCGTTACATGCCCTGAGGGAATTAGTTACAACCAAGTTATTAATCACAAGAGCCAAAGGCGATAGGCGCTTTTCTGGATACATGGAGCATTCAGGGATTAACCAAGTCTCCTCCTCTTCTGTGGTTACCGTGGGGATCCCCAGAAATTAATTGAAGTGGCAGTTAAAATCTGCACCTATTATTATATTATAGGACGAGGGGAAGTAAAAGAGAAGTGCCTCCAAAGCCTCTAGAATTGATAATCCTAGCTGAAGTTGGTTTGGGTGTAAATAAATGTTGATCACTGCCTTTACCGACGCATCCTTAAAAGTAAGTAGAATACAAAGGATGTCTGGACTGTGTGAATCAACTACCTTGACTGTGCACCCCAAGTGCACAGCCACTCAGATACACAGTCCTCCCGATGGTCTTCCCCTGGGACCCTGTACTGCCGCTGTATGATAGGGCGCAAATCCTATCCTTAATGGGGGAGACAGGAGCCAGGTTTCTTGAAATAGGCATATGTCATAATCATCCATCAGATCTCCCCACTCCGGGATGTTCAACTTTTCCCCCAACCCTGCTACATTCCAGGACCCGATCAATGAGCAACAGTGCGATACTCGCACGAGAGAGGCCTCCAGAGGTTGCTGTATGTCAAGGGGTATTGGTGGGCTACATTGGTAGGTACCCAACTCCGTCCACCTCCTGGAGAACTCATGATGAGGGGTGACAGAGGAGTCGAAGTACAAGCCACTAAAGGACTCAGATTTGATTCCGCAGACATGCCTCACCTCTTAAGCCTTCCTCAGTCTGCCTCTCAGGTAGATACATGGCCATTAGATCATCACCCCCAAGTGAAGGGAGTCAATCCACAATACTCGGGGCCCTGTATCTGATGTCCACTGGGAGGTTATACTCCAAATCAAGCCCACCAAAGAAAGAGTAGGGCTGTACCATGATTTGTGAATAAAAGTACCCCAGGTGGCGGGTGCATTTTGCGCCCATGATTTCCGGCTCACCACTACCTAAGATGTGTTTGACCACCTCTGTGTCCCCGAAGTTAATGATCACACAGTCACCTCCTATATCTTTAAGTCTAGTTCCCAACCAGCTGACTCTACGTGCAAATAAAATTTCTCCCTGCCCGGGTCCCAAAAATGGTCTATGCCTATTTAGCCAAAAAATTATTTTATTTTTTAGTTCAGGATAGGATTCAGTACTAGATTTATCCAAGGGTGGCACTCTCGTAAGTACCACCATGTATGGCATTGCCTCAGGCAGTAACTTGGGACGGGGTGTAGGTTTTATTGGGCTATCTACCTGGGATTTAAGAAGAGCAGCAGGCGTGGGTCTACTACCAGCAGACTGCTGCTTCCCAGGGACTACCGGGGGAGGAAGCGGGACACATGTTGTTGGAGCAGCTACAATTGGAGGTGCAAGAGAACAAATAGGACCACCAGAGTTGCTTAATACTGGGGTAGATTTTTGCATGACTACATGAGCCATAACATGTGATGATTCAGTAGTGAGAGTACTTTCCCCCAAACCCGTACCCGTAGTGGTGTTCAAGGCAGTGCCAGAGCCCTCTCCCATAGCCAGGTTCCCCTGTGAGCTAAATGGCTGGGATTTCCCTGTGCATTTGTTGGTGAGAAGGGAGAGTATTCTATCTATTCTTGATGACACAGATTTAACTTGAGAGCTAATGCCCTGTTCAATATGGGCCTGCAAGTCAATCACTAAATGTGAAACCCAAATAGGTGGACCAATAAGGGGGGGAGAAGGAGCAGACTCGGACTACGAGCCAGTAGATGGAGGTACTATCCTTTTAGCATATTTTCTGGTAGGTTTTGATCTTTTACGTTTGGGACAGGGCTTAAGGTCACTTCTTTCTACTGGATGTAGAGTAAGTGGAGAGGTCGGGGCAGAGACAGTCACATCCGGTGCAATCTGGGCACACGGTAGCTCGGAAAATGAGGGCATTAGAAGTGAAGTAGAGTCAAAGGGATTAGCTGGGACTGCGGAGACATCCCCTTCTGACTGAGGGAGGGCCATTACGGGGGTGATGGATAAGCGCCTTTCCGTGTTTTCAATGGCCATTGCTACTGCTCCTATAGATTTTTGGAGCATTATATCAATAGCTGTGAGGCTCAGGAGTGGTTGGGTTGTGGCTGCTAATTGCCTAGTCATAGGAGGTGTAGTGGAGGACTTAGTGTTTTTTCCCATACTGTTCATTACATAAACAGAAATGCCTCTATCCCTACTAACCCAAAGTTTTTAAAACATATATAGTTAAAATATATTTTCTTAGTAAGACCCGCTCATACACAAGGCCTACTAAATAAAATACAAAGCTTTGACTGCTTAAGGAACATTTTTAAATGTAAGCACAAAGGCTACAATGGGAGTTAAAAAAATGAGAAAACAAAAACAATGGCAACCAACAAACGAGCAAACCCCCCTGCAGCCAAATGCAGCAGTCCAAATTTAAAGTTCTTACTGTCCGTTAGTTGGAACATCAGAGAGGTGGCCCAGCCCAACCTCGACTGGCCTCAGACGGCCGCAGACGGTCCCGCCCTTGTCCCGGGCTTCTCCTGGTGCCGCCCGTGTGCGTCCCGCGACACGGGAGGAGCAACTTGCTTTTAAGCGCCTCCGGGCGCGTGTGTGGGAGGAAGTGGGCGTTGCAGCAGGGGACGCTGGGATATGAAGTCCCCCCTCTCGGCTGGCGCTTGCTTGTTCTGGCGGCAGCGAGGGGGACAACAGCAGAGATTTCCCTGGTCTCTGTGTGGCGTGCGGCAGGTAAGAAAGCCGTGTTCCAATCTGCCCATTGTGGAAAATGCCCCCACTCCACCGCAGGAGCAACTCGCTTTCAAGCACCTCCGGACACGTGTGTGGTTGGAAGTGGGCGTTGCAGCAGGGGATGCTGGGATATGAAGTCCCCCCACTCGGCCGCCGCTTGCTTGTTCTGGCGGCAGCGAGGGGGACAACAGCAGAGATTTCCCTGGTTCCTGTGTGGCGTGCAGCAGGAAGGAAAGCCGCGTTCCAATCAGCCCGTTGTGGAAAATGTCCCCGCTCCACCGCAGCAGCAACTCGCTTTTAAGCTCCTCATGGCGCGTGTGTGGGCGGAAGTGGGCGTTGCAGCAGCGTATGCTGGGATATGAAGTACCCCACTCTGGCGGCAGGGAGGGGGACAACAGCAGAGATTTCCCTGGTTCCTGTGTGGCGTGCGGCAGGTAGGAAAGCCGTGTTCCAATCAGCCCGTTGTGGAAAATGCCCCCGCTTCACCGCAGGAGCAACACGCTTTTAAGTGCCTCGGGGCGCGTGTGTGGGCGGAAGTGGGTGTTGCAGCAGGGGATCCTGGAATATGAAGTCCCCCCACTCGGCAGCCGCTTGCTTGTTCTGGTGGCAGCGAGGGGGACAACAGCAGAGACTTCCCTGGTTCCTGTGTGGCGTGCAGCAGGTAGGAAAGCCGCGTTCCAATCAGCCCGTTGTGGAAAATGCCCTTAAACATGTGCTATTAAATCCTGAGTTCAGGGATACCAAACTACATTTTTCTATCTCATCCCTATGGGAATACATGCTTGTAAAATGTTACAAAGCATTCCCCATTCTGTCCTATGGGGCAAGATAGTCTTTCAATAGTGAAAAACGAAATTGGGATTATTTCACTATTAGGACATGTTACACACACCAGGGGGGTTCCATGGGCCTCACATAGGAGTTTCCAATGTGTAAGAGAATGGAAGGGAAGTGTAGGGCCTGGCAAGTGGGTGCACTTGCCAAATCAACATAGCAGTTAACAAACTGTGCACAGGCACTGCGGTGGCAGGCCTGAGACATCTTTTCAGGGTTACTCATGTAGGTGGCACACTCAGTGCTGCAGGCCCATGAGTATCATTTAATTTACCAGCCCTGGCACACTCAGTGCAATTTACTAGGGACCTACTGGTAAATCAAATACGCCAATCATGGCTAACCAATCACACTAACAATTTACACAGAGAGGACTTGCACTGATCAGCAGTGGCAAAGTGCCCAAATCATCTAAGCCAGCAAAAACTAAATCCAGCACAGCATTAAAACACTGGAAGTTGAGCCAAATAGTCAGGGAAAACCATGCTAAGTATGCCAGGTCTAACATAAGGGTAATTGTGCCGTCAAGGGTTTTTGTTAAACTGTTGAATATTCAGAATTATATATTATTTTGTGGTCCTAAACATTTGACACCACTGATGCACAATTTGTGTCAGGCAAAGTTTTTAGACAAATAGAGCTAATACCAGACGGTAATAAAAAGACTGACTGGCCAGGAGGACAAATGGTACAGAACATCAGTATCTTGTCTTATATTTACTGGCAATTGGAATATATGGCATTTAAATGAGTTCAACAAACTATAGATAAACATGCATCACCAACAAACAAGTTGTTCTACCTGACATCATCAATGTTTTTATTGGCAACTCCATTTGTAAACCTACAGCTTTCTTAGAATAAGTAAGACTAGAAAGAATAAGCAGACTTTAATGTATACAAATTCTTTAACTACGGAAATAGTAGGTTACTAAATAATCCTGGAACAAACACCATACAAGCGCCCGTTTGTAAATCATTCATTGATTAACATTTGTCATTCGTCCCTTAAAAAATCAAAATAAAATTAAACAAAACTAGTCTTTTCACTATGTTAATTACACAATTTGAATTCCCCCGTTTAACTGTAACAGAGTAATTATATACTCTGTACCTCCTCATTTTCACGACTACTAAAGCCGGCAAATTGCATATTACAAGATGGCCGCGCCTCTCCTTGACAATGAAGGGACACACTTTGTTAGTCCTATTTCTATTACCAAACAAATAGGATATGAAAACCATGAGGCGAGAGAATCACATGATCTCTGCCGGATTGCTGCTACCTGTTGAACTGTGAGGATCGCCTTCGACCTTTGTTTAGCCAGGTAAATGATATATCTTTAGAACTCAGGATCTATGGTTGAGAAACCAGTTTAATGTCCTCTAAGCTAGTTTAAATCTGGGCACCTCATAATATTTATGGTGATTTCCCTATTACCATTTGTAGGACTGCTGTGTTAAGTGAACTTCATGTAAAAGTGACCGGGGGCCTGCCAATCGTTTAAATATACAGGTATGTTAGTCTTTTAACAGCGATATCCCACTAGGCCAATACTCCCTATGTGGTAATTTTAAAACATATGAGATAAAAGGTCTTAGATGAAATTATGTTTGATAAGTTCTCCTTAATTTATCTCCGTTAGAGAACTGAAGTACAGACTAGATGTACGTGTTTATCAGCAGCGCCACCTCTAAAGTTACACAGGGAGAGATAAAATCAGTCGATTCCTGTCTTTACAGGTAAATCTCACAATTTACCTTTGTTCCTCATATCGTAACAGATTTAATGGCTGACATGATAACTTTTTTTAATGTGAGCCGTGTGTTTAGCATGCATTAAGCAGCCAGTTGAGAATCTCTGCATCTCTTAACAACAACACCGTTGTTTAATATATGTATGCAGATATATAATCAGTTTGTCCACCACAACACACAGGTGCGACAAATATTGAAGCATACAATCCTTTGGGCCCGAATGTAATATTTGATCGACTACACACAGGACAATGTCGAGAAATAATCATATGCCTGTTGCAGTTTTTAGAAAATAAGGCCAAGAATAAGAGTCATTTAACTCAAATAAAAATATCTATTTACCTACAAATAATGCATTCAAGTTGAATTCTAATTAAAATATCGATATGAATGCATTAACAAGTTTGCCCTGATATTTGTTTTGCAGTGAACGAGGGTTACATATAATACATGCTTTATAAACAACTCATGTATGGTTTATCTCTGCTTTTCTGAAAACAGATGATTGCACTCAGCGCTACCATCTACTTGAATTTGAGGCCCATTTAAACTCCATGATCTTCATTAATCTATGAGAAAGGTAAAAGTTTCTGCCGAATCTGCTCATTGTGACCAGGTTAAATGGATCAGAATTTTATCTCTGAATTGCAATTGGATTGATTTGTTTTCAACAGACCATATCCCCTATATGAAAACTTGAGTGTTACAAAGTATAATCGAACAATGTTGTTGGTTAACAGACAATACCATCAAGAATGTTAAAATGGTAATAAAATATGTACAAAAGATAATGATGTTGCAATATGCCTTAAATTATGTCAACAATCTCTTTTGATTGTCAAGGTGTCATTTGAATGAAATATCATGAATGATAAAAAATCAAAAAGTAATATAGTTTGTTATTAAAATCATGTAGAGAGCTTAAGGTTTTATTTGGATAATATATGTAAATCCCTTGAATGGGAATAAAACAGTTTTTTAATTATCGTTTTTACAGTTTTTTAGGGTATTCATGATTTGATTTGTTTGTCCTGAGGATGGTCTCCATAACGCAAGTCTAGAGACCGAAACGTCGACTGCGCTTGTTCCACCGCTTGTAATGATAGAATCTGTAAATAGGTGGATAAGCTACAACAATTGCTGCAAATAGGCTGTTTTATTGATATTTTTCCTATTGTAGCTTTTGCAACAAATGGTATACCCATGTATATTTTATTCTTGTTTTGTGAATAATTAAAACAAACAGAACTTTTCCATACACCCTGCTATTGCTCTCTTTTTTTATTACCGTCTGGTATTAGCTCTATTTGTCTAAAAACTTTGTTTGACACAAATTGTGCATCAGTGGTGTCAAATGTTTAGGACCACAAAATAATATATAATTCTGAATATTCAACAGTTTAACAAAAACCCTTGACGGCACAATTACCCTTTCATACCTATCGCCCAAGCCCTCAAGGGTATATTGGGTTGCTCATTCTTAGTTGACAGGTCTAACATAAAGCCTAACTACTTTACAGTCTTTTAAGCTTCTAAAACAGTGGGGAACTTAACCAAGGCCCCGATACTATTTTTCCAAATTGGAAAAAAGTTGACAATTGATAATAAAAATGTCTCTATAAAGACAATTTTTGGATTTCCTCAGTGAAATCGATTATCAATCAAGTGGTACCTCAAATGTCAAAGTCTTGTACTCCACCGCTGCAGCACCAATGTACAGCGGCGGCCATAAACAAAAGGTGGTGGGGTGGAGGGAGTCGCGCGAGAGGTGTCACGTGGGGGCTGAAAAATATATTATAAAAAATAAAATGTACCTTTTGCTGCTGGTCACCTCCCACATTGCTTCTTGTTGTGCTGCCTCTCCTCTTCATGCCTCCTGGACCCAGCAGCCCCTGGAAGAGACTTCCCTGATCAGACCGGGGTGTTTGTGGTGCTCAATGCAACAGGGCTGGAGAAAACCTAAGTGTGTGTGTGTGTTTTGGTTGGCCTGCCAAACACACATGAGTACTTAGGAAGTGGAGTGCACAAGCACTCCTCCTCCTCCTCCCATGCCTCACCCCTGCCCTTCCCAACACTATTGGCTGACAGCGGGCAAATCTATATATATAAAAACAAAAGTACGTCTGTTTGTCCTTTATGCATTACTACACCATTCATCCGATCACCATGAAACTTTGGGAAGTTGTTGAGTACACTCCCGCAAAGGTTTCTGGCAAAAAAAAAGAAAGAAAAATGTGTTAAATATCGGCCGCCCGGCCCCCCAGGGCCCTCATAATCTTTCTAATACTGAACGTGTATAGTTTACGGTGCAACTCGCTTTTGCAATGACCAACAACAAAGCACAAGGACAATCACTGCAAGTGTGTGGACTAGATTTGGAGAATCCGTGCTTCTCACATGGACAACTATATGTGGCCAGCTCAAGAAAAACCTTCTGATTTATTCGTGTACGCACCAGACGGAAAAACAAAAAATACCATGTATCCACAAGCACTCGAATAAATAAACAGAATTAAAACAACACTTTAAAATGTTTTCCATATTAAAATAAATATGTTTCAATAAAAATTACACAATGTAAATTGAATGTTATCATAACAAGTTTCCTTAAATTTCCTTTCTTCTGAGATCGCAGCAACGTGCGACGGGTAAGCTAGTGTTAAATAAAAATGATGCAAGAGCATAGTTTTATTTAACAATTGCTGGCTCTGAGCCAGGCAGTGGGGTTACACTTCTCCACCATTGCAGAGGAGCCTCCACTGCCAATGTAGAAAACTGAGATTCAAACTGTTCGTTGTATAAAGAAAGGCACCACTCAGGTGATGTCACACAGGTATCAACAAATAGAACAGTATCAGATAACGGTGCTGCAAGGTGAAGAGAACCACCAGTTTCCCCAAAATTGTGTCCTAGGTCAACACAGGATGCAATTACAGACCCCAGCACACTTCTTTACGTTTTATAAAAAGAAAAAAAGAGGAAAAGAATAAAGAAAGGAAGAATTTGACTACTGTGTTTCTGAATTGTGTGTACTATTGCATATTACTTTGTGTTTTCTTAACACTTGAAGACGTGTGCTGGGGACTGTAATTGAATGTAGAAAACTGGCTCTGTATAGGAAACTGCCAATAGGTGGTAATACCATGCACAGAGTCCAGGGATTCCCCAAAAGTGTACAGAGTTCAATGGTAAAACCCAAAGTGCTCTATTAGTAGTAGTGTGGGCTAGCAAATTTAGACCCAACACAGAGGAGTGTAAAACATTTATTGCACAACAGTGATCAATATAGGACACAGGACTCAAAAAGGAAGCCCAGACCAATTTAGTAGAATGATACTTTGTTTCTACTTTAGTTTAAGAAAAAGATCTTCATATTAAGGTAAGTACATTTTTAATAAAAAATACTTTGCTCTTTGAAAAATCAACACAGTTCACTGTTATCATTTGCGAATAAGCATCTTACAGTTCCAGTCTTCGGGATCAAATGTAAGTAGTGGGCAAGAGTCAGGTAGTTACCAACACCGATCCCGCAGTGGCACAGGGGCGCCTGGGTGCAGAATTCAAAATCAGAGTTCAGCCTAAAGCTTTTCAATTGCAGCTAGGGGTGCCTGGAGCCACACTGCTTGCAGGTAGGTAAATCGGTTGCAGGAGCCAGGCTAGGGGGGCTAAATTAAATACAGAGGGCATAAAGAAGCACCATAGATACACCACTAGTGGCAAAGGTGCAGCTGAGTGCAGGGTGCAGTTACGACCTAAGGTGCCCGATGGGTTTCAATGGGAATTCTTCTTTTGGAAAAGAGGCTGCAGGCAAGGCACCGGAGATTGAAGGAGGAAGAAGAACAGCAGAGGCAAGTCGAAGTGCAGGAGGTCATAGGGGCACCATTGGTTCAGCTCACCAAGGACCAGGAGCTTCAGGTGCAGGGATGCCTTTCGACATCAGAGTCTTCTTATCGGAGCTGGTCTGAGGAGTCTCTGGATTTACACTGCAGGCTCAGTTGTGGAGGGAAGGAAAGGTCTGCCAATGCGGGACGCAAGGTCAGGATTGCTGGGGAGACTTCACTGCACAGGCGAGCTACTCAGACTCGGGCCATGGGCTTTGGGTGCAGAGTGGACAGGAGATGCGGATCCACTGGATCAGGGGTCCTTGGAGCTTGTTTCGCTTGTACAGGTCCACTGTTCACAGGAGATCGGAGTCTTTTTCAAAGGCAGCAATCCTCTCAGGGTTTTCAGAGGTCACTGGCTGCAAGACTGGTTGCAGGTTTGCAGAAGTTGGAGATAGGTCGGTAGGGCTGGGGCCAAGGCAGTCGTATTTTTAATTGATCTCTGCAGGGTCAACTTCTTGCATTTTAGGTCACCGCAGATCTAGGTTCTAGGTCTGGGGAAGCCAACAAAATACAAAATTCAGGAGGCATTTTAAAGGAGTAGCAGGTAGGGCCAATGGGCATGTTACCTGGGGTGACTACACCCTCAATTATGCCACCCTCCTGTGGGAGAGGGCATAGACCTAGCACTGATTGGAGGGGTACCTGCATCTTCACCTCACCTCCTATTCTTCTTAAGTCTTCCCTCTGGTTTTCTAGCCCAAAGTGGGAGTGTAAACTGAGAACTGTCATCTGTTGCTAGCAGCACAGGCTGGGGGTTGCATTACAAACATGGAAGGCCTTTGAAGCTTCCCTCTTAGAGCACTAGCCCATCCTGGGCAAGGGCGTATGGCACCACTGCCCAGGATGTGCATTGTTTCTGATCCCAGAGAGCAGAGGCTCTCTACCCATGGGTCCAGAAACATGCCAGGTTGTGGCTGGCTGCTGACAGCCGGTCAGAAACCACAGAGGGTTTGGCAGATTTTCAGATTGCACCTCTGAGGTAGTCTCTAGGTACATGATGCAATAAATTCTACACTGGCATCAGTGTGGCTTTATTGAGAGGAGTAGTTTGGTACAAAGTACTCCTGTGTTCAGTGAAGCCATCATGGTGCTGGGGAACTCGAGTTCCATTAAAAATAATGGGGTAACCCTCAGAACCTGGGCGGGTAATTAGACAAAAAATAATGGTTCTGTTGGGAGAAAAAGTATACTTCAACAAGGTATTTCAACCTATAATACAACTTGTGTGTCCCTGGTGGGGTACAAACGTAATAGTATCAATCATTAGACACTGATCCCAAATAAATGAGAAAGTAATTATTTACTGAAACACTTTCTCAATGTTTTGACTTTTTCGAGTATTGACTGTACTGTCCATAGAATACAAAAAACACATACGGTGCTATACAAAGTGAAGTGTGAAAGACTAACACAGATTATACAGAAACAAAATTACATACAAATTACAGATATTTAGGGTTGTCAACTGTCAATACAATAGTCTTTGTAGGCAAAATGTATCCTTTAGTTCCTATCAGACTTTGTGCAGTTTGATCTCTGGTATGATACGTCGACGTTTCGACCCTGTTGGTGATGCGCTGACTACGTACATCTAAGGCTGGTCTTCATCAGGACTGGAAAAAGGGGTGGATAGACTTGATATCTTCAGTTGTTATCCGTCTGGTACCCGTCAGCCGACTGGGCACTTTGAATGTGGTTGGCTCACTGCGCCTGTGTTAGGGTTTGAGGGAGAAGAAGGAGACTTTGAGCTGTGGTTAGGGTCGGATCACAGAATGGGGAGGTGCAATTTACACACAATCCCTTAACCCTCTAAAGGAACGTTTCGCACGTAGCCTGACGCTTGGCTTACTGACTTGTTCCGTGACCACGCCCCCCTTCTACTTCCGTGTTATTCCAGTCCCGCCGAAGCAAGCTCCTGTGGCATCTTCGAGAGTCTTTACCGCTGCCCTGGTTCCCGACTCTGCTCCCCTTGGTGTCGGCTCCTTCCTGTGGTGTAGCGGTATTTATTTCGAGGCAGCTTTCCCCCTTGGCTGCATTCCCCCCTCCCTTATTGTTATGTTCCACCTTTCTGTACCATTCTTTTGAACTGCGACTTGTGTCCTGGTCTCTGTACGGCTCACGGCTTTTTTCATACTTGGTATTTTACATTTTTGTTGTTCCCCTGTGAAGAGTAGCTGTTCCAATTCACATTGCCCCCGTGGAGCCGGACGGCACACCTCGGAGAGTGTGTCTCTGCTCTGCCCTGCTGTGGCTGTCAGGGCCGGGTGGAACACCTCGAATCCCGTTCCTGTGTGTAAGGGAGTCGCTGTTCCACTCTACACTCCCCCCGTGGAGCTGGACGGCACACCTTAGTGAGCGTGTATCTGCTCCGCCACGCATATCCTAAGCTGGCCGGTTGGAACACCTCAGCCCCCTATACTTTTCTTGTTAAGATTACTTTACCCTTCCCCCCACAGTGTCTACTGAATGAATGGTGACTGAGTAAGTGTTTAGGTCTCTCCATTAAGACCTCTGGATATTCTACCATTATCCTACCCTCTTTCCAGCCATTGACAAGGAGGTTCTTGATGCTTAAAGGCCCTCCTCTTCAAGGAATCATTCAAAACGAGCGCTGGTGAGTGTGATGTGACAATAATCACAGCTAAAAGTTTAGAACATTCTATAACCTTGCATAGGATTTAAGGGTGCTTATTGTTCTTTCCTTCTAGCATCTACGTTCTCTGGCTGCCATTCTACATGACATCAATCCTCATCCTATGGGGAGAGTGGTGGACACTCCTTGGTTTTATTCCCCCATACTTTTAGATAGCAGCATCTTGAAGCGAGTTTCAAAGTTCTCTTTTAAGTGCTGCTTTTTTGGAAGTTGGGGGACTTATCTTCGCTCCTGTGGATCTGGTGACTGTTCCTGACAGCCTGTACTTGTGTATGCTGGGTTCTTCTGCAACACTGAGTAGCCAATATACTACACTTGGACGCCTTGGCAATTGCTCAAGCGCTGGTGGATAGGAGCGACCGTCTCCTGGTATTCTCCGGGGAACTCGAGTTGTCGAGTTTCAAGCCCATGTACTCTTTATGGCTTCACTGGCACTTACAATATGAAGGAATGGACCCCACTATTGTAGGTGCATATCTGCTCATGTAAATATGCCCTTACCTATGGCGTAGTGCACCCTGCCTTAGGACTTTACGACCTGCTAGAGGTGTGACTTACCTATTCCTTCTGGCAGTGCTGGCTGACATGGCACCCCGAAAGGGTGCCAAGTAGATTTTTCCATTTTCTCCTTCACAGAAGGGTGACAAAAGGCCTGGGCTCTGACCCTGAGCTGAGCCAGATACATTTGACATCCCTTGATGACCCATACACTGAACAGATATCTCATTGGGACTTGCAGAATTCATTTCCCACACAAGCTAAGCCCCAATTCAAGGTCTCACTGGTCTCACTGGTCTCTGTTGGCCACAGGGAAGGGAAGTATAATTACTCTTAGGCAACCCTCCCATAGGCGCATGATGGAGTGTCACTGCACACAAGACAGTAGACCACACTGAATTTCTTTATGAGTGTACACTAACATTATGAGGGCAAACCCAGGCCAATATCCAATTTTGGCAAGTCCCTTTCTGCGCCAGGCTACCTATGCGCAGTTTCCGGGATGAGCGCAACAGGAGTTTCCCACATGCAGCCCTCACATGTGTGCACATGTATTCACGTGTAACCAGCCAGGAGCTGATTACCCTTGCTGCAAAGTAGCAGCCTTATCTTAAAAGATGGACAATGTCGATAAACACAAGCAGTCCATTTACCATGAGTTTACTGTGAGTGAGTCACAGGCTATGAGGCTCCTCCACAGTAGAATGCTGAATAAGAAGTGATCAAAAAGCACAAAAAACTGGGTGGTTAGATGGGCAGAACCCATCTTAGCACTGCACTGCTTTGTGTTACCTTGGATTGACTAACCCACGTTGAGCCACACAAGGGGATTTTGTGCAGTTTGGTAAATCCCAGTTAAGGGCCTACAATTCTTGCAAGCGCTTAGTAAATCATGCCGAAGATCTGGGTACTATAGTGTATTTACCCATAAGAGGCACATTTTATAAGGTATGGAACAATCAAACATTAAGAAAGCAGAAAATGCTTTAAAATAGAAATAGAAGAAAAATGTAAAGCCTATACATTAATTGTCCATAAATGATAGCATCCAGGACACCTGGGAAACATTGCAAACCACAGGTTTGGGAAGCAAGGAGGGCTCACACTGAATGAGAATTGCTATAAGCAACAAAAATCTGTGGGTAAAAATGCTCAAGAAAATTCTGGCAATTTATAAGTAAGCTTGACTTACAATATTCAACTGCTGCGGGCAACTCTATCTCTGAGCAAAGCTGGACTGCACATATTGAGATGTTATATGTCAATGACTGAGATGGATGGTATCCAACTGTTGCTGAAGCCTTCCTTGACCTACTTTAACTTTGGGTATCATTAAATCATCAAAATCTTATGGAATTCCGAGCTCTATTTTTTAAGCCTTAAATAGACTTTTGGGTTCCCACTCTTACCACCCTATACCACAGCACTTTTGAAACACAGATTGCTCCATCTTTTTGTGAAGCATCTATATTACATCTAATATATAACCAGCAATGGCTAATCCAATAGGTCTTGGCAATCCGAGAACTATTGCCATTGTCAATCACAATGTCTTTTAGTCATGTGTCATGTAGTGGAGTGGATGTAATTGGACTGGAATTATGTGGGTTGGATTGGAATTATTTGTTGTGAAATTGTGTGATGTTGAGTGGAGTTATGTGTAGTGGAATTATGTGACATGGTGTTTAGTACAAATATGTGGACAGTAATTATGTAGTATTGAGTGTACTGGAATTATATGGAGTAGTATTATGTGTCATGGAGTGTAATTGTGTGGACTGGAATTGTGTGTTTTGGAAGGGCATGTAGTAGAGTGGAATTATGGGTTGTGGTGTTGAATTTTGTGGCATGATATAGAATTATGTGGTATGAATTGAATGTATGTGGTGTGTAGCGGAATTGCTTTGTAGAGTAGAATTATGTTGTTTGTTGTGGAATTATTTGGTGCAGAATTAAAATGTGTTAAATTGCTTTGTGTGGTGCCCATCTGTGTGGCGTTGAGTGAAATTATGTTGAGGGGAAATATGCGGCATGGTGTGGAGAGTATTTATGTGGATAATTTTGGATAAATCCCCCTGACTACACGGCACACCCTACAATCCACTCCAATGCTTCTACATAAACTCTTTGGGACTTCCCCATACAGCACCATTGACAATAGTTGGACAGTGCACAATTGTGGTTGTATCCCATTTGGTTGAACGACTACCCAGTGTGTTATGGGTTTATACCCATCACCTGGCTCAAGGTCCAGCACACAACAACTGGTCGTCTTCTAACAAAATCCTTTCAAAATCCAAGGTTTATCCATACGCGCACCCAACTCCAATTTACTGATGGGGTGTTTTGTTACCAACTTAGTTTCTTTCCCAACTGAGTTTTACTTTTAATAGGTTTCTTCCCAATCTTTCTTTTCACATGGTAATGCAACCGAATTACTGATATCGTTTACCCTTTCTAAAAGTGCTGTGCTGCCTTTTTACTATTTGTTTTGTACTATTTGCCTTTTGTTTTATGTATCCTTCACCCTTTTTCACTATATTCCTTTCTGGTAAACGGACACCTAATAAGCAATCAGTATTAGACAGCCAAGGCGCGAACCTAGTTTCCCTGAGCGCACCTCGGTTAAAATAGGAAGTGAGTATGACACTCCACCAGCAGGTTAGCAGTCTAATACCACTACCACCACTAGGATGCTGACAACAGTTTCGCGTCCGCGTATAAAAAGCAACCCGCCACGACCCTTCGGTATCTCTTGAGCCACTGGAGAACAGGCTCTTTTCCCCAGTGAGGGAGTAGCCTTGATGAAGGTCTGACTACAGGCGTGCCTTCCCCCGATTTGGACTCATGAGGCCTGAAGATGGTCACTTTCATGTATGTAATGTCTCCTAGTTATGTCTGGTTTCTATTTGGGATCTAGTACGATATGAGTGTGTATTTTGTGTTTTGTGTAATGTATATAAATCAATCAATCAATTGTTTGTTTAAGTGCGACTACTCACCTGCAAGGATCTCAAGGCGCTGGGGAGAGGGGGAGGTGCAGGTTCCAGTCCATCAAGGAGGGGGTCTGTCGAAGAGCCAAGTTTTGAGGTTTCCCGTGAAGATGTGGAGTGATGTTGTCTGTCTGAGGTGGAGCAGTAGGGTGTTCCAGGCTCTGGCTGCGATGAAGGAGGAGCTGCCTCTCAATCTGGTCTTTCTGGCGTGGGAGACCATAGCAGGAGAGCTGGGCTGATTGTAGGGTCGTTTGGGGTACGTGGAATTTGAGTCGGCTATTCAGGTATGCTGGTCAGGTGTTATGGAGAGCTTTGTGTGCATGAGTGAGAATTTTGAAGTTGATTCTAGCTTTGATGGGGAGCCAGTGGAGTGTGCGCAGGTGCTGGTAGATATGTCAGTGTTTTGGCAGGTTGAGGACCAGTCTTGCAGCGAAGTGCTGGACATTTTGTAGCTTGCGGTGAGGTTTTTGTTTATTCCGGCATAGAGTGTGTTTCCATAGTCGAGTCTGCTGGTGACAAGGGCGTGAGTGATGGTCTTTCTGTGCTTAAGGGGGATCCATTTGAAGGTCTTACGTAGGAGGCGGAGGGTACGTCCATGTTCTTTCTTTTTAATTATCACCTTTCACAGTGTGATCACATGTTTTTGAGAAATATATAGCCCAATCACTATGCATAAAGAACAAATCTTGTATAAGGCCCAAGGGACATGCATATTTTTAATGACTCTTTTTTGGCTTCCCCAGCCTGTATAGTGATTTAGAAAACCTGAGAACAGAATAATTGGAAGCTGTATTTCTTTCCCTTTATTTCAATTCTTTATTTGCTATTTACTTAGAGATCAGTTGACTATAGGAGTGGGAGCAGCAACTCCTTTAGGTCCTGAAGAAAATCCTTGGGGTAGAGCTTGAAACTAGTTGACCAGGAAAACGGTGGGTCATATACACTAGTAATTTCCCAGCATCCCCATTTGTTTATTATATCAGCTAGGGAAGTAGATAAATGAAACATTTTCCCATTAGTTAGGTATTTTTATCCTTTTTATGCATTAAAGAACCCACTCCAATACCATCCCAACCAGCATTGATGTATAGGAACATCACAAATATAGTGCTCCCGCGTATCCACTGCTCGTAGCCCGCCCCTTTCCGTAGCAGGTTAGGGATGAGCTCAATGATGAAGCATGCCATCTAAGGGTAACCCTGGTGGGTGACCGTTACTTAAAAAGAAAAAGTTTTCACTTCCACAACGAGGTTGGAGTTGTTGCTTTTTCATTTCTGTGTTGTCTTCTTGGAGAGACTCTTGTTTGGTCATTTATGTATTCATAGCATTACAAATGGGGACAAAATGTTTCAGAGGGGCGATGGAGCAAGCAAATGGAAAGCCTATGGGTAGGTTGAACCCACAGATTGAACACTACACGTCTCTTCGCGACAGGGCATGCACTGTCTAGCCGAGACCTAAAAAAGTTGATTCTATGCAAGCATCAGATTACCGAATGATTGCATTACTTTATGTGGAAGCCAATCAATATGCTAAATTTGACTAAAGGACCTGGAATTTTGGGCTCAATCAAAACATGTTATTCCACTGACACAGTCTTCAGAGGAAGTGGCAACATATTGATAATATACTTGCTCTGTTGATGCTAATTCATGAGCCACTTAAAGTAAAAACATTGAGTTGTTTGTTGATCACCCGATGGCCTTCAATTGAGTAAATTGTTTCATGTTATAGCGAAAGTTGCCTAGATGGGGAATTCCTTTCCCTTTGCTGTAGGGCATCCAGTCACTGTATCGTAACACATGAGTTCAGATAAAATTTGTACATAACAGTGACGTTTCAAGAAAAATAATCAATAGAGGGTTAAAGAAAGGCTGCGTGCTGGGTCTGCTGCTTTTCAATCTGTAAATAGCAGACCTTCCAGGTGTCATCAAAGTGCAGGTTTCTTACTCATCAAAAATAGACAATTCCTGCAATATTCAGCTGCCAAAATTATTTTAGACAATTGCGCATAGGGCCGGCAGAAACCCATGGCTGCCCGGAATAATCATGACATCAATAATACAATAATATTCAACACAAAATAATCTGTAGTCTTGATGTTTAGTAATCAAGTCTGCAAAATGAACAGGTGGTTTGTTGGAGATGCTGGAGTAGAGAAACATAAGAAATGCAGTAACTTTGGAGTATAGACGGGTTATCAAGGTTTACTGAATGATTAAGAATCACCAAATGAACATGGGTTCTACTTAAAAAGGAAATCTGTTTCTCTGTTTTATGCCACCTGTCACCTTTATAAAAATCTGGAATCCATTCAATAAAACTCCAACATCAGTAATAAATGCTAAAGTACTTCCACGTGTTGATTGTGGCTTGGCTGCCTTCCCAGGGAAAATGTGTCCTAAATATATCACAATGTATTCTTTCTAGAACATGGTGTAATTTATTCGGGCAAATATTTCATCTACCGAATTCTTCCACCCACCTGAAAATTTGATGCAACTTTAATTTGCAGCAAACGTCACTAAAATGAATGGTTTTTTTTTGGTCAGATACTATGCAATGAATTTTTCCAATGATAACTCCATTAGCTAAACTGCTTGGCACGCACTTGCAACAAGCCATTTTAGATGACCTCCTGTACTAGTTATGTACATAATACAACGTACACGTTACAGCTACAAGGTTTATGGGACTCCAACTTCTCAGGGGCACCTTAAACTTTTAGCTAAAAACAGACACATATAAGGGGCAATGACAATTTGAATACTAAAAACCACTCAGAATGCATTGTGGGGAGCTTTTCTGAAAAGAAAGTGTCAAACTACCTCTCCTACAAATTGTTAAAAGGAACAAGGACATCACTTTGTTCATATTTAGCTTTTTGTGTTATTCTTTAATGGAATTTAGACATGTACGGCCAGCGTAAAAACATTGTTTCAAATGCTCCCTGCTGTATTTGTGGATATAAGCATGAAACATTAACTCTCAGGTTATGTCTTTGTCCAACTCTCTAACTGGAACAAAAAAACTGGTTTAGACCACTTGTTATAAATAGGCATTGGCAATGCCAATAGATCTAACTTTAAAAGAATGGCAATGCCTATCCTCCGTCCAGCTGTGCTGCAGCCAGAGAGAAACACCTTTAATTACCTAATTGTCTAAGACACTTTATTAGCATTACAATGTCATGTGTGTCCCTAAAGATTCAACCTCAGGTAGCTCGATAAATAAACACAATGATCACAGCTTTGTGAAAGGCAAGCACTTTTTTGTGAAAGCACACAATTTCTGCCCAATAAAAACACGTACTCCTGGTTCATAACATGTGGAGGGAGCCAGAACCTTCTGCTAGTGATGCTGATATAAATGTCTTCCGTTAGCGGCGCTGTCATGTCATACTATTAAAAGAAGTGTCACCAAGTATTTTGATATATGAATGAGTTGTGATTATCTCTGAATAACAGCAAATCTAGTCACATTTAGGATTATAACTCTCACTGCCTGATAAAAGAATAGGATGGTCAAAATTAAACAAGCCTTGGCAAATGCAATAGGTTGCGCATATGTGATTAATAATACGTTTTTTTTTGTATATCTTAGCTTGGTAAGCAGTTGTGCAATCTAAGTTGCTGAAACTCCATAAAAGTGTTATGAATTGATTATTGATAGTGGCAATATAATGTGCAGTAACTGGTGGTAATATAAAATGGGGATATTAGGTAAAGGATGGTGGACAAAATAAAACATGCATCCGACAAGCAAGCTTGAAATGTGTGCAGTCACGGGGAAATTAGGTAAAAGCGGAGGACAAACCAAACAAGCACAGTGCAAGCATTGTGCAGGCAAAACCTAAAATGTCAGGCAGATAACAATCATCAATATACTGTTTATAACAGTAAGACCTCATAATGTGTTGCAAATAGAATTATAACAGCTTATAATATGCAACCTATGTGATCAATTTATGAATAAGAATCCCTAACAAAAGAATGTGGCCAAATACAAAATTAAAGGATTTCATCACTGGGATGTTTAACTCACAGTAAACTACACGCAAGAGGACTTTACAGGGCCTCATAGAGTGTAGACGTTTCCTGTGATGCCATAATTTTCAAATATCACCAAAACTTCCTTTCCTGTGATGCCACTGTGACCAAAGGACCTGTGATGCAATTTCATCTGATGTCAAAATGGAGGACAAAATGTGTGTGGTGTGACCAGAGGAAGGCTTTGCTAAGATAGCTCCCTGGGTAGACACAAATTTGGCACCCTAGTAAATTAAATGAGGCAACAGCAGCCCTTATTTGTGTACACTGGTCAGTCCCTGGCTAATCAGTGACTGACCCCTGAACACAAATATCTTCGGACCTCCCCCAGCTCACCTAAATCAGAGATAGCTTATCTAACTCAGGATGATGATGGTATTGTTGGTGTGTGTCAGCAGGGAAGACAGGATGAAGGAAGGGCAAAAAGGGGGCTAGTGGGTGTTGTGTCGTGCTGGACACAGTCTAGTGTTTTTACCAGCAACTCCTAGTGGTCCATACACCCATCCATCACACCCATCCAACACCAGTCAGGTGACCCTGCCAATAAAAGAGCCTGAGTGCACGTGCTCAGCGTCAGTTTCTAGTACCATTGATTAGTGTCTGTCAATTCTTATCCATCATGCAGGCTTAGGGCCCACGACTTAACATTGAAGATGAGTGGGTCCCACCCGGCGTGTTCCGGTTGGCGCGCGTTTCTCTGTTCCTCTTGGGTGATAAGTATAGCTTGAGCTGTGCCTGCACTTGCCGTTCACAAGGCTGCGACTGAGGCAAGACTGGGTCAAAACACAAGTAATCAGTGATCTTGGACAACAGCGTCTGGCCTCCATACCCTGGCAGCTGCCTGCATGTGTTTGTGTCCCCCAAAGAAAGAGCGCGTGGAAAAAGGGAGAACAGGCCATTTGTGTCCAGCCCTCTAGGGAGTGGCTGGGGTTACAGCTTCCTGCAGAACACTAGACTGTGTCCCACAGGACATTACATTCCTCCCCAATGTTATTGAAAAACAAGCAAAACATTAGTTCATCCTGTGGGGACAAAGCAAACAGTTATCTGAATAGGGTCCATCAGTCTTCTGAGAAAGGTGTCAGGACAAAGTCGGAGTGGAGCTGGTGACTTTGCTTGCAGAAGGACCTTCTCAGCGGGCACACGTAATTTAACCTGAGGGGTTCAGGACACAACCGCTGGCTTGGAGATGTCCACTGCATATTATCAGTTCACTGATGATAACATGTCATATGGTCTTGCAAGGCTCCCACCTTGCTGACATCGGTGATGTTCTGTGGTTATTTCTAACAGTTCTTTGCAGTGGGTTGCATCGTGATCATGGATGGAGTCCACAGTGAGAATTCAGAGGGGTTGCTGGACCGACTGTCCCTGTTGCACTGCTTGGCTGTGACCGGTAACTGTCGGTGGGTCAATGCCTCCTCTCGCTCTCCCTCCTGGGAAGGCCCATCTTTTGGGTTGCTGCAGGACTGTAGGAGGGCTGCGCGGGGGGGCGCTTGTGTGCCGCCTTGGGGCAGCTGCAGGGTGGGTGAGTCATGGCCAAGACTTGCACTTGCTGCTGCAGTTCCGGTGTAGGCCAGGATCACAGGTGGCTTCTCTTCTTTTTGAGTCGGCTGGTGTGGCAACGGTGTTGAACTTCAGTCTATCGGTACTTGAGGAGTGGTGTTTGAAGCATGTGCTGATGGCTGGATGGATGGCGGTTGCCAGCCATTTGGTGAGTCGGAATGACAGGTGGTGGTGACTTGCTGGAAGAGTTTGGATGTCAGGAGGGACTTAGCAGCCAGGTGATTCCGCTTTGTGAGGCTGATCTTCGGTGGCGGCTTGACAAGTAGAATGTACAGATCCACTCTTGCCTCTTTTGGGCCCACTGCCGACTCCATCTTGAGGCGGTGTGAGGACGGGCACTCAGTGCTGACCTTCACCCATGGCATCTGCGGACAGGTGCAGGGATGCCGCTTAACTTAGACTGCTGATGCTCGGGGATGGGCGGTCACCTAGGGAAGCATTGTGATGAGTCACGGTTTGTGCTTGATGCGGCTTATCTTCGGTTCACCCGCAAGGCTCTATCCAGGGACATCGGCTATCTGGTGTGTCAGGGTGTGCTCCTGGCTTGCTGTGTGAGTCCTTGGTGTTCTTCCTTTGTTGGTCTGTTCCACCCACCTGTGTTCATCCGGTTTTTGGGGTGACAGGGCTGTCACTTTCTTCGAGGGCATTGTGCTTGGACCTTGAGGTGGCGCTGTTGTGGCGCAGGCTTCTGCCTTCGCTCCGGCAAGCTTGTCCAGACTGGTCACTTTGTGTGATGTGTTCCTTGCTTGCTGGGCGACGTGACGGGATCCTCTTGTTGACGGGGAGCCAGTGCAGGTTTCTCAGGTGGGCGGAAATGTGGCTGTGGCAAGGGATGTCAAGGATGAGTCGTGCGGAGGCGTTCTGTATGCGTTGTAGTCGTTTCTGAAGTTTGGCGGTGATTTCTCCATATAGGGCGTTTCCGTAGTCCAGTCGGCTGGTGACAAGAGCTTGGGTGACCGTCTTTTTGGTTTCGGTGAGATCCACCGGAAGATCTTTCGGAGCATGCGCAGGGTGTTGAAGCATGATGACCCGACGGCGTTGACTTGCTGGGTCATTTTGAGTGAGGAGTCCAGGATGAGTCCCAGGTTGTGTGCGTGGTCCGAGGGTGTCGGCGTGGAGCCCAGTGCTGAGGGCCACCAGGAGTCATCCCAGGCAGAAGGGGATTGTCCGAGGATGAGGACTTCCATCTTGTCTGAGTTCAGCTTCAGGCGGCTGAGCTTCATCCATTCTGCGACGTCTTTCATTCCTTCCTGTAGGTTTGTTTTGGCGGTGGCTGGGTCTTTGGTGAGGGAGAGTATCAGCTGGGTGTCATCGGCGTAGGAGATGATGTTGATGTTGTGTTTGCGTGCAATGGAGGAGAGGGGGCTCATGTAGATATTGAAGAGGGTTGGGCTGTGCGAGGATCCTTGGGGTACGCCTCAGATGATCTTGGTGGCATCTGAGCGGAAAGGAGGGAGGCGGACTCTCTGGGCTCTGTCGGAGAGGAACGAGGTGATCCAGTTCAGGGCTTTTCCTTGGATCCCAGTGGTGAAGAGGCGGGTTATTATGGTGCGATGGCATACAGTATCGAAGGCTGCTGAGAGGTCCAGGAGGATGAGGGCAGTTGTTTCTCCGTTGTCCATCAGGGTCCTGATGTCGTCGGTGACTGCGATGAGGGCGGTTTTGGTGCTGTGGTTGGCTCGAAATCCGGACTCGGATGGGTTGAGCCAGTTGTTTGCCTCTAGGAAAGCAGTCAGCTGTTTATTATCGATGACTTTGGCCGGGAAGGGAAGAAGAGAGATGGGGCGGAAGTTCTTGCGGTCTTTGGGGTCCACTGTGGGTTTCTTCAGAAGGGCGTTGATTTCTGCATGCTTCCAGCTCACGGGGAAGGCGGCTGACACGAATTAGATGTTTATGACGTTCCATAGATGGGAGGTGATGATGGTGTCAGCTTTGTTGAAGATATGATGGGGGCAAGGGTCCGAGGGGGAGCCGGAGTGGATGGAATTCATGACGTTGGTGGTGTCTTCAGAGCTGATGGAGGTCCAGGCGCTGAGGGTGGTGGTGGGGGTCGCTGGTTCGGTGACTGAAGGCGGAGTCTGGGGTTTGAAGCTGCTGTGTATATCTGCGATCTTTCAGTGGAAGAATGTGGCGAGGGAGTTGCAGAGTTCTTGTGACGGTATGATGTCATTGTTGCTGGCGCTGGGGATGGAGAGCTCTTTGATGCTGTTGAAGAGTTCCTTGCTGTTGTGGGTGTTGTTGTCTAGTCGCTCTTTGAATGATGTCCTTTTGGTGGTGTGGATCAGCTGGTGGTGTTCGCGGGTGGCGATCTTGAGGGCTGTCATGTTTTCTGTAGTTCATTCGTGGTGCCAGGTTTTTTCGAGGGTTCGGCAGGATTTCTTTGACTCCTTGAGGGTGTCTGTTAACCATGAAGTTTTCCTGTTGCCGGTCACGCCTGGGGGGTTCTTCAGTGGTGCGAGGTTGTCGGCACAGTTGGTGATCCACTGTGCGAGGTTGTGGGCTGCGTCGTTGGTGTCAGCGGTGTTGGCTAGTGTGTTCTGGCTCAGCGATGAGAGGAGCTGGTCTGTGGTGACTTTGCTCCAGCATCTGCGGGGGATTTGTTGTGTGCGATGGTGGGAAGTATTCTTTTTGAAGGTGAAGTGGATGCATCTGTGGTCGGTCCAGTGTAGTCTGGAGGAGTGGCTGAAGGAGACGTGGTTGCTGGCGCAGAAGATGGGGTCGAGTGTGTGGCCAGCGATGTGGGTGGGGGTGTTCACCAGTTGCTTGAGTCCGAGGTTGGAGAGGTTGTCGAGCAGAGTGGTGGTGTTGTTGTCACTGTTTTTCTCCAGGTAGAAGTTCAGCTCCCTGAGGAGGATGTATTCTTGTATTCTAGTGAGGCTAGCGTGTGCGGGCTGATGAAGTCGGCGATGGTTTCGCTGAATTGTGTGCGTGGGCCCGGGGGTGTGTAGTTGAACGTTCCTCTAAGGGTGGTCTTGGGGTCGGTGTGAATCTGGAAGTGTAGGTGTTCGGCGGCAGAGAGTGTGTCTTAGGTGATGGTCGTGATGTTGATGGTGTTCCTGTAGACAATGGCGATTCCTCCTCCTGTTTGGTTGACGCGGTCCTTCCGGGTGATCTTGTAGCCGTCCGGGATGGCTATGGCGATGTCGGGGGCCGAGGAGGTGTTCATCCTGGTTTCCCTGAGGAAGGCGACGTCTGGTGCTGTTGTGTCCAGGAGGTCCGACAGTTCGACGGCGTGCTTGTGGACGGAGCGTGTGTTGAGGAGGATGCACTTGAGGTGGTTGTTGTTGCGAGGTCCGGTGGGTGGTCTGCAGGTTCGGAGGCAGGTGTATTTGAAGGCTTGACAGGTGAAGGGTCCGTGGGTTTGCTTCAGGTGGATCGGTAGCAGGCGGTTGTTCGTCTGGTGTTGAGTGCGGTGAGGACGGCGGAGTCATATCTCAGTCGGGTGCTTTGGGTGCGGCCGGCGGGGGCCAGGGGTTCTGGCACTGGGCGCGGTCCAGACGCAGACAGGCGCAGACGGTCTTGCCTTAGGCGGGCCTTCGGCGCTCCAGCGGTGCGCCCGCTGCTTGCGGTCGCTGCGTTGCCTCCATATAAGGGGCTGTGGGAGGGAGGAGCAGCTGAGAGGCGGGAGCAGGGTGGCAAAAGGGGCAGCAGGGGGCGAGCTGCAGGGACACAGCGGCGGGAGAAAAGGTGGCACAGAGGGAAACTGGGGAGGGGGCACATGAGCAGAGAAGAAAAATGAGGCAAAACAACAGGCAAAACAACAGGCCGAACAACAGTGAGCAGGGGCACAGAAGGAAAAACGGGGAGAGGGGGCACAGGGCAAAAAACAAGGCAACAGCAGTGAGCAGGGGCACAGATGGAAAAACGGGGAGAGGGGGCACAAGGGCACAGAAGAAAGAACGAGTCAAAACAACAGGCAAGATAACAGTGAGCAGGGGGACAGAGGACCTACTCGGCAGCAGCGAGGCACTAGCGGGGTAGGAGGACCGTTTGGCGGCTGTGGGTTTGTGGCTGGTGTTAGACAGCAGGGCCAGCCTTACTTCGTAGAGAGGGTAATCTATTGCAGAATGTGGGATGTCTTTGAAGGCGTTTCTGCAGGTTACCACCAGGTGGCACTGTTGGTGCTCTTGTGGGCAGTATTCCCGGGCACGACAGCAGTCTTTATCATGTCGGCTGGTATTGGGGGTTTGCAGGTGTTACCGTGGTCACTTGTTGCAGGCAGTTTTGTGCTAGTGGCAGCCTTTTGTCCTGTTGTGGTGCTGCGTGTGGCCACTTGATGGTGCAGATCCTTTATACCGGGTCATTGGCAGTCTTTCTCCGGTCGTATGCTGAGTCGCCCCTGCGAGTGTCATGGGGCAGGCGTGGTGGTATGTCTTGCAGGGATCCTCTGGTGGCAAGGTGGGTGCTCCCTTACTTTTCTTCTGTGATGGGCAGGTGTTTGCAGCCTGCCGGAGGGTTGCAGACATGGAGAGACACATTGGGGTATGCAGGTAGATTTATGCTAATAGCCCTCTATCACTCTGTGGGCGTGTCGTGCTGTAGTGCAGTGAGGTGCCCAACTGCTGGTGTTTGTCTGTTCTCCACCGTGACCGGACACCGATCCTTTATAGACGCCGGGTTGCAAGGTGTGCAGTCTCTGCTGGGGGCACTGCTCCCACTGCGCATGTAGAGCTGCAAGTAGGCTGTGAGCGGAGCACTCCCATCCCCTGGGCTGCAGCGCCGTCAGTCTAATGCTCTCAGCTGCATAGACGCTGAGGGGGTGAGACTGGAGTAGTGGGGCGGGCGGCCCGTTTCGCTTCTCCACTTCCTCCGATGAGGTAAACTGGCTCTGGCCTCCTGCTGCTGCTGTCGGCGCTGGGAGGTTGGGTGCACAGTTGTGACACGTCTCTTCACCCTTTGCAGGCGATGCCCCACTGCGTTGTGGGATGGATTGAAGGTTTCAGGCTGTCTTGCTGCAACAGGCTGCCTGCTTTGCTGCTGGCTGCTTGCTGTGCCGGTTGTGGGAGCAGAGTCGGGCTCTGGCTTGCCGCTTGTGTACCTTCACTCTGTGGGGCGTCGCTGGATCATCTGCCTTCGGGTCCTTGCCAGTGTTTTCCCTGGCACTTCTTCAGCGGGAGTCTCAACAACCAGAAGGCTCATCACTGCTAGGTAGACGCAACGCTTACTCTGGGGTCGCCTGTTCACCCTCCTCCACCCCTGACATCTGGGAAGGGGCGCACGGCTAGATTCGGGCGCTACACTGGGACTGCTGGGAGTGGTGTTGTGCCAGAGCAAAACTGCAGTCACTGGTGTCCGTGAACATTGCCGTGCTGTGCCACCTCTCAGGCTCGTAACTTTTTTTCTCCCACGATTGATGAGGAAGTGTTAAGCTGCAGGCAAGCCGGATCAACTACCCGCCTTGGCGCCAGTGTAAAGTTGGGCATCAGGCCCACATGAAGATCTATCATTGACACTGATACATGGATGTATGGTGTAGAAACTGGCCTCGAGCACATGCACCCGGGCCCTTTTTTATTCTGGGCCACGTCACTTGTGGCACTTGTGATGGATGGGTGTGGAGGTGCAGTGTGTCCAGCCCTCGAGGGAGTGGCTGGGGTCACAGCTTTCTGTGGAACACTAGACTGTGTCCTGCAGGACATTACAGTGCCTACTCTTAGCAGAAATGTGGAAGCCCCGATTCACCCGTTTCATGCGCGACATGGCAGTGGCAAAGTTCAGTGCCTGAGGTCGTATCAGCAACAGGAGAACCCCAATGCATGGGGATTCCAGAGAGAGGCTACTGTGGTCGATGAGGAATAGTGGCTGCAGTGCCACCTTGCGGGTAGGCACAGGACCGCACCTAAACAAATCACACTGTTTACGAAGAAACGTAATACTTCAAATACACACAAGCCACTCCTGTTTTGGGAAACCCGGCACTGACATGAAGTAAAGCATCTCACCAGTGTTTCTCATCCCTGCACCTGCAGCGTTGGTGGGAAAGGAAGGTGTAGGAAGGTGGATACCTGACTATGGTTACCCAAGATTTTTTGCCTAGAGTTTAGCTGGTTTTTTACTTAGTTGGCCTGGGATCCTGCTAATCAGGGCCCCAGGCTATGTGCTCTTACTGTAAAATTGACTCCATGTACTTTAGGTACATCTCCAATTGGATATTGGGTCACCTTATGAGCCCCTGTATAGTGTACCTTAGGTACCCAGGGCATAGGTGCATCCAAGGCCTACCAGGGGCTGCAGCATGTATTATGCCACCCCTGGCTGGCCATTCACATTGACACAACTGGCTGATCACTCAGCTGGGGCACGGTTGTGTAATCACCCCTTACTTAGGTGTAGTATCCCTATACCTACCTTTAGATATAGACACATATATACCTATAAGTCACTCCTATGGCATGCCTTAACAATCCTGGAGGCAGAGTGCTTGGTTTTATGTGAGATGAGGCTCTAGCATGAGCTGAGCCTGTCTGCAGCTTTTGGAACCATGTCCTTATAGCTCTTCTATGATGTAGCCATACCATATACTCTTAAGTGCATTATCATCCTCGCGGTTGAATGCTAACTTTGGTTTGGCTTCATCAAAACATGTCGTGTAAGGTGTCATACGCTTTGGAATACTACCCCCTCACCAGTTCTGGCAACGGGGGTAGCATTCCACCCTTCGAGAGGAAGAAGACATGTTGTTCCTGTTAAACCCGGTTAAAGTTAACCAGAGCCTCAGCATCACAAAATAGATGCTGCTGCCACAGACACAAGTCTGACCTCCTGCTTCTGGGAGTCCTTCCAGCAAGGAAGGCTTGGAAAAGAGGTTTCCTGTCTTGGGAGGTGCTAGCACCACCCCAGACAGGCCATAGTGTATTGGGGCAGGGAGAGCTGAATGAAATGAGACACTGCCTGGGGCACAAAAGGTGTCCCATGCATAGTCTGGTTGAAACCAGCTGCTGAGGTACTCCAGCCCCAGCTATGGCACAAAACTGGATAAAGGGAAAGGGGCGTAACCACCCCCTTCCCTGGTCCCACCCATAGGAGGGACCTAGCAGGTAATCCAGCCCCTCAGATTGGTATATAGGTAGGAGCTGAGTCAAGACACTTTAGATTTATCCTGGACTGAAACTTGAAATGAAACTCTGGTCCTTCGACATTCTACTGAAGATAGAAGACTGAAGAATCTCCCTTGTGTTCAAGGAGTGACCACCCTATGCAAACAGGCACCATCCAGCAATCTGTGGTTTGCTTTGTCGGCGCTCCCGCCGGAGCCCGACCACAGAGCCTGACAAGAACCAGATTTCCAGACTTCCCTGAGCCTGTTTCACAGCCCCAGCAAAGCTGAAACCCGTGGAGGCGACGAGAGACATGGGACTGGCCATCTTGGAAAACCTGTACTTTGCTACCTGTGCCGCTTCCGAAGCACCCTCGAGCTGTGCATTGGGGATTGAGAAGCCCCTGCCCCGAGCACCTTCTGCACTGACGCACAGCCCTCCACACTCCACTGCTAGTGTTTTTGTGCTCAACGTTTCTGTCCGGTCACTTGCCCGTTGGCTAGTGGCCTCTGTGACAATGAACCTACAAATTTACACTGGTGGCCTGGTTGCTCCAGTCTGGCCCTTGCTTTCCTGAAAAGGAGAAACCCATCAGACTTTGCTAGTCTGATCAAACGACATTGTTGATTCCTGCGTAGGTTGCCTTTGCCAAGGCTTGTTGGCTCCAATCCGGAAGCCGACCCGCCGACAGCAAGATCCTTTGTGGGACAGTCCATGCCCAGCTCCTGGTTGTCGTAGACACCTCCTGGTCCACGTGGCTGCAGAGGCAAGCTTCATGACATCACCTGATTGCTTCACAACATCGCCTGGTTCCTTCCTGGTTCCTTCCTGGTCACTGGCTAGTGACTCAGATTCTGTCCCCTCTGCTTTTAGGTACTCTTCATCCTCGATCCGCTCTTGGATCCAACCGGACACTTCTCTCCTGGTCGCCTGCAGCATCTTTCTCCAAGGCTCCATTGGATTCAGCGACGAAACCTGACACACTTTGACACCTATGCACCCGCTTCCTGTGGGTGAGGTAACGCGAGTACTCCGGTGCTCCTGTGGGTATTAACTATCCTAGTGTCCTCATTTTCAGTAGCTTTCTCCTAGTCCATCCGGAAGTGTCCTAAAAGACCTAGGGCCCGATGTAGGTATCGAAATACTGGTCGGAAACGGCCGAAAATACCGATTTTCGGCCGTTTCCAACCGGTATTTGGATATTGATATGTAGGGGCATGCCAAAATACAGAATCGGTAATTTTACCGATTCTGTAAAATACAGAATCAGTAAAAATACCGAATCTGTATTTTGGGATGTAGGTAGCACTGAAATCAGTGCTACAGGGGTGTAAGAATTCATAATTTACCACCAACTAGAAGTTGGTGGCAAATTATGAAAACCCTCTAAAAAGCATTTTTTTTGCTTTTTAAACGGTGCCATGTTGCAGACATACATGCCCTTAGGGCATATATGTCTGCAACATGTGCACCTATACATAATTGAGGGGTGCAACAGGGTGTCAAAGTGACACCCTGCCACCCTTCAATGTTTCCTTAAATTACCGAATCGGTAAATACCGATTCGGTAATTGGCATTCATTCCTATGGGCCTTCAGGCCCATAGAAATGAATGGCAATTACCGAATCGGTATTTACCGATTCGGTAATTACCGAATCATTCCGATTCGGTAAATAATTCGGTAAATATACCTACATCCCGATTGCCAGTTCTTAAATACCGAATCGGTATGATTCGGTATTTAAGAAACGTTAATCTGGGATTACCTACATCGGGCCCCTAGTTTCCATTTCTTTCATTCCCATTATAACACTATGGTAACTCGCGTGTGTGTTAAAACACTGGACACACCTCCCGTGGGCCTCCTGCTTCCTTTCCTTTGGTAGTACAGCGTAGCCCCAGCGATTCCCTAGGCCCTATGCCTATCCTTTGTTCGTGACGTGGTTCTTATACCACTATTTTAGTATATGGTTTTACTTGCCCCTAGGGCTCTACTGTATATTGTGCAACTTATTATATGATAATTGAGTATCTTGTTATGTGCTTGTGCCTCTGACCTCATAAAGAGTTCAGAGGGGTTGTGTTAGTAATAAATACATATATATTTTATATATAACTTGTGTAGTGTCCTTTCATTTGGTATTAAAGGGGTTACATATGGTAAAACAGCTGGCTTCACATGCCCTCTTGAGTTTAGTCTAAGACTGCTTTGTCCATACTACCACTAGGATAGCTGGTCTATAAGGTTGACTTTAAAACCCTCACCATAAGGGTTGTTTGGACTGATACAGGGTGCCCACTAGAATAGTGGACATCACATATCAGGCCAACTTCTCACAGAATGCAACTGGCGAACCAGGAAGGCTGCGAAGGTAAAGAAGAAGGTATCTGCAGTGTCACATAGTTTTCCTTGCATGTGTCTAGCTCTAGTGACAGCAGCTGCAGGGTAGCGGCCCCAAGAAGTTTGCCAGTGTGAACACCATGGCTGACAGATGTGATACTCCCACTGGTTGGCACGCCAAGTAGAAGGGCGAACAGTTGTTGCAGCATTGGGGGATGAGACTGCCTGCCTAAGCTGGCCTGAAAGGTCTTGAAGCTACCCAAGAGACTGTTTGTTCTGTGGCTACAAGGATGGGAAAGACTATAAGTCCAAAGAAACAGCATCCAGCATAGTCAGTGAATGTGTACTGCAATGCACGCCTCCCTTTGGAGAATGGCAGGCCCTCCAAGCTGCCCTGGGAGAGGAGAAGGAGCAGGCCCTCACTTTCAGTGGATGAGGAAAAGGGCATGTACCCCCCGGTGGCAGATGGCCACCGATGCACCAGAGGAGCAAGGACAGCCAGAAAATAGAATGCACCTGCCCCCATAGCTACCCAAGGACCTGCGTACAAAGGTCCCTGCCTCCCATGCAGCAGTGAAGACAGGGGCTGCCAAAGAACACAGGGACCACTGCATGCTGAGCCAGGTGGAAGGATGACCTGGGGCATCACAGGGGAGCGGTTGTACCAAGTCTGTGGTACACCAGTGCCCTAGTGGTTGCCTGCAGAGACAGTGCTTCTAACCAAACCATGCTGCATTGGCCAGCAACACTACACAAGAAAGAAAAGAGCAGAGTCTGGCTGGGAGAACACCACCTGGTGGCCGTATACTGCCACTGCATACAATAGAGAGAAGTGACGTTTTGCCTCACGTACTTATCTGACTGCTGGGCAGTAGATAGTGAATCATTACCCGAGAACCTCCCGGTTGTCAGAGTGTTTTAATCCTCCTGTGGTATCATTGTATCACTGGCAGTTGCTGGCTCACAGAGGTTCTGGAGGAGAACTAGCAAGAGAGAGAGAAAAGTGAAAACAGGACAGCAGAAACACACTGCATGCCACATGCCCCCAAAAGAAGATACAGAGAGAGCCAAGATGCAAGGGATACAGAGACAATGTCAAGAGGGAATGCAGACACTGTACCGCTTGATGAAAGGAGCAGCACCAGCTGGCCAACCAGCACCACAGAGCTAACATTTAATCCACCAATGAGAATGTCACACAAAGTAACCAACCCTGCCAATCATGCAGAAACCAAGGCAGGATCCAACGCCATGAAGGCGCAGCCTCAAGATGCAAGAGTAGTGCCTGTGAGCGAAGAGTAGGCAGAAGGGAGATTACATACCAGAAGAGGGTCCTGCATGGCCTGAATGCAGAAAGCAGGGAGATTGTGTTCTACCTACCTGCACTTGCACCGCCCTGGAGTGGGCTAGAGATTATTCAGAGAGTGCCTCCAACACTGCCTTAAGCCTGTGGTGTGCATCGGTCCATTACAGTCATGAGGAGTTTCCCACACTCCTAGTGGCAAGCTTCCATAACTGCAAAAAGAGAGGAGATTCTGACCTCCCACAGCAATCCTGAGTTGCAGCCAGTGTATCTTGTCGAGGAGAAGGATATGGAAGGCGTTGCAGACATATCCATCAAAGCACACCTACCTCGACAGCCCTCCATGAAATTTCAGATGCACCTGTGAAGACGCCCAGCCCTATAGACAGGACCGGACAGGTGAGTGGTCTGCGACCGGAGAAGATGCGTAGTTCAAAGGACAGGACGAAGTGAGCAGGTGGTCCCTTTGAGAATGTGTTGCCTGTCACCACATTTCAGAGCATGTGAAAAAAAGACACGCGTTGCGTGGCCTGTCGCCACTTTTCAGAGCATGTATAGAAAAGACATGCATTTGCGTGGCCTTTCGCTACTTTGCAATGGGCACAAAGAAGACATGTGGCCAGAGGCCACATTACACATGAAACAAGAACCAAGGAAAAGAAAGTGTGGCACGTTGCCACATTTGCAGAGAAGAAAAGGATTGGGGAGATAGGAGGGTGACAATCCTATCACAGAAAATCAGACAACAACAGGTGCGCAGAAGAAGTCAACAAAAGGCGACAATCTAGCACTCGTACCATCACCTGAGTGCACCTACTAATACATGCTAGCCACCGGGGTGTGGTGACGTCACAGGAGATTGTTCAGTGGGAGTACCAAGTGTAAGCTGCCTACATGCGTAAACTGTGTATTTGCCCCATTCTTCACGTTTGACCGTCAAGCCACCTGTCACCGGCTGCTTAAAGTAAAGGGCTTCCCTGTTTGCTTACACACATGCCGAATAAGAAGAGCTGCACCGAGTGTCTGACGAGTTTCATGACTGCCAATATACTCCATGTAGGTCATCGCCACCTGTCGTACCAGTCATCTCATGGCAGCCACTCCATCAGTTGCCAAGTGCTTCACCACCTTCCCTCGAGCATCATATAACACAACTGGAGTCCTGCACCATTGCCATACAGAGTGACAATCAGAAAAACCAGTGACCATTTGTCTAACTGGCTTACATCCTGATCCCGGTAGCGAGAGCATGTTCTAACCAGGACACATCCACCCCAGATGTTGCACGAGTGACTGAGCGGTGGCTCCAAGGTAGTCTTGCGGCTGGCCAGATGCAAACACGTGTAGACCCAGTGCAGCCCATAGGCAGTCCCGTGGCAACTCATCCAAGGGGCCTCCCCCATGCATGAGAGATGGACTTTACTTTGCCCCATCAATGGATTCCAGGAAGTAGCCGGACCAGGCAACAGAAGCTTCAACAGGTCACAGAATGTCAAGAGACTCTCTTCAAGGGATCAAGCAACTTTGACATCAGATGTTAGATATAGCTTTGGTATGAACAAAAGCATGGAGATACCCATTCGGGGGTCGAATTCCTGCGCTATATAAGCATATAAATAAATAAATAAATGTTTACAATGGACTCCACCTACGCGCCTGATGCACCTATGTTTGAACTATAAGACACCAATTGCCTCACAGCAAGAGTACGCTGGACCAACGAACATCACATGTATGGGCTGTCCCTCAACTAGCGCAAAGCTGAAAGGTTTGACTTCATCAGCACCCATGTTCGTGTTCAGTTATACCTGGTTAAAATATGGATACGTGCCAAGATGTCCGGGTGCTCCCAGCGTCACCTGTCCACCGCTGTCCTGCGAACTGCATCTCAGAACTGTGAGACTTCCTTTTATTTTTAGTTGTCTTCTCATTCCTCCCCACAGGTTGGACTCTTGTTTGTTGTTTTTGTTTTAATAACATTTGGGAGGAATGGTGTGTCCTGCTGGACACAGTCTAGTGTTTTTTCCAGCCACTCCCTCGAGGGCTGGCCAATGCACCCACCCCACACCCATCCAAAACAGGTGTCATCAGTCAGGTGACCTTGCTATTAAAAGTCCCTGAGTGCACATGCTCGGGGCAGTTTTTAATACCACTGATTAGAGTCCTTGTCAATTCTAATCCATCATGCGGGCCTAGGGCCCATGACTTAACAGTGGGATGTTAAAAACATCGCCCACGGTATAATGAAGGAATAAAACAAGCCATGTTATGAGCAGATAATAGCGGCGGGGCGGTAGGGCCGGGTGGGGGAGATGTCGACAGACAACGATGGGGGAAAATGTATTTATTAAAATTTCTCTCATGGTCGTCTGTTGAATCTCCCCAATCCGGCAAAACCTCTCCACTGCTCATACCTGCATAGGCCGCTGGTGAATAAAACTGCTTTAAACTTGCAAATCAAACAGAAATGAGCACCGGACCCAGACAAGGCTGGAGCAAGATAACAGTGGTGCTGCTGTTGAAATAACCTTAATGTCCCCAGCCTCATGTACCTGTTAGAATATTGGCAACAAAGGATTCTCACAAGGAACTCGCTATCTAAAAACACCCCGAAGAACAACAGAATGCTATAATGAGAGAGAAAGCCTTGTTTACACACGCATTGGTACAGTAAGTATTTACTACGTTAAAAGTCCCCTGAGAGAGTGCAGGTATGGCTCCAAATGAAATGCATTGGGTTCACAGCCAATTGACCACCACAAATGTGATTTCCAAAAGGAGAGACTTATCATTTGAACAGATAGTAATGTAAAGGCTTAGTTTTCATACAAATCATACAAATCAAATAAACAATTGTTTTTAATCATAAATAAAAGATTATTGAAATGCCTTAAATGCTGAAAATCATTACAAGTTGTGCTCTGCAAGATGTTTTGCCAACAGAAACATATTTATCCTTCACACAGGGACTCTAAGATTGTCCACTCTTGCGGTGCCTGACAACAAAACATTCAGAACAATACTTGATACCGTTGAGAACTTATAATCATAGAACCTTCGGAGTCTATCACAGATGCCACCAGCACACCACTACTTATAAACGGCCCGGCTCTTCCAAGCTAAAGGCCGGCACTGCGTGTGACCTGTTAAGCCATGCATTTTCATTAAAGGATGTACATGAAAATGCTGTCTAATTTGGATGCCCTCCTTACCTTACGTAAAAATGTTTTAAATTACGTAAACTTTCTAAAGTATAATTCCCGTATTAACACAATAATTTCTCTGATTAATATAGCGCTCGAGCAATGCTGCAGTAACAGACTCCGCAACGAACTACCAGTCTGCATGGTGGATTATTCAAGGATAACCAAACCACAAAAAGGGGGATGCCCGGTCAAGGAGGTGTGTGTTGTAGTACAGAAAGCTAAGGTAAGAAGAAGCGACATACTATATGTGATGAGTCATATCTGGCTGAGAAATTCCCATCTGACCACCCTTATTTTGGCGGAGTATCGTCATGTGGGAGTTGTAGTATGATCTCAATATCACCCAGACCATCAGATGACGGTACGGATAGGGATCTACAAAAAACTCTTGCCAAGATAATGCTCGAAGAGTGGAAAAATGAGGTGCAGTGCTTAAGTGAAAGTGATGATTAAAATTAACTAACTAGACAAAAAGTATGTTTATTAGAGATTGTCTAGATGTCAAAGTTAAAACCACACCCTGTAGTGGAAATTAATAACTACAAAGTGGCGCTGTGCAGAAAGGTCGACAAGTTTCAGCCTATTGGATGAATTATCCGGCTTTCTTCAGGACCCAATGGTGAAATTAGCTACTGCAAAATTACACGGTGAAGTGAAATAAACAATAATACTTTACAGTACAGAAGTCTCAGAGGACCTTGGAGCCCCAATGTATTCTCTTGGATGACTGAGAGAGGTACCGACGGACAGAGCGGGGCCTCAATTTCCCGAGTAGGTTGCCGGGTGAGGTGAGGTCTTCTCCCACATAGAGCTGGGAACAGAAATACGCATATCTCAAGGATACATTGGGGCTCCAAGGTCCTCTGAGACTTCTGCACTGTAAAGTATTATTGTTTATTTCACTTCACCGTGTAATTTTGCAGTAGCTAATTTCACCATTGGGTCCTGAAGAAAGCCGGATAATTGCTGGATAAATGCTGTAGCTCTCGCATTTTTGTTTTTAGATTTAGAGCTATTTGCATTGTAAATGCTAATGTATTGTACCTACCAAAGGAGGAGGGATTGAGCAGTAGAGAGACACTTATGTAAGGGGCTTATGCCTGGAATGCAAGAGAGAGGAGTAGAGAAGATAGAGGAGAATAGGTAAAAAGACATGGGTAGGTAGAAAGACAGGGGTAGAGACAAAGACAGGGGTAGGGAGAAAAACATGTGTAGGAGAAAGACAGGGATAAAGAGAAAGACAGGGGTAGAGAGAATGACAGGGTTAGAGAGGAAGACATGGGTAGGGAGAAAGAGTGAGGTAGCGAGAAAGAGACAAACATTTCTTTCTAAATAGAACTGTTGGCTATGGAACATGAGACATGCAGTGATAGAGAGCTTGATGGAGTGGATCAAGAGACAGGGAGAGGTACGAGGAGCATGAGACTGGGAGGAAGACAGCGAGCATTAAAGTGAGAGACTGGGCAAGAGAAACACAAATACAGTGTAATGAGTGCCCAAAACAAAATGGTAGGTCTAGACTTAGTCACTGAGCCATACTGGGTGTACAGACAAAATATCGACTCCAAAATATCGACTGGACATAATATCGAGTTTTAAATATAGACTGGACAAAATATCGACTGGACATAATATCGACTACAAAAATATCGTTTTTCAGGTAAGTGAAGTAATATCGACTGTATCAAATATAGATAGCAAAAATATCGAATTTTTAATAATATATAATATGTTATAGTGTATTTTTATGTAATAATATGTGTGAATAGTGTGTATTAATGTTATAAAATATTTTATTAAATGAATTTTGTTTTTATAATAATTGCGTAATGTAATTCTGTAGCGGGTTGTGGGTTTATAGGGGAATAGGGTGGGAAGTAATTTAATAATAATTAATTAATTAATATATGTTTGTTAATATTTTTAATTAATAATTAATTGATAATTAATTAATATTAATTAGTTAATTAATTAATATAATTTTGAACATATTTTGTATTAGTAATTAATTGTTAATTAATTAATTGTAATTAGTTAATTACATTAATTAGAGTATATTTTTAATATATATAATTTTGTGTTATTTTTAAGTAATTAATTTGGAAAAAATAATATTAATTATTACAATAATTACAGCTAATGTTCTAATATATTTACTTTATTGTTATTGTTAATTAATAATTAATTGGTAATTAAATAATATTGATACATTTTGGGTAAAGGAGCATTTTTAGGGTTCAGGGTCAGTTTTCAGTTTTAGGGTAAAGGGGTATTTTTGGGGTTCAGGGTCAGTTTTCAGTTTTTGGGTAAAGGGGCATTTTTTATGGTTCAGGGGCAGCTTTCAGTTTTAGGGTAAAGGGGTATTTTTAGGGTTCAGGGTCAGTTTTCAGTTCATGGGTAAAGGGGTATTTTTAGGGTTCAGGGTCAGTTTTCAGTTCATGGGTAAAGGGATATTTTTAGGGTTCAGGGTCAGTTTTCAGTTTTTGGGTAAAGGGGCATTTTTAGGGTTCAGGGTCAGTTTTCAGTTTTTGGGTAATGGGGTATTTTTAGGGTTCAGAGTCAGTTTTGGGTTTTTGGGTAAAGGGGTATTTTTAGGGTTCAGGGTCAGTTTTGGGTTTTTGGGTAAAGGGGTATTTTTAGGGTTCAGGGTCAGTTTTGGGTTTTTGGGTAAAGGGGTATTTTTAGGGTTCAGGGTCAGTTTTGGGTTTTTGGGTAAAGGGGTATTTTTAGGGTTCAGGGTCAACAAATAAGATAGTAAAAAATTATTTTTATTATTTTCATTTAATATTTAATTATTATAATTTAATTTAAGTAGTTTTAAGTATATTTTAGTAATTAAAATTTATTATTAATTTAATTTAACACTGTTTTTAATAAAGTCGATATTTTTTACATCTATATTATTGTTAACGATATTTTGTACTCGATATTTTTGTACTTACCTGTTTGTAGATACAAACTCGATATTTTGACTGTCGATATTTTGTCCACGATATTTTGGCAAGTCGATATTTTGTCCCTCGATATTATTTCAGTGATCCCCATACTGTATGAGTTTTCCTCACCCAATCCAGCTAGCTGGTTGTAGGGGTGGGTTGGGCATGAGATAGGAAAGAAGAGAACAGTGCAGAACTGTGAGCCAGAGATAGGTGCCGCTGATCTGTGAGAGAGAGAGCAGCACAGAGGCAGGGGCACACAATTTATTTTATAGGTGCAGACACATACATGGAAAAGTACACGGATGAAAAAGACAGAATGATAACGTAAAAATAGACACCGGAAAAGAAAAATAGGAGAAAGAAGTACAGACAGAGGAACAAAAACACCCTCTCTCCCCTAAGCCCTATAAAATGCTCCTTCTCTTGTTACAGCCCTCTCTCCTGCAACGCACTGTCATGTTTGTAGAGCATACCGAGATGATAAAGCGGCTTCTCGGAAGGTGGTGAAGACGGTCAGTTCCTAAACCCCAGGCAGCTGTCGCCCGGAGGGTCCCCGGCTCCCCTCACCCACTCTCCCCCTAGCTGCTCGGCATTTTTCTACGGGCTCGGACGCGACCTTTTTCTTGCTGTCAATGAGAATAATTTTCTAGAGAAAGACTAGTTTTGATTAAATCTGACATGCTGATAACTGCATGCTAATGTAGAATAATGAACATAAGAGCCATAATAATTAGAAGCACGCTAACAATGTCATAAATGTATCACACAATTTTACTACCTTTTTGCCCCTAACTACTCTCTCATCGTTAATTAAACATGTTGCCTTTCACGGAATGGATGTTTGTGCATTTCCAGAACAAATAAATCCCACGCCGTTTCTGGAAGCAGGAACAGGCGCTGTCTTTGCGGCTGTAGCACTCATGGCCCTGGGGTACTTTTAGTGACCTGCGCGGGAGCACCCTCAGATCAAGGAAACGCAGTATTTTCAACAACACTTAAACAGATAATAACGGATATATCTTAATACACTGTGCATCCTGCTAGTTTTGTGTTAATATTTTAACTCACTGTTTGGCCGAGCTATGAAAGGCGCACAGTTCCACCATCTGTTGCAAAATTCATGCATTACAATTTTTCTTTTGTTTTGCCCACAATAAGAATACATATGCATTATTTAATTAGGGCACGATAAAAGTCTAGTGATTTAATCACTCTGCTTGCCGAAATTTCGTTTAGGGGCAAACGGTACACCCACCATCCTTGGATGGCAAAGGTGAACAGATTATTTCATATCCACTTGCATAGCGCTTGATACAATTTATATGGTGCAACACGTATATAACACATCACACACAAACTCAGCTTTAAGGAGTCCCAATGTGTACCTCTCTCTCTTTAACCCGCCCCCCCCCAAACATACACACACACACCGCTGAGCAGCACCATGCACACTACACTGAGGGAAGCAATGACAGAACTCACGCAGCATCAAAAGATCACCCTACACATAATACCCCAGACTTCCACGCCCACACACGCCCCTCAGGTCCATATGATGCACGGCTTAGGGGATAAGATCCCAACTCTCCTCCAAAAACACAAAGGGCCACATGCATCAACCTATTTAGGAAGTGCAAACGGTGCGAATCGGTAAATTCGTCCGTTTGCGATTTCCTAAATAAGTTTTTGGGATGCATCATACATTTTTGTGAAATTCGCTATTTTTAGCGATTTCTAAAAATGCGATTGCTTTTAAGGAATAGCAAATTTGCGATTCCTTAAAAGCAATGCATGATTGTTTTTCAAATTGCGAATTAGCAATTAGGGGGTGCAAATTAACGGTTGAACCTCGTGGTAATTTGCGAAAAGTTATGAAAATGCTCATGGTACAGACACACATGTCCTTAGGACATGTGCGTGCGTGTGAAACATGCACTTTAAAATACATTTCAGGGGTGCAGGGGGGGGTCCTTTGGACCCCCCTCTGCACCCTTGGAATGCATTAAGAAATTGCGAGTCGCATCTTCAAATTCGCAATTTGTAAATGCCTTCCCATTGACTCCTATGGGCCTTTTGGCCCCTAGGAATCAATGGGATTTGCGAAATCGCAATTAGGAATTCGCATAATATTTGCGATTCGGTAAAAATTGCGATTTTTACCGAATCGCAAATATTATGCGAATAAAATCATGCATCCCATTTTGCGATTCCTTATTTACGATTCCCTAAAAATCGCAAATAAGGAATCGCAAAACCTTACAATGATGCATGTGGCCCCATGACTCAGGGGGACAGCACCCAGTATAACAAATGATTTCTGCTACATTGTAGCAGTGAGTGTCCCGTTGCTTTGGGAGGCAAGTTAATGAAAAAGGCAAGCCTTACTGAAAGAAAGGCGTGCGTCGCCTTGTTGAAAGTGAAAGGTGCTCAAAATAAACATAAGCATCTGCACCACTGCTGAAGCACAAGTGCGGAGAATGAGAATACATATGTATTATTTAATTAGGGCACGATATAAGTCTAGTGATTTAATCGCTCTGCTTGCCGACATTTCGTTTAGGGGCAAACGGTAAACCCACCATCCTTGGATGGCAAAGGTGAACAGATTATTTCATATCCACTTGCATAGCGCTTGATACAATTTATATGGTGCAACACGTATATAACACATTACACACAAACTCAGCTTTAAGGAGTCCCAATGTGTACCTCTCTCTCTTTAACCCGCCCCCCCCCCAAACATACACAAACACAGCGCTGAGCAGCACCATGCACACTACACTGAGGGAAGCAATGACAGAACTCACGCAGCATCAAAAGACCACCCTACACATAATACTCCAGACTTCCACGCCCACACCCCCCCCCTCAGGACCATATGATGCACGGCTTAGGGGATAAGATCCCAACTCTCCTCCAAAAACACAAAGGGCCACATGCATCAACCTATTTAGGAAGTGCAAACGGTGCGAATCGGTAAATTCGGCCGTTTGCGATTTCCTAAATAAGTTTTTGGGATGCATCATACATTTTTGTGAAATTCGCTATTTTTAGCGATTTCTAAAAATGCGATTGCTTTTAAGGAATAGCAAATTTGCGATTCCTTAAAAGCAATGCATGATTGTTTTTCAAATTGCGAATTAGCAATTAGGGGGTGCAAATTAACGGTTGAACCTCGTGGTAATTTGCGAAAAGTTATGAAAATGCTCATGGTACAGACACACATGTCCTTAGGACATGTGCGTGCGTGTGAAACATGCACTTTAAAATACATTTCAGGGGTGCAGGGGGGGTCCTTTGGACCCCCCTCTGCACCCTTGGAATGCATTAAGAAATTGCGAGTCGCATTTTCAAATTCGCAATTTGTAAATGCCTTCCCATTGACTCCTATGGGCCTTTTGGCCCCTAGGAATCAATGGGATTTGCGAAATCGCAATTAGGAATTCGCATAATATTTGCGATTCGGTAAAAATTGCGATTTTTACCGAATCGCAAATATTATGCGAATAAAATCATGCATCCCATTTTGCGATTCCTTATTTACGATTCCCTAAAAATCGCAAATAAGGAATCGCAAAACCTTACAATTATGCATGTGGCCCCATGACTCAGGGGGACAGCACCCAGTATAACAAATGATTTCTGCTACATTGTAGCAGTGAGTGTCCCGTTGCTTTGGGAGGCAAGTTAATGAAAAAGGCAAGCCTTACTGAAAGAAAGGCGTGCGTCGCCTTGTTGAAAGTGAAAGGTGCTCAAAATAAACATAAGCATCTGCACCACTGCTGAAGCACAAGTGCGGAGCTGGTTAAAAAAACATGAGTAATTGAAATTTAATGGAGCCTGCTGTTTTATGCACCATGCTTTGCTCAAACTTGAAAAAACAACAAGGGTTTGGCTAAAGCGCAGTGAGGCCATGCCAACAGTAACACATCACCAGCCAAGGGCAGGCCCATCCGCGCCCGTCAAAGCCCGAAAAAGGCCTTAGCTGGGCCATATCCTTTGGCTTTTTCACTTTTCACTCCCGCCTTGGCTTTTATTCAACATTAGCGGTAAGATTGAATAGACATTTTGTATCTATCCAAGAAGGATATGCTATAACTTCTTGAACTCTGATGATGCTAATTGGAAAATAGGCATCCTACTGCTGATAAGCATCTGTGATTCACATCTCTCTTGATAATTTTGTTTTTGGTACCTCGCACATTATACCAATATTATTATTTGTTTGTCTTTTAAGCAAATCGTAGTTACTAAAGGTTATAGATAGATATTTCCAATACTTTATGACCATTGTGCTATTGCATTACTGATATAATTGGATATAGGAGTAATTTACCCTGGGAACATATTGTAATTTTATCTTAAACTGCTGTTTTTACATTGATCATACAGTTGAAGTAGATTCCCCTATCTAACTAGCAAGGCAAAATGGGGAAGAGGAAAGCAGCTGATACGATCACTTGGAGGAAAAAGATTGCAAAAACACAAAAGCTAATAAAATCAGCAACTGAGAACTGTACCCGTGTTTTTAGCGGAGAGAAAGAATCAAGATGGCGGATTGACTCCGCCGAGCGAAGGAGGCAGCGCTGGAGGCTCCTGACTTTCCCGTTTTCTTTTGATATATGAGGAGAGGGCAGTTTTGAATCGTATAGAAGTTGCGGAGACTTACTGAGAACAGGAGGAATCTGGGATACGCATTACTTATTACCGAGTTTTTCCGATCAGTGAGCCAGCTGGAGATTACGCGAATGCTTTGGTTTCCTTTCCGTCTGAGCTGGCAGAAGCTGTCGGCACTGAGACTGCTGCATACTCAGCCACTCGCGGGTCGGTGGACCTGGTGGGCGTGCCTCACCTCGTTCCCTGCTCTATCCAGTGCTGGTCAGCGGGAGAGCTCTATGAACTACAAAAAGTTAGAGGAAAAATTGGAGGCGAAACTGGAGGCAAAGCGGCGAGCGGATTTAACGATGGCCCCGAAACAGAACACACGCTCGACCCGCGCCTGGAAGAACGCCAAGAATGACTCCCCAGCTGCAACAAACACAGCCCTGAAGTTGAAGGTAATAAACGGGGAGACCTGTGCAATTGCAAATGTGGCTGGGGGTAAAGTAATGGAGCACTCAGTGCCGGTTGAGACAACTATGCAGATCACAGCCCAGGGGGTTTCCAAACCATTGATTCGACCTCCTTCATTTGTTGCAAATTTGAAACAAAGTGACAGCACTATGAACATCAGCCAAATTGTATCTGACATATCTAACAAGGGCCATATGGAGAACACCGGGTTAGCACAGACTTCATCAGACAATATGCCTGCTAAAGGAATCCTAATAGTGCTTGAGAATCCCAGCTCTAACAAAGTCAAAAACCTACCGGTCTCTCAAGAGCAGCCTGGTAAAGAGACTGAGCTAGGTATCTCAATGGAACGAGTCGATGAGGTAGAAATTGATCTAACTAATGAAGGTTTAAGTGAAACTGGCTGTGCTACCGGCGATAAAAGTGGAGGTGCCTCGGACTTGCTAAAGGACCTTGGAAACTGTGCCTCCCTAAGTATTACCGGCTTGAGCGAGGACCAACCTGACAGTCAGATTGAGTCTCTGCTACCCTTAAGTTCAAATACTCCTGTCATTCAGCTACCAGCAAAGGAGTTGATTACCCCAGATATCGAAGGCGGTCCCATTCGGGGACTAGAAGAAGCAGAATCAGATGAGAGTCTGAGTATAGAGTACGAAGAAATACCGGATGTTGAAGATGAGGTAGTAATTGTTGATATTAGAGCAAATGCTTCTAGACTACCTGGTTTGAAAAAGGGGGAAATGAAAGACATCTAAGCTAAAAAAAATAGGTGGCAATTCTATGACCATGACTAAAGACACTTCTTTGGTTAATAGAGGCAAAAAAACTATTAGAGACAAGAGCCCCTTAAGGAAATGGATGCGGGCGAAAGGGGGGGTCAAAAATATGGCCCTAAGACTTTCTGGTGCAAGCCCAGAAGAGCACTCAAACATAAGGGACAAATGGAATCCATCTTCAAGTCCCGGGGACTCCAGTTCCCCAGCGCTGTTGACAGAAGTGTCTTGCCCCTCTGTACCCATTGTCGCTATTGACTAAGCATGGGCGAATTTTGCGAATCTGGCATTCGTGAATTTTGCGAATTTGCGAACTCGCAATCCGCAAAATCCGCGAATTCTCACGAATTTGCAGATTTTTTTTTTGTGTTCGCAAGGATTTCTGCAAGTTCGCAAGGATTTCTGCCAGTTCGCGAGGGTTTTGTACCAGTTCGCAATTGCGAACTTATATGTCGGCTCGCAACGGTCACGATTATGTTGTTTCTACGTCTGGTTCATCATCACAGGTTCCCAGAACCCTCTGTTTCACCCCTGCCACCCTCTGTTTTACCCATGCCATCCTCTGGTGCATCAATGCCACCCTCTGGTTCATCATCACTGTAGATTATGGGGGGGAAAAGCAAGCACACCTGCCTGCTTCAACTGACATGAATTAATTTGGGGTTGATTTATTATTGTGTCACTGTTTTAAAATTCCAGTCTGGCACCTGCTTCCTTATCTGTAATTTGCTTTCTGTTGCAGTGCAATTTTTTTTCCAGGACCTTTGTGGCCTACTTGTAGCTATTCTATGAGCCTGCTGTGAGGGTCAGAGCAGGGTCATATAATTGTTGCAACTAGCAACTGAACTCTGGAGGGGCCCTTGTCAGGAAGCACTACAGGGAATGGTTACTAATGATGAGTTTGAACTTTTGAACCTGCTGAATGCTTTTTTTGTGTTCGCAAGGATTTCCGCCAGTTCGCAAGGATTTCTGCCAGTTCGCAAGGGTTTTGTACCAGTTCGCAATTGCGAACTTACATGTCGGCTCGCAACGGTCACGATTATGTTGTGTCTACGTCTGGTTCATCATCTCAGGTTCCCAGAACCCTCTGTTTCACCCCTGCCACCCTCTGTTTTACCCATGCCATCCTCTGGTGCATCAATGCCACCCTCTGGTTCATCATCACTGTAGATTATGGGGGGGAAAAGCAAGCACACCTGCCTGCTTCAACTGACAAGAATTAATTTGGGGTTGATTTATTCATGCGTCACTGTTTTAAAATTCCAGTCTGGCACCTGCTTCCTTATCTGTAATTTGCTTTCTGTTGCAGTGCAATTTTTTCTTCCAGGACCTTTGTGGCCTACTTGTAACTATTCTATGAGCCTGCTTTGAGGGTCAGAGCAGGGTCATATAATTGTTGCAACTAGCAACTGAACTCTGGAGGGGCCCTTGTCAGGAAGCACTACAGGGAATGGTTACTAATGATGAGTTTGAACTTTTGAACCTGCTGAATGCTTTTTTTGTGTTCGCAAGGATTTCTGCCAGTTCGCAAGGATTTCTGCCAGTTCGCGAGGGTTTTGTGTAAGTTCGCAATTGCGAACTTACACCGCACGCAGCAAAAAATCCGCTGCGTGCGAATTTGCGGACTTTGCGGGAAATTCGCGGATCTCGCGGATTGCGAATTTACCGAAAATCCGCAAAATCCGCGAGCGTAACGGATTTTCCGCCCATGCTTACTATTGACACTGTGGGGGTCACCAAGGATACAGACACTGATAAAATCGACACCCCTGTCTTGGCTACCTCTTCTATCAATCCCAACATCGATACCATCATACAGCTTACTGGCGGTACCCCAGCTATAGCTCCAATATCCACTTTAGCTTTGATGCCTACCAACGAGCTACTGTCTGCAATAGAAGCAGGGGTAATAGATCATTCAATTACCTCCTCTACTGACTTAATTATGCAGACTTTAATGGCGCAAAGACAAGAGGGGCAACAGTACTTCCTTCAGCTGTGAGAAGATAACTCTAAACTACAGACATTTATGATGGAAGTATCTAGCAAACTGGGGGGGGGTAACCCAAGAAATTGAGGAGATTAAGCAAAGAATAGTTGAGGTGGAAGAAGGGGCTGTCAGAACAGATTCTTTAGTTCACTCACATACTGAACGAATCGCCAAATTAGAAGCTAAAGTTGAGGACATGGAAAACCGGGCAAGAAGGCATAATCTCAGACTTTTTGGGATCCCGGAGTGGGCAGAAGGTGCGGACCCCCAGTCCTATGTGGTAAAACTGTTCCAGAAGGCATTTATCGACCTATCAGACTGGGATTGGGACTCCCAACTACAATGAGTGCATAGACTGCCTATCTTTCAAAAAACCAAAAATAAAAAATGTCCACGCCCCTTATTGATAAATTTTGGAAATTCCTTGTTGAGGCAGGTGGTCTCTTTAAAAGCCAGACCAAATACTCCTATAACAGTTGACAATCTAACTTTTTTTGTACGTTCAGACTTGAGTAAAGATACTATGGACAGGCGCTGGCAGTTACGCCAGTTAATCGATTCATTCAAAGATATAGGATGTACGGTATATTTGCAGGAGCCAGCTCGCCTCAAGGTGACCAGAAACGGTCAAGTGCACTTTTTTATGGATATAAAAGAAGCCGAATTGGCATTAGCCAAATTTAGCACTTGAAGATGGCCATTAGATGGTGTGATGGATTGCTGGCTCTCTTTATACTATTTTTCTTATTCTTTGTCTTTTTTGCTCTTTTTTTTGTGGGGATTGGCTCACTGACGAGTTAACAAGTATATAATATAAGAATTGCTGAACGTTAGTTGTGATATGGATACTCGTCCACTCTCTCCTCATGAGGGAAAAAGAAATGTGTTTCTTTTTCGAGGGGATAGTCGGTGCTAGCCTTCGCGTCTGCCACTTCGCGACGCTGCCATTCCAGCGGCAGCAGGGTATAGAGGGGTGTTCTTCCCACAAGGATTAGTGGGTGGGATGGGAGTGTTAGTGTGGGGTGGGTTAACAAGGTCTAAAAGGGAGAACATTTTATTGCACGAAGAAATGATGGTCAACATTATTAAAGTTAAATATTTATTTTGTCTTATTACATTTGATACACAGAGGAAAGCTAAACATACAGTTATAAGATATGTTTTTCTTTAGATGTTTGGCTTGGAATGTTGCTGGTCTCAATAGTAAATATAAGAGGAGACTTGTACAGGAAGAATTAAATATGTATAAACCGCATATGGTGCTAATTTCCGAAACTCATATTGGGTTTCAAGATCGTAAGCTACTGTCTCAAATGGGCTATGAGCTAGTTGTTTGCTCAACTGTAGGGGCATCAATTCGTGGGGTGGCAATACTGAAACAGAAATATTTAAGGATGGAAATTATTAAAACTGCAGCGGATTCAAGAGGGAGGTGGGCAATTGCCCAGGTGCAATTAGAACATAAGTATTATGTATTTTGTTTGGTTTATTGGCCTAATATAGACGAGCCTAAGATGTATGAACAGTTAAACATAGAGCTATTGGAATGGGAGGGTGAATTGCTGATAATGGGGGATTTTAACTGTGTTATGGATTACAAGACTGACTCTACAAGACAAGGTATTTCAACAAGGATGCGTAAAGTTAGGGCAGCAATTGTAGAACTGGGTAGGTTACATGATCTGAAGGATCTCTGGCACACCAAGCACCCTAATTTAGCAGGGTATACGTATTAATCAGCACCCCATAAAGTATGCACCCGAATAGATATGGTGTGGGCAACACATAGGATTTTGGAGAATTGTAAAATAGGACTCTGCCCAAGAGTCTCATCAGACCACAATCCTATACTGTTGGAATTTAATATCCTAGATAGGAAGCGAACACCCCGACATTTCACATTTCCCAGACATTTATTTATGGATGCTGCATTTATATCTCAAATAAAAGAACATATAAGAGAATTGTTGAATTCAATATCAATTCCACAACGGTCAATTTTGTGTGGGACGCTTGTAAATGTAGTATAAGAGGCTTTGCCTAACAATATATTTTAAGAAAGAACGTTGAGAATCGGAGGGATATAACATCAACCACCTGTAATATTTTATTAGTGGAACAGCAGCTAGTAGAGGCTCTCACAAAAGGGAAATCTAATGTTGAAGGGTTAAGAACCGAGCTAGTGACCTTACAATCTGCAGTGAAAATGACGCTTAGGGAGAAATTCAGTGCCAAAATCCATAAATTTCATCGATCTAGCACAATACGAAGGGGGGGACAGAATCGGTAAAGTGCTCGCCTATAAAGTAGCAGATAGAAAAGCCAAAACCACCATTAAATTGATAAAAGGTGCAAATTCTCTTAGCTATAATAATCCGGATCAGATTCTTGAACAGTTTGCAAAATACTACTGTAATCTTTGCACTCCGGAAAAAAATCCCGCCAAAGACAATATCTTACAATATTTAGACAAATATATACCCACTCAACAAGACAATGAAGCTATTAAACACCATAGCTCTAAAATAACAGCCACTGAAATAAAAACTGCTATTCAGGCATTACCCTCGGGCAAGGCAGCTGGTGAAGATTGCCTACCTATAGAGCTTTACAAGATATGCATCCAGGAACTTCACACACTTTTACAGCTAGTATTAGATTCCATTGGGGAACAAGAAATACCCCTCTTTCGTGGAAAACTGCAAAAATAGTGTTTTTTCTGAAAAAAAGGCAACCCACCGGAAGAATGTAAGTCATACCGGCCCATTTCGTTGATCAATGCAGCTGCTAAAGTCTTTGCCAAAATTTTGGCAAAACGTCTAGCTCCTATTATGCCCAAATTAGTGAATAGTCAACAACATGGGTTTGTGATGGGGAGAGACACCACAGCCCATATCAATACAGCCATCACAACATTCGATGTGGCTTCAACTACTCTCACCCCACTCGGAATGGTTATGCTCGATGCAGAAAAAGTGGGGTGGGAGTAGTTATGGGCGGTGATGAGGGCTTATGGCATACATGGACAATATATTGGATGGGTCCGTTCTTTATACGACCATCCAACGGCGAAGATTAGTTATGCAGGAACTAACTCAGCAAATTTTTCAATTGAGAGGGGAACAAAGCAAGGCTGCCCGCTGTCTCCACTGCTCTTCCCCCTATCCTTGGAGCCGTTCCTAAATGCATTGATGGCCCAAGACAACATCACCCCTGTACAACATGGTGGGAAGAGTTTAAAAATAACCGCTTTCGCGGACGATATAGCAGTATTTACTACGGATTTAGTTAAGGCTATTCCTGAGATATTTGCGGAAGCAACAAGATTTGGAGATGTGTCTAGATACAAACTAAATGTGAGCAAAACTCAAGTTATCGCCAATTATAAACCGGCTCAACCGATACCGGGTTTATGCTCAAATGTTATTTATTTAGGAATAAGGATCGCGGCTGATGTTGATAAAATTATATCATTGAACTACGAACCACTGCTGAAGGAATTAACTGTATCTTTAAGAAATTGGCACAAGATACCACTTAGTCTGGTCGGATGCATAAACTTAATAAAAATGAAGATAGTGCCAACATTTTTATATTTATTTAGATCCATTCCACTGCAACTTAATAATCTTTTTTTCAGGGCATTTGTAGTAGCTTTATATGGGGATATAAAAAAGCGCTTAGATCAATTACACTCTTGAAATTACCAATCGAAAAAGGAGGTTTAAATTTTCAAGATTTTAAACTTTATTTTTTTGCAACCTTTTTCCGTCGTATACGTAGCCTCCTGAAAAACGAAAGTTCGTTATTTTTTCATCAATTTATGTTGGGATCAGAATGTAACCAATTTCTGTTTTGTGTGCATGATCCAAACTACTTTTAAAGAGTAAAATTTAAGACCGCCAGACACAATAAAAAAATATGGGACCAAATTATGATTTTATATAAGATTTCTTTCTTTAATGCTGAATTTCAACTATGGGGGAACCCAGGATTGCCAGGGATTTTCTCTGATGGAGCAGGGACTCTATGGGCAGGATATGGCATAAACACTTTAGGAGATTTATACGGCCCAGATGGCTTCTTAAGTTTCACCACATTAAAACTTTTATATATATGAAACTACAGTATGTATTTCAAATATTTCCAGGTTAGAGATTTCTTAGTATGTAAAATGAAAATTGAAGAAGTTGACCATTCAGATACTTTAAAATGTCTCTATTCGGATCAAATCAAGTCACTCATAAGTGAGAGTTATGGGTGTCTAAGCTTAGGTAAGATAGACAACTGTGGGAAAATGGCAGAAAAATGGTCCAACAGACTAGGAATTAATATCAGTCATAATCAAATCTCAGCATCACTTCGCCAAATCAGCCAGGTAGTTCAATTGTCTAACCTCAGGTTGCAATTGTATAAAACAGTCAGTCAATTATATTATACACCTCAAAGAATCGCTAGTTGGGTATCGGGAAACCTTTCCAGTGACCGCACCAAGTGTCCAAAATGCAACTTGGAAGCAGCAGGTATCGAACACATGCTTTTCCATTGTCCAGAGCTTGCCCTGTTCTGGAAGGGAATAACATGACGCTCTAAACAATAAACAAATATTATCCCCACCACTATCGGCTCATTTGATTCTGCTAGATATTCAAGGCATTAATAGTATTCATAAAGATCTGATATCTATAGTATTCGCTTGTGCAAGATTAGTCATAGCTAGGTCTTGGATATCTAAGGAACCACCCCACATTATGGAGTGGTGGGGTCTCATTAAGGAAATCCACACAATGGAGTTAGCATTAGCTAAATTAAGAGGTATCAAAGCACTGAAAGGGAGGGAGAAAATCTGGGGAACATTTATTTGATAAAGTCTAATACTATCTGATGAGACCAGACTAATCTATATTTTTATTTATATTGAATAATCAAATGTACATGAACTCTGTATCGTATTCCTCTGTCTCAATTACAAGGTGGAAAATTTGCATTCTGTTATCTTTTTTTTTTAATGTATGTAAAATGATGATGTTCTTCTTGCAATAACAATAAAAACTATTTAAAAAAAAGAGAACTGTACCCATGACTGCCATTGATGAATTAATTGAGGAGGTACAAAGTATGTTATCAACTGGAAAAGAGAGTATTGCTAAATAGAAAAGTAAAATTTCTTCCTACTATAGCAGGAAAGAAAAAGTTGCTATGATAAAAGCAAATAACCCAACTATTACTGTGCACCAGTCTAACAATAAAAAAACAGTCCAAGCACCAACTGCTTCCCCTTTAAAGCTAGGACGGGGTACAGGCACGACTCCCTCTCCCACTACAAGTAACTGTGGTAATATAGAAAGGGATCGATACAGCCTATCATGTAGTGAGGCAGTAAAATAGAGTGCTCAAATAGATATCTGCCCCTAGAGGATAGTGAAGAGGAAGCTCAAGTAGGTTGTTCAGAAGGGGATGATGGAACTAGACCAATTAATTCAGGTTTAATTGAGGAAGCTCCTCAAATCCAAGTACAGAGCCTAGTACATCTTACTCATAAATTGGTACAGGACATCTATGAAAGCTTAATATTGTCCAAGAAGAGGTTGTAACAATTAAAAGAATGATTGAGGTACTAATAAACCGATCATTCAAAGATCTAGGAACCGCAGTTTCTGTTCTAGGGGACAAAAGCCAAATCGGGAAGAAACCTGATTGCCCAACATAGGGAACTGGGCACCCAAAATACCGGACAGAATCACTGTAAGCCAATCTATAAACCAGGCCGCAAACCAAAGCACTTAACCTACCCCAAAGTTGTACACTAAACCCATCTTGGAGTCTCATGGGAGAACTGGCACAATAAGACCACTCTTCCCTGGAGACCAAATTAAGTGTGTAAATAGAAACCAGGAAATCCAACACCCAAACAGGTCTTGGGAGGGCATTGAGCTTGGGAAGGGGTCCTGGTGCCCAAGAGGGGAATCATAGAGCTTGTCAGGGCTGTTACACCCCAATTAGAGAGGATCACAAAATAAATGTATAATGTATTCTTAACTAATGTACTGAGGCTAGCCCTGAATAGTAGAGAAGATCGGGAGTCACTTGTAAATAAAGTAACACACTGGATCAGGTAGGAATGGAAATGTCTTTCTATAATAAGATCTGATATAAAAAATATGGAAAGGATCCCACGGGGTCCTAGAAACTTAGATGACATAAGGGTAACTTTTTGTTCTAAAGACATCGCCGAGAACCTAATTATTATGAACTTAAGATCCCACTCCCTCTTTGATTCAATAATTAACATTAGGCAAAGTAGAACTGATGGAACCAGCGATCTCTATCGAAATGATAACTTAAGGTGCTACAGTGACCTTGAAGCTATTGATTGACTACCCCAAGTATCGAACCTGTATCCTGAAGGGAGTGAGACAATGCATCTTTTGACACAGGCACACTGGGTCTCACAGCCTGTTGACCAACGTAAAATGCATGCTCCATATGAAGGACATAGGCTTGAGGGTAAACAATTAAATGACATTATGATCCTAGAAGGGTCCTCGCATTTTATTAACACTGGTCTCCGAACTGAAGCATTTATAGACCCTATATCTAAAGTGATAGTCTTGATATCTTAGCACCACATCCAATTCCATGCCAAATAAAGATGGTATCTTGGAATATAGCTGGCCTCACAAGGAAATTACAAGAACCTGATTGGCAGTCTTATATCGAATCTTTTGATTTTTGCCTTTTCCAAGAAACCTGGGCAAGGGACCCTTTGTTTAAAGTCGGCTATAGAACATTCAGTTTAGAGGCTCACCAATCAGTTAGAAAAAGACCATCTGGAGGCCTCTTAATCTGGATAAAAAATAATATAAACGCTTCTGTAGTTATTTTTCCCACTGCCACTGATGACATCTTGTGTCTTAGTTTTAAATTTCTGAATAAGGATCGGCTCCACTTGTTTAATATATACATAAGACCCAGAGAATCCTCAAATGAATCTGTAAGAATCACCCAGCTAGAAAAAGCCCTTGCTTCTATTCATCCTAATGAGCTTATCTTACTTGGAGGAGACTTCAACTGTTGCTATGAGCCATTGCAGGGACTAAATATGGTTACTGAAGTACAAGACCTAGCTATGGGCATCTCCCTTCTGGGGACGAAAGAAATGATGAGACTTTTTGCCTCTGTATTACATATATTTGATTTTACTATTGAAAAGGGATTAAGATCGTGTAAAGGCAGAACTTCCTTAGACCCCAAATGTTCAAATACCTTCTCAAGAGTGCTATCATCTTCCCTTATAAATTACATCCTGATAAGTGTTCGTCACTGGGACCTTGTGCAAGATTTTAAGGTGGATAGTAGCAGAGGACAAAGTGATCATTTCTCTTTGTATCTAGATCTTGTAGGGAAAGTCTTTCTGCTGCATTCCCCACCTCAAACGGGCAGGGATTTAGAGGTGATACTGCCTGAGGGTTCCAATAATATGAGGGCAATAAAATGGCCATTTATTCTGGGTGAGGTTGAATCACTTATGCATGTTTACAATATTTTTGCTGACTTAGTATTACTCTTCCTAAAAGAGCGCTCTGGAGGTCTAGCTATAACTCAGACCCACCAGATGTTAATGGAGAGTATAAAGACTTATCTAACCAAGCCAGTGTCCGAGAACACCAAACACAATACAAAAACTGGGCAGTCTAGCCCATAGTTTGACACGGAATGTGTTCTTGTCAAGCAAAACCTAGTTAAGGACCTGGAAACTAAGGATATCTCTCTGATCAGGCAATCAAGGACGTGCAAAATAAAGTTCAGAAAGTTGAATGTAGAAGGTGGGAAGATGAAAGCTGGAAAGAATTGATGACAGCTACTAAGAGGGGTGAAAAATATTCCTGTTTTGGAAGATTATCGCAAATGGCACCAAGGCAAATGTCCCGGCCCAAGATTATAATCTGGATCCTAAGTCTTGGTATGACCACTTTGTCCACCTATATGCCCTTCAGGCTCAATCGACCGGAGCCTCTCCAGTTAGCATCGAAACCCTTTTGTTACCTAATCAAATTGCACCTCGTCAATTTAGTATGGCAGACACAACAAAGGCAATAGCTGCCATAAAATCCTCTAAAGCTCCCGACCCTGATAAGATCCAGGGTTATCTGTTTAAATATGAGACAGATGTATGGGCTCCATACATCAACCTTCTCTGCAATAAAATCACTAGAGGCCAGCCCATCCCTGACTCATGGAAAGGAGAGGAGATCGTCCCGATCTATAAGAAAGGCTCTAGGGACAAACCCGCTAATTATAGACCTATTAGCTTGCAAGATATATTACAAAAGGTCTATGCAAAACAGATCTTAGGCTAAATGAGTGGATTCTAGATTTCAATGTACTTTCCCCATGCCAAGCTGGTTTCAGGAAGAGAATAAGCACTATAGACCAGGTCTTTAGGCTAATAATCATAGCATGGAAATATACAAGGTTAAGACGTGGCCATTTATATGTGACCTTTATATGTTTAAAGGCCGCATTTGATTCCATCCCTAAAGACCTACTGTGGGCAAACCTACTCCAGCAAGGGGTCCCGAGTAACATTGTAATGCAGTTAGTTAGGCTTTACGAGAATACATTTGCGGAAGTGCGGTGGGGGAAAGGAGGAGAATAGACGGTAGAGATATGATAGAATCCCTCCAAAAAGCCAATCATGATTCCCCGAAATTGGGAGGTGAACATATCTGTGCACTAATTTTCGCCGATGATACCATTCTGTTACCCCAAACATCTAAGGGTCTCCAAAACCTCCTAAATTCATTGGACGAGAATTGTAGGCAAAAGGGGCTGGAAATAAATTCACAAAAAAAACAAAACTAAATACATGACCATCAGGCTCCATAAATGCGTTAAAAACAAATTGCAGCTGAACGGAGTAACTTTGGAGCTTGTTTCAAATTTTGTATATCTTTGGATAACTATTGATTCCAAACTTTCATGGAATCCACAAATTATGAAATCTAAATCGATCCTTATACAAAATGCAGCCCCACTTAGAAAAAAACTTTTCTCTACTACATCAAACGCTATTACACCAGCACTCCAAGTCTATAAATCCAGGGCCCAAACAGCCGGCCTTTATGGCTCGGAGTTGTGGGGGGGTGGCCCTCTTACCTCTAATCACAGGGGAAAATAAGATCTTGAGGAGGTTTACTGCCCTACCACAAAATACACCTGTGATCCCCCTAATGCTTGATTTGGGCATTAGGTGGATTGAGCATAGGGCTATTTGGATTACCCTTTCGCATTGGATAAGAATATGGACCACAGAGGAATTGCAAATATTGAGACAAGCATTAAGTGAATGGATTTCTCTCGATACTTTTGTTACTTTCCCATGGTTGGTTCATATCCGTAGATGGTTCACGGATTTGGATTTGAGCAGGTTTTGGGAACAGCCAAACCTGTTAACCACTGAATCCAAACAAGAATATAAGACCATCTTCTGGAATTTCCTTGAGCAGAGTGCCACTTTAAATTGTAGATTAGGTTCGCTCACAAACCAGTTTTTGAGCTTTAAAATAACCCCCTGCATTGAACCTTTCCTAGACGAGATTGAGTCTTTACTCGCCAAAGTACTGTACCTAAAATTTTGATACGGTGCACTGCAAACTAAGAAATTTTCATCTAGGTGGGGGAAAAGAATGTTGAGGAAAATGACTCCAAATGTATTCAGTGCTCTCTAGGAAGAGAAGAGGACTTCGCTCATGTACTATTTTTCTTCCCGTTAAATGAAATCCCAAGGAAAAAATGGTTAAAACCTTTCGGTAGGAATCTGTACATCAGGAAATATATTAAAATGTTGCGTATCCTAAAGACAGATACTTCTAAGTTGGTTGTATTTGGAACAAGTAGATTTTTTTTGCCAGTTAATTTTATTAGTTTAAAGCGAGGTTTAAAGTTTTAAATAAACAATGAAATAGGGCAAACCTCGATCTTGCGATTTTTCATAGGGATTGACATCTCTTTTTGCAGCACTTGCACTTTCTGATATTAATCTTCTTCGTAGTCGATTGTTAAAACTTATTACTAATGATAAATTTGTATGAGGCACTTGTACTTTATGTAATCAATATTCCATTGTTGACTTTTAAACTAATACTTACGATCGATTCGAAATTGCAATCTTAAATTTAATTTTTTTTAAATGTGAATTTTTCTATTGTTGGTTATTGCTCTCACTTAGTTATTATAGGAATAACCATAAATTGTGAAAATTCTTATAGGATGCAAAATATTGTAATTATCATGAGATTGCTAGGCACCATGCATTTAAACATGTTTATGCATATGCTGCTAAAACTGTAAAATTGCACTTTAGGTACTGTCTTGTAACTGGACTGAAGATTAATGTTTGTATTTCTTATTTTTATGTTTTTTAATAATAATATTTTGTATTCATTGCTTTGATGTTTCTGTGAATCGAATAAAAAATGCTTTAATAATAATACCATGTCCTGTAGGTCTTCTTGCAGTCTGTCCAAATAGTTTTCCGAAACATCATCTGCCAAATTACCAATAACAGGGTTGTTTCTACCTTCCTGTTTCCCTTGACCGTGGCACACTTTGGCAAAGTGCCATAACTTATTGCAAATTCTGCATGCAACATTCCTCGCAGGGCAAGATCAGCCACTCTTAAAATGTGAAAGATTGCCACACCTAAACCATACATTAGTTTGTTTAAATTCATATAAACTTTTGTTTCCTTGATCTGAACAGTAATGTGTTTATGAGGATACTGGTGATCATATAATAATAACAAATGTTTTTAGGGCAAATGCACTGCTGTGTTAAGATTGTAGTTCAATGATTTTGATTATTTTTATTGGTGCTCCAAAGGGGGCGTCGAGAGTCCCACAACGTCAAATATACAATGATTGAATGTGGGGCTAGTGGGTCACTAGCTCCATCCCTTCAGGCACACATTCATGTCTCCTTGCTAGAAAGAGAGTTCCACACTTGTTTTTGAGAGTTAAGTCTTTCACATATTATTTATTCATATGTTCATTCATTGCAATTTTCATTCATTGATAATTCCTTGTTGTAAACATACAAGGAATTATCAATGAATGAAAATTACAATGAATGAACATATGAATAAATAATATGTGAAAGACTTAACTCTCAAAAACCAGTGGAACTCTCTTTCTAGCAAGGAGACATGAATGTGTGCCTGAAGGGATGGAGCTAGTGACCCACAAGCCCCACATTCAATCAGATCATATAATTATGCCAGTCAAGTATGAATGACCAGAGATTTAACCCGCTTTGCCTTCAAATAGTGGAAAGATACACCCTATTCCCCTTAGTACAATCCTGGGATTGGACAACCATAACTAGCTTCATGAAGCACATGCAATTTATATAAACAAATACAATGTAAACAAAACATATAAGGAACACAAAAGAATTCTTGTCTTGCCTTTATGAAATTCAGGGCTTCATTGACCTCTTGTTGAGCTTTCGAAAACACGGCATCCCCAGGTGTTGGTTCCGTTGGTTGGTGCAGGAGTTGTCGGGGCCCTTAAAGTTACACGCGTTGCAGGTCGATCTCCTCTCTGATGGACTCAGGAGTGCTGGCGTCGGCAGGCATCGAGTGCTGCGGTGTGAAGTGCAGCAGTGCAGCATGTGGTGCCCTCAGGTCGCAGTGCGAGCACTGGCTCGGTGGCGGTGTCAAATGACGTCGTCGGTAAGACCAGGGTCGCGGTGCGAGATAAAGGCGGTGCTCATCACGGTGCTGGCAGGTCACGGTGCAAGCAACAGCGTTGTCGTTGATGAAGTGTTGTCATCTGCTGATGAACTGGAGCCAATGGTGCCGGCGTAAGCCAAGGCTGCAGTGCGGGATGAGGGTAATCCGTCATGTAACTTTACGAACGGTGCCCTTGAACCACTGTGCAAGAAGCGGCATTTGATTTCGGCGTGGAGCGCCATCTTTGGGGATACCAAGGCGTCGTCGTGAAGCGAGGCAGTGCGGATTGCGGTGAGGTCAGGGTGTGAGCAATGGCTTGGTGGCAGCAGGCTTCGTCAGTGAGACCAGGGTCATGGTGTGGAGCTGTGGTAGTGCCCTCTGCGGTGCCTTTGGGACACAGAGTCGGCAGCTGCATCGTAGAAGTCATCGAGTTGCTTTTCTTCTGTAGCAGCACAAAACACACAATCCCCAGTGCTGAGGGCAAAAGAGCTTGAAGTCTTTGCTGTTCCTGAGACTTCTTGAACAGGGGGCAAACTCTACCGCAAGCCCTTGGAGAAACTCACAAAAGTAGATTGCAGAAAGTTCAGTCCAGCCCTTTCACTGCCCAAGCAGCCACTGCAGGCCAACACAGCAAAGCACACAGCAAAGTGGTAGTCTCTCCTCACAGCATCGCCAGCTCTTCTTGGCAGTCCTCTTGATCCAAAAGAGTTGTAAAGTTCAGGGGTCTGGGCCCCAATATTTATATCCCAATATCCTTTGATCTCTTGGGCAGAGAGTGTCTATGCCCAGCCAGAACCAGTTCTGCCTTCTCTGGTGTGACTTCCTGGCAGGAGGTGAAGAAGGCATTGTCAGAGGCAGACCAGGCCCTTTGAGGTGCAAGAAAATCTCCTCCCCCTTCCCCCATTGCAGCCCAGGGCTACTCTTACCTTTCCTGAGCCTACCTAGACTATCTGGACCCACTCCTGCTCCCCAGCCTCTGTCATCCAAAACCCAGACAGGCAATCCACATTCCAGCAGCGGCACACAGGATGACTGAGCAAGAAAATACCTACTTTTTAAAAGTGGTATTTTCAAACACAGAATGTAAAAATCACCAGCACTAAAAGATGCATCTTTAGATTCTGAGTTCATGCATACTAAACATTATTTTCCCACCTAGTTCACTGGGCCAGTTATGTTTATAAGATGTTTATAAACACACATCCTATTCTGTTCTATGGGGAACAGGTAGCCTTGCCATAGTGAAAAATGAAATGGGATGTAATTCGCTATCAGGACATGCCACACACCAGGGCATATCCTACCATTCACATACACTGCACCCTGCCACAGAGGTACCTTAGGCCTACCTTGGGGGTGTCTGACATGTATGAAAGGGAAGGTTTAGGGCCTGGCAAGTGGGTGCACAGGCCAAGTGGACATGGCAGTTACAACCTGCGCGCAGACTCTGCAATGGCAGGTCTGAGTTACCTTTTTAGGGCTACTCACGAGGGTGGCACAATCAGTGCTGTATGCCCACTGTGAGCATTTGATTTACAGGCACTGGCAGACTCATTGCACTTTACTAGGGACTAACATGTAAATCAAAAACCTAATCCTGGAAACACCAATCCATAACATAATTTACCACAGGAGCACTTACACTTTACCACTGATCAGCAGTGAGAAAAGTGCACAGAAACACTACAGCAGCTAAAACAGAGTCAAAACCGGGAGGCAGAAAGCTAAAACTCAGGGGAAACACGCCAAAAGATGACAAGTCTAACAATGAAATATATAAAAATAACATCGGCTCTAGATAGCAGTGCCAGATGAGGCACAAAGACCTGATCACTTTTGTTTCCCTTAGTTCAGAACAGTCTTTAACAGAACCTTTGACCTTCTGCTTAACAATGTTCAAATTTTCTGAATTTCATTCTTCAAATTCCTGCCTATTTTGTTCGTAGTGTCTAGGGCACAGACCTGATTAAAAGCTGTGGCATAGGGTGTCAATTCGAGAGTGGTGACCATTCTCTGCCAAAATAGCAAGAGGCGAAGCTTCGCTAGGTCACTAATAGGCCTAATGCCCATGTTGAGCTTTAATGGACCAAGAGGAGTGCTTTGTGGGAGATATACCAGATTCCTGAGGAACTTGTTCTCTGTAAGAGTGAGGGGGAGATATCCGATACATCACGTGCGATAAATTGCATGCCATTACAACGCGGTCATTACAACAACTGCTTTGTTACATCACAAACCATTACAACGCAAGTTGTTATAACAACTTGCTGTAGGGGGTTTGTTGCACAAACTGGAGTTGGAATACTAATTTATACTATTCCAACATCCAGCACCTGTTAGAACAAGTCGTTGTAACGACTTGCATTGTCATGGTAAGCAATGTAATAAGTTGTAATGTCATGCGATGTATCGCATGCGATGTATCGCATGCGATGTAACATCAATATATTCACTGTGAAGTCACTTGCTCTAACCTTGCCCCATAAAGGGCACTGCTCACAGCCTTGCAGCTAAATGGTTTCAGGGCAGGTGCTATTGGCTTGGTATGAGAGATACACTGCTCCTTCCTTTGGAGCTCCGTTTACCTGGAAGAATTTGAGGTAGACCTTGTTGAGATGGTGTTTCCAGGTCATACCTTTCGATAGTTTGATTCCCAGGCAATCAAAGGAGCTCTCTCTCTCTAGGGGAGTATTGTCAAAGAGCAGATTTTTTCCTTTGAAGGACTTATGGGGGTTCAGCAGCACTGGCTTCGTTTTGGAGGTGTTTCTTTCAAAGCCCCTCCCATCGCAGAAGAGCTTGAATTGATTTATCTTTGACACAAGAAGGGTGTCGTCTGCAAATAGGAGAGTGGCAATTTCTGGATTTCCTGAAGAGGGAGCGTCTGCTGAGATGGTAGATAGAAGCTCAACCAATTGGAAGCAAACCTGTTGAACCCCCGCTGTATTCTAATGGGATCGGTGACCTGTCCCTGACTACCCAATTTTACCCTAGCAAAGTTCTCTTCGTGTAGCCTATTGAAGGATTTCCGGGAGCATACCCATATCCCTAAGCACCGACCACAGTTCAACCCTGGGGACGAGGTCAAACGCTGATTTTAGGTCAATGAACGCTATGTATAGACTCCCCTTGCCCAGCAAAACCACCTTCTAATACAGCATGAAAAGGCAGAAGACCTGATTGATTGTGACAGTCTTCTGTTGAATACCCACTTAGAAGGGAGAGAGGTTATGATTCTCTTCCATCCAATCCTGGACCTCAACCAAAAGCCAGCGACAGAAGACCTTCTGGTCATAATCGATCAGGCTAATTGGCTTATAGTTGGAGCACTTGGTCCTATCACCCTTTTTAAAGCTAGGGATCACTTCTGCCACTTTCCATGATTCTGGAATCCCCCCAAGCAATGTCATTAGATAGTGTCATTATGTAAGTTGCTAGTTATCCCTATCAGAACAAAAAAAGGTCTCCTGGGATGCCATTAGGGCAGGAGGCTTTAGCAGGTACAATTGCCCCCAAAGAGGCCCATATTTCCTGAGTGGGATAGTAATATTGGCGCAGGAGTGGGAGACTATCAGTCTGGATATACTGACACAAGCAGAACGTGTACAACCATTACAAAAGCAAAAATATTGGTTGATCATGAAAGAGTCTATAGGTCAAGGGGCAAAATCAATTTTTCTTGGGTACTAGCATTAATAAACATATATCAACTATAGAGGATGGATGCAAGACATCCTTGATAGAAATGTATCAATTGATACAGAGACACTGTGAGGAGAGTGTCTCAACACATATGAGTAAAACAGAAACAGCTGGAGGCACAGGCATGTTTACAAGGCATATATGAAAAGATTGAGAATATGCAAGGACAAATCATAGATGTAGAAAAACCAATGGCAGAAATAGAGGAAGTTAATGCCAGAATACAAGAGATTGTGCCTGAGCAGCAGGCAATGCTAGAGGCAATACAAAATAAAACTGAAGAGCTGTAAAATTGACCTACATATTTTGCAGTTGAAGGGGAAAGAGACTCGTCCTTTGATACAGATCTTTTCAGAAAAGCCTTTGCAGATCTATCAAACTAGTATTGTGACTCCCAGTTACAGAAGGCACACTATACCATTGACAAATATGCCTCAAATGCAAAAAGGCACACAGCCTAGATTTATATTGGTCATTTTATTCGGAGACAATATATCTTTTTTGAAGCCTTGCCTACTACAGTAAATGAATAGCATTCTTTGAGATATCAGATTTCAGCAGCCAAACTGTTTAACGACACTGGAAGTTACAAAAGCATTCCTCCCCATTGCAAAAACTAGGAGGCTACTGTTTATATGCAGGAACCTTGTAGGCTTAAACTCATCAGAAGAGGCCACAATCTCTTTACAAGGAGAAACAAGCCTGACAATTGCTAGAAAAATGGAAAGGGCCGTCTTAAACATTCAGTCATTTTAGAGTAATTAAGTTGGAAAGGCACTCTCTAGATTCTGGAAGCATGGTGCCAATCAGATGTAGTTTTTTTTAATTACGTATTAGAGATAAGATGTTAACAAGAATTGCACTGGTGTGAGTGGTAGGGGTGGGCGTAGTTCGCGAAGTAGCGCTACGTGAAGTGCACTTCGCACTACGCAAACTTCACGTAGCACTACGCGAGCTGCGTAATAGCATGTTCGCACTGTGCAAGATGCATTTTCAATGATTCCACAGTGCGAACAAGCATCCAGCACTGTGCAATCATTGAAAACGGCATCTTGCACAGTGCGAGCTGTAGTTTTCTGCTGCTCGAGTAGATTTTTACTCAAGCGGCAGCTTTCTCAACGCGAACTGGTAGCTTCTCATTGCGAGCGGTCGCGAGCATGCACGACCACTCGCAATGAGAAACCTAACCTCCCCGCCTTGAGAGTTTCACCGGGATGTCATTTTGCTTGCTCGTGGTCACGAACATGACGTTGAGGACCGTGAACAAGCAAAAAATGACAGCTGCACTACGCTATGCTGCGCTACGCGTGTTCGCACTGTGCTACAAGGCCTAAAACTGATCTTGGCCGTTACAACTGTCCCTCTTACCCCATTCTGAGCCCTAATAACTGTCCCCAAGCCCTAAAAACTGTCCCCACACCCTAAAAACTACCCCAAACTCCGCTCCCGTCTGAGTCCTAACAACTGTCCAATACACCTGTAAAGTACCCTTACACAGCCCCCTGCACTGCGCCATAAAACTGCTCCATGCCCTATAAACAACCCCGACCCCTCCCTGAGGCCTAAAAACTATCCATTGACAAACTAACCCAACCCACCAAGACCCGACCCCAGCCCCTCTTGCATGGTAAAATTATTATGGAACATAATAAGATAATCACAAAATTTGGAGCATTCTATGAGAAACTATACAGAAGATGGTCAATCCTTGCAGAATTCTATAAAATGGAAATGTTCACGAAAGCTACCTGTCCTGACTAAATTGGTAAATGCAGACTATGCTAAATAACGAGCTGACCTTAGATTAAATCCAAATTGCAATAAGGTCATTGCTATCGGGCAAAGCTGCCGGGGCAGATGATTTACCCATTAAATCCACTCTGGATATTGCAGCTGCTTTACCAGATGGTTACTGTATTTTGAAACTAGATAGTACACATAAAGCAGGGGGTGGGATAGCAATTAATTATAAAGATCCCATAAAAGCTATATTATTAGACCAATACAGTAGTGACAGTAATAAAATTCTTACATTCAGACTAGATCTCCACTCACAGTTGAGTTGGAAGGGAGCTCTTGTTTACAGCCCCCCTGGACCTTTCTCCAATTCCATTTCACATCTTTTGGATTTGATTGCTCCTCATTTGATATCATCCAGTAAGTTTTTACTTTTAGGCGACTTTAATGTTTACAGTGACAACCCTGGCGACTCAGAGGCCACCATTTTCCGGAGGGAAATGTCAGCCCTTGGCCTCACGAAAAGGAATGATGCTCCTACGCATATAGCAGGCCATACTCTAGATCAGGTCCTTTCTAATTCTCCTGATATAGTTCATAAATCTACTTATTCATTAACATTGTCAGACCACTCAATTATCTCATTTGAGCTTGCTGGCCTTTGCGACATGTAGCTAAAAAAGCCCCAATAACTCGGATTTACAGACAGTGGCATAAACTATCTTCAAATCTATTTCGCGAAGAATTTACCTATTCATCTTCATTGGATACAGTTGACAATTGTCTGTCGACCTTTCAATACACTATTAGGTCGACATTAGATGCACTAATCCCGGGGAAAAATCCTGCATGGTCTCCACTCGAATCGAGACACCTTGGTACTCACAGGATCTTCGAACAGAAAAAAGTAAATGCGAAAGGCTAGAATGACAATGGTGCGGTACTAAAGATACCATAGACAAGGGACAGTATAAAGCGGCCCTAGACACTTACCATTAAAACTTAAAATCTGCATGGAAAATCATATAGCTAGCCAACTTGAGCAATCAGGCAAAACCTCCAAAACCCTTTTCCACATTCTCAATACCCTCATTAACCCTAAAGCCTGTAATCCTGAAGAGGAACCTGCTCAATTACTTTGTGACACTATAGCTGATAATTTTTCACAACAAATAGAGGATATCTGTAATAAGATAACCTCCTCCATTACCAACATTAATCATAATTTGATGACTGACCCTGTCCCGAATTTTACAAGACAGTTCACTTTAAAAGAATTTCCTTTGCTTACCACCGAGGATACTGAATCTCTACTAAAATCTTCCAAATCTGGCTCTCCTAAAGATCTAATCCCTGCTAAAACTGCTAAAAAACTTGCAGCCGAATTGGCAGAGCCTCTTTGTTCTATGCCTAACTGTTCTATCAAAGTTGGTAAACTTCCTAAAGAATGGAAGGATGCTCAGATCATGCCCATCAGGAAAAATCCTAAATTGTCTCCCAATGATATAACTAACTACTGCCCAATTTCATTGCTTCTCCTTTATAGCAAATTGCTGGAAAAGCACATTAACATTCATCTTTCTGCCTTTATAGAATCCTCTAACTGTTTGGACCATTCTCAGTCAGGTTTCACCCCAGGCATAGTACTGAACTAGTCCTGGTTAATGTAACAGACAACATTCATATTCTGGCGGACGCTGACCAAGCAGTAATTCTCATACTGCTTGACCTGTCCGCCGCATTCAACACCATCTCACACCAGATCCTGCTGGACAGATTGCGCTCTATAGGCATCCAGAATTCAGCTTTGGACTGGTTGCAGGACTTCGTCAAGGACAGGACCCAAACAGTAAATCTTGGACCATTTAATTCCAAGACTACCCCAGTAACCAAAGGGGTACCTCAGGGTTCCTGTTTGAGTCCATTATTGTTTAATGTGTACGTCGCCCCCCTTTCAGAGCTCCTTAGGAAGATTGGGTTTACCTTGATCTCCTACGCGGATGACACTCAACTTCTTCTTTCTTACAAGAATGATACTCTTAGCATCCTAAACATGTTCGCGGAAGGTATGATAGCTATAACATCTTGGATGAGCAGTAATTTCTTGCAGTTAAATGCAGGAAAGACGGAAATAATGCTTTTCAAGGATGCTGTCACCAGCTGGTCTCCTAGCTGGTGGCCAGATGAATTAGGTCCTGCACCATCTCCCAAGGCAGTAGTTAAAAATCTTGGGGTACTAATAGACAATGACCTAAACATGGATGAACATATAGCTGTAACAAAAAGAGCTTGCTTTCATGCCCTTAGCCTCCTTCGTAAGGTCTTCCATTTCCTCTCTGCATCTACACCTAAAACCCTGATCCATGCCCTGGTACTTAGTCATTTGGATTTCAGCAATGCTTTGCTTATCTCCGCCAAGGAATCTGCCTTGTAAGGTCTTCAGCTGGTACGGAACACAGCTGCTCGTTTGGTAACCAGTGCACCTTATCGTGCTCCCTCACTTCCCCTGCTACACAAACTTCACTGGCTACCTATTCGTAAAAGAATTCATTTTAAAATCTGCTGCATTGTTTTTAAAGGCCTAAACCAGCTGAGTCCAGCCTATCTAGCTGATAAGCTAGTGAAATACACTCCACCATGCTCATTTCACTCTGAAGGGAAAGGCCTGCTTGTCATCCCTCGCATCAGTGAGCCAGACTGGGAGGAAAATATTTCTCCTACCTGACCCCCAATCTATGGAATAAACTGCGCCTTGATATTCATCTCACCACTAACTATCTAGGGTTCAGGAAAAAACTTGGGGTGATTCAGGCGCTTCAAAAATTATATAAATAAAATAAATGCCCTTCTGATAGTATAGATAACAGATAAGATTGAAGTAGGTAAAGAGATCGAATTGCCTTGGAATTAATTAAATATGGCTATATGTCTAAAAAAAAAAACAGCGAATGAAAGTTTTTTGCATGGCCCAATATCCCTGATAAATTATTTATATATATATATGTATATATATATATATATTCAATGAAAAAACCATAGGTTATAGTCCATATATAGTTAGGAATTAGCATTTACAAAACCTTATTTTACTCGCATAAAACCATTGAAATTCCATATATAGTTAGATGCGCTAACTATATATCGCGCACCCGCAATCCACTGCTGATGATGTCACATATTACATCATTCATGACATGGTCAGTGACATCACTGATGACATCACTCATCTCGTTTGACATGACTGATCATATCTCTGATGATATCATTCATGTGATAATACCACGAACCTCTTCAGACTCTAATATAACCTTAGATACAATCAGTGTAAACAGACAGTCACAGACTGTCACTCATCCATGGAGTTACTCACACACCTAGTCAGTTATGCAAAAAATCAATCACACCTCCATTTTCTCAACTATACAGTTATACACACCTTACTAATTCAAACATATAATAACACATATTTACTCTCTTATACAATCCCTGATACTTATTCACAATGATCCATACAGCCACTCACACATTCACTGGCTCTTATGTACAGTTATTTATATATGTCAACTCTCACATGTTTTACATATGTACTTACTTTGACATGTAGCACTGAGATATCCATTCACTCACTAATACTCTCATGCACAGTCAACCGCCCATACAGCTGTTTCCACATGCACTTTTGAACCCATACATATTGTGAATCAACTACTCTCACATCTATGTACAGAGTCACACACCTCCCAGCCACCCATACACACACAGTCAGTTTCCCATACAAATACTTGGACAACCAATGAATAACCCATAGAGTTACTCATATAGCTACTGATCAACATATGCAGCAGTTTGTAGAACAACAGATATAATGATGCACAAATTAAAACCCAGTCACTAACCCATGCACTTAGTGAGACACATTTAATCACTCACTCATACAGTCAGTCATGCACCTACTAAATCCTTCATCCAGACACTTATACATCCACTCATTCTTCAATATGTAAGACATATTTTAACTTTACAGAAACATACAGTCACTGGATGTTGTCATCAGTGATGTCATCAGTGGTGTCATTTGAGATGTCATCAGTGGTGTCATTTGAGATGTCATCAGTGATGTCATCAGTGATGTCACTGACCATGTCATGAATGATGTAATATGTGACATCATCAGCAGTGGATTGCGGGTGCGCGATATATAGTTAGCGCATCTAACTATATATGGAATTTCAATGGTTTTATGCGAGTAAAATAAGGTTTTGTAAATGCTAATTCCTAACTATATATGGACTATAACCTATGGTTTTTTCATTGAATTTCAATGGTTTTTTGAAAGCTAATATTTGTATCTGTAAAATGTATTCTTCTTTAAATCATAAAATATATTGTACATGTTTTTTATACATTTTAAAAAAAAAAAAAAATTGTTCCGCTCCTACTCCGCGAACTGGTCAGCTTCCCGTTAGCTGAATTCAAAGCCGCGACTTGGTCCGCGAGCCGGTAATCGTTCCTTAAGCGTAACTGTTACGTTATCATGACGTTTTGCGTTGTCGCGTAATACGTTATCCGACGCGCCAAGTTAGCGGACCCGGAAGCGGATTGGATAGTGGCGCAAAGCGCGTAACGTAAAGACAGCAGGTCATGTGACTCGATAATAACACTTTTCATTAGTTCATTTCACTTTTGGTTTCCTAATGATGTAATACTAGGTCATGTGACCTAAAAATAACACTTTTCATTGGTTCAGAACTTTTGTTTTTCCCAAATCATGTAAACCCCTCCTTCTTTCCTCACTCTGACTTTCATCTTGGTGAGAGAAAGACCATTTACCTGAAGTTCAACAATGGCTTCCATTCTTGCTGCAGCTGGTGGACCCCCACCACCACCTCCACCTCCTCATAAGAAAAGAGGACCACCAAGTCAATTTACCTCCAACAGAGAGCAGGAAGAGGAGGAAGAAGAAGAAGAGGATCCACATACACAACAATTTATCCCAGAGTTGCCCCGTGTTTCAAAGAGAAAAACTAGTTTCATCTGGCAGTTTTTTTCCATCCCTCCAGGGGAGAAGAAGGTGAATGCGAAATATGTCACCTGCCTCATCTGTGATTACAGATTGTCAAGAGGCACAGAGAAGAAATATAGTATGGGCAACTATACTATGCATCGACATATGACCAGGTGGCATCCCTTGAACTACATTCGGGCTGAGTTAAGGGACCTACAAGACAATCCCCCGACAACTCCTGTGGCCAGATCTACCTCATCAATGTCTTTGTCAGGAAGAGAGGCACAGGAAACTGTGCCAAATATTCAACCAAATTTCCAACATATGAGGTTTACTTGTATATATTGCGGTGCAATGTTGTCGTATGGGAACATGAGCATCAATTTGATTAATATGGTGTTCGAAAACCATAAGTGCCCTAATGCACCCAAGAAGTAATTTTTTTTTTGCTCCTGTTGAGCCGTTTTCAATGCCTGTTTTTTTGTTGTTTCCCCTCCATAAAAAACACAAAAAAAACATAAAACTGTTCTAAAAATACAAAAAAATCAAAAAATGTTCAGAAAAAAAAAAAATATATAAAACAACAAAAACAAAAAAAAAAAGTTCTTTTCAGAACTACCTCCCCTTTCAAATTAAATTGCTAGAATGTTTATCACTCTGGCAAGCTCTATTTCTTTTGGGTCGCTTCAAGTTCGCTGACCGGTTCGCGAACTTTAAGCGAACTAAAAAAATATTTTTTTAAAAAAAAGAAGAGTTAGTATAAGGGAAGTAAACAGAGAATAATGTAAAAAGAAAGACAGCTATAGAGAGTAAATGAGAGATAGTGTCAGTGACATCATCGGCAGTGCATTGCGGGTAAAAAGAGTAGAAAACATTTACCTTATAATTCTTGTTACCTTTTTAAAATATTTTTTCATACTTTCAATCTGTAAAACAGAGAACAAACATTTCCAAAAATATTAAAACATGTACTTAAAAATTAGAAAAGACAAGGGAAAAGGTTCAAGAACAAACAGTTTATCAACAACTTTGACATTTACAGAAGTCTCTGCTTCTCTACGTCCCCTACACAATCCTAAATATATATATTTTACAAAAAACTGTATCTTGATGTTGAAGATGTAAAGCCATCATAAAATTGTCTCTAATATTTTAAATGATAGTTTCAGGATGCAAATAAGATGTCTGCTTTGAAGAGCTTTCTTTGAGGTGAGGCCTATTCCTTTTAAAAAAAACAGTACCCGGAAATACAGCACTATAAGCATTAAAATTGACACTTTCAAAAGACTCAGTTTTTCCATATCTACCTCACATTTCTAAATGTATATCATAAGTACAAACAGAAGAACATTAATTATACATGTTAAATGGTTTATTTTTGCTGTTCTCAGAATGTATCAAATTTCACTTAAATCAGTGACTTGAAGATATTCATCATGTAACAGCGGGGAAAAAGAAACACAATCAAAATGACTGTGTTTAAAAAACCCATACAACTTAAGAAATCTGATTTCAAAACTCCTTAAAATTAACTTACTTTCAATGACGTCGAAGGATCTCCTATGAACAGCATCCACTCTGTTGTGCTATAAATATTTTCAGCCCGCCACTTTCTGAAAGAAAGCCTCCATCGATACGAAAAATATGTTACATAGAAAAAAAGACTTCTCTCATTCTATCACATGTTTCCACTAGGCCAAATCATGTTGTCGCGATTCGCAAGTCTTGTAATTCTTCCAATCAAATCCCGACATTTTCTATTTTCGCAACTTGCAAAAAGAAAACATTTGAGATTATTTTCACAATCCTGGACTACTAATATCTTACTCTTCTTTGTCACTCATGTTCTCCTTTTCCTATGACACTGATACTGCTTATTATGAAGCAGACTTACTTGCATCAGGTTTATATAGTCGGATTTTACAAAATAACATTATAATTAAAAGTTTTGGACCAATAATCTAGACAGCATTGCAGACTTACATTCCCTCAACTTGATGAACCTTTTCCAATTCTTCACAGGAAATCTCGAGATTCTTTCTTTAAAATTTTGGTTTTAAAAACACCAGGTAAGAATTTTTAAGGTCAAACGGCAATTTTTTTTTGAAACTTACAACGGAATCATTGCAGAATGACCAGCCGTTTCGAGACTTTAAATAAGCTGTATAATGTCCTGAAGTTGTTGAAGGACCATCGTGATAGATAATTGCTACAGTTACAAAAGTCCTTCCTGATATTGAAAGCTGAGAAGCCACAAAAATTTTTATTAAAGTTGACAATTTTGATCCATCATGCCTACATCGTTGGATCATTAAAATGACATACTGTCCAAAACTACGTATAAGTAATGTTGACATCATTTCAGATTTACATTGGCTACACTCCATGTTGTGATCCGCTGCATTTACTAGCTTATTAAAGGAGACTGATTTACTGTCTGGCAAAGTTAAATATATAAATCTTTCTGAGTCTACACTAGTAGTACTTGATACCATACAATTCTCGCAGTCATGCTGCCATTGATAAGAAAGCCCAAACAGGTGATCTACATCTACACCCTCAACTTGCAATATATCAAGCATATACATTAAAAACTCCTGACAATCTTGCTGATTATTTTCAGAGAAGTCTGTTTGACCTGAACATTCATCTAACAGATAACGAACTTCAGACACACTTTCTACTTTTGTTCGATCAGTGCTACATTTCTCGAAAACAGAATTCAACAAACAGCATAAAATTTGTTCAGAATTCAACAGAATCTGTTCTTTTAAACTCTCTAGTGAAAAGAGAACATTAACCACTACATTTGCATAGCAGTTGACACCAGAACTGTTTTCAAATTGAAAACCGACAACATCTTCAACAGAATCCACTTTCTTTCTGCTAACAATTTTCGGTTCATTGACTTTTAGTCTTTTTGCAACAACCTCCCTACTATTACTGCTATTTCTACGTTTGCGGCCTACCACACGTTTCTCAAACAAAGGATATTGAGGCAAATGTGGCGCATACTCTCTTCTTAACCTATTGTATTCCTTAACACAATCTAGATCCGCACAAATGTTTGTGACATCACAGTCAATCAAGTACAATCCTGATAAAGTTCTAACTCGTGACAATGCCACATATGCCATACCCTCCTTGAACACAGAACTGCCAATATTCACCAATGCACAGTCTACACTTAAACCTTGCGATTTATGGATTGTCACCGCATATGCCAAGCAAACAGGAAACTGTTTACGGCGAACATATAAATCTTTAACAAGCAAAAACCTAGCAGAACAACGACCAATTTGCTGTACTTCCTCAATGCCATCAAATTTAATTCTTAAAAATTCTATTCCATCTCTATTTCTGTATTTCTCAAAATCAACAACATTACCCATTGATCCATTTACCAGACCTCTTTCTACATGTAAATTCCTTCTCAAAATAATTCGGCAATTTAAACACACATTCAAAGTCTTTTCAAAACCCGCTGTTTTAGATATAGTCTTCTCTAATGAATCCAATTTTGATTTCAAATTGTCTGACAAAATAATTGTTGATCCCATATGCTCTAATTTGTCGATAGCTTCAAGTTTCACAATCTCTTGCTTTTCTAAATTCAACATTTTGTTGTTGAAGATGGCACATTCTGCAAGAGTTGGCATGAGACATATCCCGGATTTCTTCTTAGTAATTTTCTGAAAAATATTCTCAGGCACAATCTCTTGTTTGGGATATAAATTTGACAGTAATCGTGCATTTAAAGCTTCTTTCCCATGCTCAGTCACTTTTCCAATTCTAATATCTTGTAGAATATTCTTGTAATCTTCATCCTTTGCCTGACGCATATTTTGATGCAGTTCTGCATAATTGAAGTTTAACCATATATTGACGTTGCCAATGCTCCCTAGGCACTTCCTGGTATCTTCATGCGTGAGTATTTTGAACACAGGTTGACCTTTTACTGGTGTCAGCTGCAGAAGATCTCCGAAAACAATGATGTGTTTCCCACCAAATAACACATCATATTCAGTTTTAAGTACTTCTTGCATTCTCAAATGCACAAAGGCAAGCATGACATTGGAAACCATGCTTACTTCGTCAATGATAAGTAGTTTCATTTTCCTCAAGACTCTTGAAACTTCACAGCAAGCATCTCCAGATAACTTGTTGTATTGTAATTTGTTGTCATGCTCCACCGGCAGCATCAGTAGACGATGCAAAGTAATACCTTTAATGTTATGTGCTGCCAGTCCAGTAGGAGCGGTGACAACACAAGACAGCGATGACTCAGTCCTTTCCTTCAATTAACAAGAGATTGCTTTAATGAGGAAACTTTTTCCAGTTCCCGCTTCTCCACTCACGTACAGTCGGACAGGCTTCAATGATGTACATGAGCACTTGTTCTTCTCATGACTTAATCCGTGCTCAATTTCCGTGGTAACTTCATCATATATTTTCCTCTGCTCAACATTGAGTTGTTTTTCCAAGTCTTCTAAGTTAACTGAATCCTCCTGAGCATGTGCCATGGCTCTTTCCACTTCATTCATAGCAGTGGCAGCTTCATTTTCGATAATAGGTCCTCCAAGTGGATCTTGACTCAATGAAACAGAACTCTGACTGTCCTGAGAACTGTCTCTGGCAATCTCGGCTGCAATTGTTGCTTCCTGCTCAATTTCCAAAGTTAGCATTTCTTGATATTTAGAAAAAGCAGGACATTCTATGGACTCCTTGGCTGCATTGAAAGAGTCTTCGTAACAGAGGAAATCTCCAAGCAGTTCCTCTTCTGCACGCCAAGGCTTGAAAAGTTGCAAAAGTGCTAAATAAAAAAACTCCTTTTTTTCTGGAGATTCACCACTCAATTTTCGATGGTTTACTAATTGGCATTTTCTTTGCTTGACCAGGCATCCCTCACTTCCAATTACAGCATACACTCCTTTCTCAATATCTTCTTTGATGTTCCTCTTGAATATATAATTTTGGAGAACCTCATATAGACAAACATTCTCAAGGTGACTGCTTCGATTTGGATAATATGTATCCAACATGTTGGTCTTCAAAATGTCGGTACTGTTTGGTTCCTTTTCTGCCAAATACTCAATTTCCCGGACAGGTTTTAGAACTCGATTTCGCGTTGCAGCAAGACCAAGACTCGCCCAAACGAGACTCCTGGATTTGGCATAGAGACTTGCTGAAGACAACCGGTCAGAACATTCGTAAGCTCCGATTTCTCGATGCGACAACATCTTCAGACTGAAACTGTACAACTTCTTGCTGAGGCTCTTTTCATGAGAAATATCCTCCCACATATCCTTCAGTTCGGTCTTTTCTTTTTTGGTGATGTAAGATGTCACATACCGAGCCACAGCCATACAGTTGTCAGCCACAAACTGTATATCCATGTTAGCATTCCACATGGACAAAATCACTGGGTTGTAGTCATTGATGTACTTGGACTCTTCGTTCCTTTTCAAATTGTATGTATTCTTGGGTGATTTCCTCGTCACATTATGTCGCAGCGAAGACATCAAACTGTTCACTCTTCCTTTAGAAATCACCGGTCGTGGAAAGTTGAAACGACATTTGGTGTAGAACTTGTCCTTGTTTCTGAATTTACGACGACAGTACTTTCCACAACGATGGCTTTGGAAACGTAGAACTTGTTCTCTTAGACTTTTCTTCTCCGTTGCGTTTGGAACAGCACACGTAGAATACTGTTCGATGAAATTCATCACTAAGTCATCCGGATCTGTTCCAAATTTAGGTGCATCCTTGATCCACAACAACATATGTATATGAGGGGCACCTCTTGCTTGGTACTCCTTTCTCCAGAAGAAATCCAACACCTCTCCAAGAGGTGGATTCTTTTTATTTGTGATGAAAGACATCATAGCTTCAAATCTATGATTGAAGTACCTGCATACATTCACTGGATCCAAAGAACACAGTTCTCCAGGTGTCTTGAATTCAATGTTTTCAATATTTCCATTTGCCTCTCGTAGAAATTCAAGTAAGTCTTCCCAGCCATACTCGGCACAGCTCAGAGTGAGGAACCATGTTGGAGTTCCTAAGTTCCTCAGCATACATTTTAAATCACCATGACGACGGTACCAGTACTCATTAGTACCACGCTGACACGCCATGAGATTAATTAAGTGAGAATCCAAAATACTGTCTTGGACATTGACTTTATGCATAAAGTCACTTGCCGAGATGTTTCGCATCTGTATACCACTTTTTAAGATGTGGTTCACTGCATATGACAGTCCAGACAGATCGCTTTCAAACAGGAGATGAAACAAATAGGGAATACATTGCCGAAACCTAGGATCTGCTGCATACAATCGTAAAGTCCGGTATTCAGACGCAGGAATTTGATGAGGTCGCTCATCATATCTTCCTCCTTGACCTGTGGGAAATAGCTGTGGGAAACACCGAGCTTCCAAACTTTCCTCCCAAACACTAATGGGACTCCCTTTGGCTTGTTTCATTTGAAACAACTCAATAGCATTCCCCATGACTTCCTTGGAATGCAAAGGATGAACACTATAATGTTCATATATTTCTTCACTTTTAGAGGCCTCTACTTTCTCAATTTGGCCAGCACACAAATCGCTATCCTCTTCATCACTTACTTCCTCTTCTGCAACATATACATTCTTATAGTACTTATTATTTTTCTTCAAATACACTGTTGCCTTTTTGACTTTCCTAACATCCACTAAATCTTGCCATATTTTCTTATTCTTTGTCGGAACCCCATTAACCAAGATAACCAGAGGTTCCTCTTCCACTTCTTCTATTCCAATTGTGTTAATGTTTTTGTTCAAATCTAGAGGCAAATAAACAACTCTTCCCTTTAATCCTCTCTGTAAATCTGCTGGAGGCAACTTCCCTGTCTTTGGCTCCATTCTTACAATAGCCTGAAAGGGATGGATACTTTGAATCAAAATAGATTCATAAGTATTTAAATCCTTCAATTCAGAAGGAATCTCAACCAATTCCAGATTATTATGAACTGCCCTAGCAGGCATCTGGTTTTGGTTTAATTTATTACAACAATAAGTACACACACGTTGATCCGATCCCAAATCAAAATAATTTTCTACCATCAAGTATGTGGCAAAATCCTTCCATTCACTATTATTTTCCCTTTCACTTTTTGCATATAAATCCACTACCTTAGTCTGATTCTTATAATAAGTGCGTCGACAACATACACAAGTGAAATTAGGCCTCTCACTTGATTTCATCTGAAACGTGGCAATTTCCTTCTGAAAATTATCTGTACTGGAAACCTGTACATTATCTTCCACATTACCCTCTACTTCTGGGTCAATTTGAACATTCTCATCTTTACTACCAAAGTAACAAAACTCAATTTCTTCACAAATATTCTTCACATCTATTTCAGAACCATGCAAAAGAGCAGCACATAATTGTTTAAGCATAATTGCTGGACTCTTAGCATAATACAACATTCTCACTAATTTTCTCACTTTATTATGATGCACTGCTAGCATCCTGAAATGATGAAAAACACTCTGGCATACTCTCCTAGAAAGACAAGCCAGTGAATGACCACGCAAACCTGTCATTTGTCTCACTCTGCAAGGATCTAAATCTTGCAACAACTTCATTTTCTGCTTCAAACTTTTCTTATTAAATGTCCGTATAAAATCACAAAGAAAATTGATGGAAACCTGTCGCACACTGCAAATAGAACTACACTTCCAAATGTACACAGGACCCTTAGGACGTCTTCCTAAAACCTCATCACTTAGCGCCTCTTCTGTCTCTGTTGTCACAAGTTGTTCTTTTTCAACTGGACAACCATCCTTCACTTCATAAGCTCGACCACTGATGTCAACTGCATGCACCAAATCATTATCCTGAAAATAAGTCTCCTCATTAAAAAATGCCTCAGAACTTGAACTATGCATCCATTCTCCGGAAAAAACTTCACAAAAGTTAGTACGATTTACTACTCTCTTCCATCTACTTTTTGTTTTGAAATCAGAAATTACCTTGCTTAGTTTCCTAATTCTATTGATTACCAAAATAAACAACTTTCGCTTAATTTCAAAAGCATGATCAATAATTTTCTCTACATTTTTCTTCTTCTTATAAAATGCCACTTTCTGCTGGCCTTTCTTTTTAATATTTTTCAATAAATTAACTAATATCCTATTACGGAACATTCGATTTCGAATGTCCCTAAACTGTTGTTTCCTTCTACTATCATGCACAGAGTTATCTCTTCCTCTACCAGTAACATTTGTGATGGGTCTCTCCTTTCCATTTAAATTACTTTTCTTTTTGTGAACTGAAACATTTTTTTGAGAAAAACTTTTTTTACTACAAATATTTCTTAAGAATGATTTTGTGCTCTTACCCGGACCTTTCTTGGTGTTTTGACAAGTATTTGGGGAAGAGGACTGCTGCAATAAAACATCATCCTGCTGTCTTTGACGTTTTCTAGCCTTTCTTACTCTACTTTTCGAAGGCATTTTACAAACTATGAAAGAATCTGCAGTTGAATCTGTGGAAAAATATAATATAAAATGTTATTAACCACTATTACCAAACAGTAAATAAATAACAGTCATCTAAAACTGAATGCCGTACTAATTATTTAACATAGCATTTGAGTGTCTAGTATGCTATTTTACGTTCTTCATGGTGCAAATTTATTGTAAATACGCACCCACCTGCGGTTGGCAAATTTAGATTTTGATTATGGGAGTTAGATAGGCATGTTAATAATTTCCCAAAAATGGTGTATAACCCCAAACAACCTTTGAAGCAAATGCTCATAGCCATGTTATCCACCTCCCATTGGATAACATGGCTAAGAAGTGCTTGCAAATGTGAAAATAAACGGCCGCAATGCATGAATATCGCAGAAAAATCAGCGATATTCATGCATTTTCCAGCAAATGCTCTTAGCCATGTTATCCACTTCCTATTAAATAACATGGCTAAGAACTGCTCAGGGCCCCATGAGGAACGCTTTCCATTTACAAAGGGAAAAATAACATCAAAAACACTAAAATGCCTTCTAAATATGACCCCAAACAACCTATGAAGCTCTAACAGTGCATATCCTGAAATTTATTTGATTTCAAAATTCGTTTTTAAACACAGCATATAAATCAATTGTATACCTGCATTCATAAAGAAATGACTAAAAATGTCCTTGAGACACATGAAAGTGTTTTCTGGAATGCCCTAGCACCATTTTTGGGACACTATTAACATGGCTAGGTAACTCCCATAATCAAAATCTAAATTTTCCAAGCGCAAGTGGGAGCGTATTTACAAGACACTTGCCCCAAGAGGAACACTTTCCATTTAAAAAGGTAAACATAACATCACAGAAAAGTCAGCGATATTCATGCACTTTCCAACAAATGCTCTTAGCCATGTTATCCACTTCCTATTAAATAACATGGCTAAGAACTGCTCAGGGCCCCTTGAGGAACGCTTTCCATTTAAAAAGGGAAAAATAACATCAAAGACACTAAAATGCCTTCTAAATATGACCCCAAACAACCTATGAAACTAATTCTATTACTATATCACTACAAACAAAACCACATTTTAAAAACACAGCTTTCTTCATCATTTTCTCCTTAAATCATACTATTCTCTATCTTAATTAAATAAATCTTTTCTCACCTTAGCAAATATTTTGAGTTTTGAAAACAGTCAAAGAAATACACCAAATTGTCTTCAGCAGAAGAAAAAGGATGCACTCCAAAGGCTGCAGCTATTGAAAGCACAGAAATACAGATATTCCTTTCACATATCTCTCATAGTAGCCAATCATACCTCTTCCCTCACTTTTTTCAAATCAAAACCCTTCCCCCCTCTGCCCTGTCTGCCTTGTTTCCATAGCAACCACCTCCTGGAAGACCTCTCATGTTTGCAAGTTCACACAACAATGTTTCAATTGAACTCTGAACTCTCAGTGCACCTGCGTATCCAGTGCAATCTTTCATTAAATGTTTCTTCCTTGACCATTCAAATTACATGTTTCAAAGAACACATCCATGCACCCTAACTTTCTGTTTTCAGAAATGGAAATGCACCAATCACTGCTAATGATTCATTAGCATTGTAAATCCACAGTTTTTTTTCTTTAGAAACTCCTACTGTTTCAACTGCCCTTTCATTACCACACTTCATCTGACTGCAGAACAACCTTCTCCCACCATGTTTAAGGTCTGGATTGTTGGACATAGTTACATCCACTGGGCTCAAAGGTATGCTGAGAACAGAAATTTACCTAACCTCAATTTACAAGATGTGGAAATTAAGTGGTTGGGCCAAAGAGGATTAAAATGTCACCAATTGATACCATTGGTGAAAACCTTTATGCATTTGCCAAAACCTGACCTGTTAATTGTGCACTGTGGAGGTAATGATTTGGGCACTTTGACAGGGGTAGGTCTGGAAATGCTTTTAAAGGACACCTTTGAGCAATTAATGGCACTTTTTCCTCAAACTGCCTTGGTATATTCCAATATATGCCAAAGACAGAAATGGAAGTGGTCCAACCAATTTTGTCCACAAATTGAGAAAGCGAGGAAGCATGTAAACAAATCTGTTTCAGCTTTCATAAGAGACCATGGAATGGGCTCTCTGTACAACAATAACTTGCGTTACTACATGCAAGATATCTACAGAGGAGATGGAGTTCACTTCTCAGATGAGGGCAACAGAATTTTCATTCTGAATTTAAGAATGTGCATTGGTACCTACTTATAAGTACCTAAATGTACCATAAACCCAAAAGCTCTTCTCAGAGCTACCCTTCATCTAATCACTCACAATTATTATTTTTTTCTAACTTTTTTCACTAATTTTCCACAAAATACGCTCCCCGGTTCGCTAACCGAAAGCTAACCTTGCGGAATTTTTTTAAAAAATGTTTTTTTTCCGCACATTTAAGCCTCCTCAGCCACCCTCAGAAAACCTAGGGGGTCAAGATAAGTCTACCGTGCCCCCTTCTACACATTCTGAACATTATTTGCCCTCCATCTTGTATCTTAATGCGACCGAAACACAAAATGGTGGACTCCCGTGACGCTTAAGGTTCGCTAACCGGGCCGCTTTCCAGAAAGCGGTCCTAAAAAAAAGTGGGAAAGTAATTTACAGAAAAACGACTAGAGACACTCTCACCAAATATAGATTAGCTCATACTACATAACAATCCCTTCCATTCTCACAAATTTCATTGAAATTTCATTTAGCCATTTAGCCTGTAGACCTCTCCAAGTACCGTGAGGTAAATTACTTCACAAAACACATCTGAAGTGTTGGAATTGACAACCAATGAAAATGTTACTTTCATTTTCTACTTTTATTACCTGACATTTGATTGGTTATATACCTGAATATATATAAAGGAAGAGAAGGAAACACAGCCATTTTGACTACTACTTGTTGTTGTATATATCATTTAGAATATCACTAATAACATCAACTTGTTTCTAAAGGTAAGTTGTTATTTTTAAAACTGAACTATATTGTGCACTATAAGTAAATATGGTAAACTTTTTCAGATAGTTATATACTATCCCTCTGTAAGAGTTAGACATTGAGAAAGGCTTCTTTATTATAATTATGGACTGATTTAGGTTTCTATGGTATAATTATGAATTTACTTAGGCTTCTTCACAGGCACTTTTTAATAGTACTACTTCACGCCTGAAACCATACAGTGCCCATAGATTACTTCTCTGTTATAAACTCACAAGTGCCTGTCTGAACTTAAACCCAACAGTGCCCTATCTCTACTGATATATTTATTTTTTATGCAAATTACAGCAATAAAATGGAAGGTGAGCAGAATGTTTCCTTCGAAATTGTTCTGGAGAACAACACAGAAAAAGTTATTGAGGACAATGATGACTCAGATTTCATGGATGAATCACGGGACCATGAATTAGTTCAATGTGTAGAATCTGTGGATCATTTACATCATTATGATGACGGTCAAATGTTGGAACTTATGTTCACTGAACAAGAACACATATCAGACAGTGAAATGCTAGACGTTGTATTAAATTTTGAAAAACAATCCGAAAAATAAAATTGTATGTAATATTAAAAAATTGTTTGAGTCTTTAATCATTTTTATATGTAATTCATAAACTAGTTAAATGTTAGAAATGTTATTAAATTTTGAAACACAAAAAAGCTCACGCACAGAGCAGTTTTTAGCCATGTTATCCAATGGAAGGTGGATAACATGGCTAAGAGCATTTGCTGGATAATGCATGAATATCGCTGACTTTTCAGCGATATTCATGCATTGTGGCCGATGTGCGGCGATAATTTTTGTCTCTAAACAATTAAAACGAAGCACAAAATGGCGAATTCCCGTTTCGCTACCAGTTTGCGGCCCAGTTCGCGGCCCGTGAAGCGCTTCTACCGTGAAAAATCATTTTTTTTTTTATTTTCCCCACGGGACCCTTTAATAACCCCAACAACATTCCTAGGGGGTCAAGAGGGGGATACCTTGCCCCCTTTCATTAAATTCCCCCTTAGTTTTTCACCTTTTCTTCTCTCTCGATCCTACCGAGAGACAAGATGGCGGCCGCTACCACTTTGCGGCCCAGTTCGCGGCCCGTGAAGCGCTTCTACCGTGAAAAATCTTTTTTTTTTATTTTCCCCATGGGACCCTTTAATAACCCCAACAACATTCCTAGGGGGTCAAGAGGGGGATACCTTGCCCCCTTTCATTAAATTCCCCTTTCGTTTTTCACGTCTTCTTCTCTCTCGATCCTACCGAGAGACAAGATGGCGGCCGCTCCGGACTGTTTAGAATGTTGACAGACACCGGAGAGCCAATCAGCTTTCTGCGCGCAAAGTTCCGATAAGCGAAAAGTAAGCGGACCGGATCGCTGCCCAGAGCGCTGTTACAGATATATATCTTGATTTAAACGTTAATTTCTCAAAATCCACTGAAGCACATATATTGAGACCTAGCAAAGGCACATCGGGCTAACAGTCCCTACAATTTTGCCAAGTTTCGTGCAAATCCATTCAGCCGTTCGAGCTAAAAGTGAGTCCAACCGCCCTATGGAAAAATGAATGGAAAAAACGCGTTTTGGGACCCCCCTTTTTTCTCAGCCCCCCCTTGACGAAACTCCACCATATTTTCAGGGGCTGCTCAGAATCAAAATGTGCCATTTTCCTGAAAATTTCAGCCGATTCCGTCCACAAACGCCAAAGTTATTAGACATAGAATTTTCAGAAGTCCCATAGAGAAAAAATCCTAACTATATATACCTACTGGCGATAGCCAGTAGGTAATATATATATATATATATATATATATTAAAGATGAGATTCCAGTCCCTTTAACCTTCCGCTGAAAACATCCAGGCACTCACGAGCATAGTTTCATAGGCTTATTTATTTAACACCTTGGCTGCTAGGTGTTTTCCCCTCCTGTGCTGGAGATCCTTGATATTCATTATTCATGACAGCTCAGCTCGTCATCAGCACAGCTCAACTGTGCATCATGATGAGCTGAGCTCGTCATGAGCATCGAAAGGGTTAAGCAATTCCATCAAAGCGTTTCGGGAGTCAGGCTCCCTTGATCACGATGTTTTTGCGTTGTCAGAGCCCTCCCTTTCATGCATGTACATGGTGGTGGAAACAGTAGAGGGACTCACAACAAGGCAAACTGTTAGTGCAAATACAGCAGCCATTTTAACAGATAAGATTGAAGTAGGTAAAGAGATCGAATTGTCTTGGAATTAAATATGGCTATATGTCTAAAAAAAAAACAGCGAATGAAAGTTTTTTGCATGGGCCAATATCCCTGATAAATTATATATATATATATATATATATATATATATATATATATATATATTAAAGATGAGATTCCAGTCCCATTAACCTTCCGCTGAAAACATCCAGGCACTCACGAGCATAGTTTCATAGGCTTATTTATTTAAGCAATTCCATCAACGCGTTTCGGGAGTCAGGCTCCCTTGATCACGATGTTTTTGCGTTGTCAGAGCCCTCCCTTTCATGCATGTACATGGTGGTGGAAACAGTAGAGGGACTCACAACAAGGCAAACTGTTAGTGCAAATACAGCAGCCATTTTAACATATTTACGATCTCTTTGGTATAGTTGTAAAAATGAATGCAACATTTCATATCCCCGTTTGCCAAACCATTCATGGGGGAATAATTGCAATTGTTCCACATTAAAAGAGGTAACACATAACGGTATCTCACAGAAGAACAATCTTCACTTTTTAAAGTGCATGTGCGTTTTTCTATTTACAAAACGTTAACACAATGTTTCATAATTCAACAAAGGCAAGTGCCTATTTCAAAGGAATTGAACCCTATTTGTGAAACGGGAATAATTCATTATTTACATCTCATATTATTAAAACACCACAGTGTATTCAACTTGGCACAGTAGGGTCTTGTATGGATTTTCCCCTGGCTCAAAAGATCATGTTGTGTCACAAGATCTAATGGGACTATTGCCAATGATAATGCTGTCAAACAAAACGACCTTATTATACAATCATAAAGTGCAAGTGCTTTAGTAAACAAGTATTTCTATACTGTAAACAATTTGACTGGATATTGCACTTAAAGAAAAAAGTGCTAGTGCTTACGCAGTGCTTATCATTTCAAGTAAAGTGCTAATGCTTCTATGCTTGTCACAGCACTTCATCCCTGTAAACATTCCCAGCACAATATATTTCTATAAGTCGATGGGAAATATCTTATATTCAAAAAAGTGCTAGTGCTTCAACTTCAAATACAGTACTCCATAGATGTAAACATTTCACTCATGTTGCACCTTAGCAAATATTATTCCAAAGTGTCAGTGCATATCACAGAACAAAAGCAGCATTATTCATTGCAATATAACTGTCCCTGAGCCAATTTCATTGAAAGCAAAACCACCTCTGTACACGCAATTGTAGAAGGAAGGAGCTCAAAATAAGACCACTAAAATCAGAAAGAACTTTTCATCAAGAAATCCTCGACAAAAAAATCTTCAAATGCAGTTCAGGAGTAATCGAGGGTTAGAAAACAGTTCATTAAATTCATGGTCAATCAGCTCAAACAGGTATAAAGGTCTTCATCCACATTCAAACCCTGTGGCTCTTTACAATTAAATTCTAATATAAAGTAAGTCTCCAATCTCCTCAACTCAGTCTTTCTATCCCCCCCTCTCTTCTTTTTTGGAATTTCTGAAATACAGGAGTACCGCAGGCCTTCGGGGTTACTTTGATGATGGAGTTCAAAGTGTCGGGCCACAGGGTAGGACCTATTCTGATTGACTGTTGCCCTTCTGTGCGGTAGTATCCGTTGGTGTACAGGTAAAATCGTACTACCGATATAAATCTTAGGGCATGGACACTGTAATAGATACACAACATATTCACTTTTACATGTGATGGTACTTTTTACTTTAACGGTTTTAATAAAAGTCATTTTAAAATCCGTGTGATTCATTCCATGCTGGCATGCTTTACATTTAAAACACTTTTTAAAACCGGGTTTTGGCTTCAACCAGTCAGCACTACTCTTTCATTTATCTACAAAATCACTACGAACAATTAGATCTTTTAGCGACTTAGATTTTCTATAGGTGATTTCAGGATTCTTCTTCACCTTGGAACCCAATACTGGATCATTTTTGATTAGGTACCAGTGTTTTCTAAGTATTGATCTTACTTCCTTATGTTTAGTATTATACGTAGTGATAAATCTTGAGCTACCTCGATCTAGTTGAGTTTTATTCGATTTACGAGACCTAGAGGGCTCAAAGAGTAAGGAGTGTCTGGTTAGTTTCCTAGCTTTACTGGAAGCACCTTTAAGAATTGTCTTGCTATACCCCCTTTCTAGGAATCTCTGAGTCATTTCTTTTTCAATGGTGTCAAATTGTTCATCACTGCTACATGTACGCCTAGCCCTGTAGTATTCCCCAAACGGAATACTCCTTATCAATGCAGTTGGGTGGGCACTTTCAGCGTGCAATATTGAATTCCCCGCAGTTTGTTTACGGAACACTGTTGTTTCTAGTTTGTTATCCAGGGGGGTAATTCTAATATCGAGGAAGTCAATCGAGACCTTACTAAAGTTCCCTACGAATTCCAAATTTAAAGAATTCCGATTGATCTCCTCGATAAACATACCGATTGATGTCCCCGTGCCCTGCCACAGCACGAAGACATCATCAATATAACGACCCACAAAAGGATGTGTTCCGACCAATGATCAAGCGGGCCCCCTCTGAGCACCTGCTCCTCCCAGTAGCCGAGGTGTAAGTTGGCATAACTGGGGGCAAAGCAGGTGCCCATCGCGGTACCCCGCTCCTGAATATAGAGATCATTGCCAAAAAGGAAAATGTTCTTAGATAAGCACCATTCCATGATTTCAAGAATCATCCTGTTTTGGGATGCAAGGCGTATTGGTCTTCTATTCAAATAGTGCTCACAGGCTTTCAGACCATCAATGTGTCTTATACTCGTATACAGAGTAGAAATGTCCAAAGTCAATAGAACCATAGTTGTAGGGTCCCAACAGATATCAAAAATACATTTAAAAAAATCTGTAGAGTCTTTTATGTAGGATGGAAGTGTTCTGACAATAGGATTCAAAAAATAGTCTATATATCTTGATGCGTTCTCAAAAAGACTGCCACATGATGAAATGATGGGCCTCCCTGGTGGACTAGTGGAGTTTTTATGAATTTTTGGTAACATATAGAAGGCCGGGATCACTGGGTTATCTTGTTTAATGTATTTGTGTTCGTCCCAGCTTAATAAACCAGTCTCCTTCCAGTGATCCAGTCTCCCATGAAATTCTCCAATAACATTCTCATATTCTCTGGGGCTTATTCGTTTATAGCAACGATGGTCAGATAGCTGACCCATAGCTTCTTTCTTATATTGTTCTTTTCCCCAGAGAACCACATTCCCTCCTTTGTCGGAGGGTTTCTCCAGGAGGCCATCCTCCATTTGTAGTTTTATATATACATAAAGTATTTTTAAGTATTTATATCATACTTCTCAACCAATTTGTCTATATGCAATGAATATTATGTTTACAAACTGTGATTATCCTTCATCAGATGTCCATTGACAATATAATACTGTGTTAACCATTTTTCAAGCATTTATGCAGAAATATTTTTACCATCTTATATGAATTTATTCAGTTATTGATTTGCATTTGGGTGACATACAATGATGTAAGTGGCTACTACCCACCTGTATTCTCTGATGTGCCTTTGAAACGTTGTAGTATTTTTCCATGTTTAATGTAATCACATGGAGTGCACCAGCACTTTAAAATTCAGGCATGATGGGTAAACATTTGACTGTGATCAAGGGCACCTGCCCGAAACGTGTCAGTTTGCTATTGCTGCTGAGTTTGCCTTATTAAGATCTTACTGCCTCATATCGGACTTGTTTGGTCGTCTGTTTCGTCCTGGGGGCCTGGGGCCACAGTTCGGCTATCGTTGTGTCGTTATATATATATATATATATATATATATATATATATATATATATATATATATATATATATATATATATATATATATCTCCAAACACGCAGCTCGAATTCCCGAGCTGTTCCACAAGTAAGGACACTCCAGCCAATATTCTTTGTCTCTGCGCTTGGTTTATTTTCGCGCGCACACTCAGTCAACAAACGTGTTTCAGCATTGCCGCCTTCGTCGATATGTATATATTACCTACTGGCGGTCGCCAGTAGGTATATATAGTTAGGATTTTTTTCCTATGGGCTTTTTGAAAATTCTATGTCGAATAACTTTGGCGTTTGTGGAGGGAATTGGCTGACATTTTCAGGAAAATGGCACATTTTGTTTCAGAGCAGCCCCTAAAAATTTGGGGGGGTTTCGTCAAGGGGGGCCCGAGAAAAAAGGGGGTCCCAAAACATGTTTTTCCCATTCATTTTTCCATAGGGCGGTTAGAATCACTTTTATCTCGAACGGCTGAATGGATTTATACGAAACTTGGCAAAATTGTAGATATGGTTTGCCCGACGTGCCTTTGCTATGTCTCAATATATGTGCTCCAGTGGATTTTGAGAAATTAACGTTTTAAAAAACAGATATATCTGTGACAGCGCTCCGGTTAGCGCCCCGGTTTGCGTACCTGACGCGTAACGGAACTTCGCGAAGTGAAGCTGATTGGCTCTCCGGTGTCTGTCAACATTCTAAACAGTCCGGACCGGCCGCCATCTTGTCTCTCGGTAGGATCGAGAGACAAGAGGTGGAGAAAAATGAAGGGGGAATTTAATGAAAGGGGGCAAGGTAGACCCCTCCTGACGCCCTAGGAATGATGTGGGGGTTATTAAAGGGTCCCGTAGGGCAAATAAAAAAAAAATCGATTTTTCGCGGTAGAAGCGCTTTCCGGTACGCGAACCTGGAATATACCAAGGCAGTTTGAGGAAAAAGTGCCATTAATTGCTCAAAGGTGTCCTTTAAGAGCATTTCCAGACCTACCCCAGTCAAAAGTGCCCAAATCATTTCCTCCACAGTGCACTATTATGAGGTCAGGGTTTGGCAAATGTAAAAAGGTTTTCACCAATGGTATCAATTGGTGACATCTCAATCCTCTTTGGCCAATCCATTTGATTTCCACATTTTGTAAATTGAGGTTGTGTAAATTTCTGTTATCAGCCTACCTGTGAGCCCAGTGGATGTAGCTATGTCCAAGAATCCAGACAGAAAACATGGTGAGAGGAGGTTCTGCTGCGGTCAGATGAAGTGTGGGAATGAAATGGCAGTTGAAACAGTAGGAGTTTGTAAAGAAAAAAAACTGTGGAGTTTCAGTGCTAATGATTCACTAGCAGTGATTGGTGGATTTCCATTTCTGAAAACAGAAAGTTAGGGTGCATGGATGTGTTCTTTGAAAGATGTAATTTGAATGGTTAAGAAAAATGATTTTAAGAAACATTGCAGTGGATTAGCAGGTGTACTGAGAGTTCAGAGTTCATTTGAAATATTGTTGTGTGAGCTTGTAAACATGAGAGGTCTTTCAGGAGGTAGTTGCTATGGAAAAAGGGCAGAAAGGGCAGAGGGGGGAAGGCTGTTGATTTGAAAAAAGTGAGGGAAGAGTTTTGATTGGGGACATGAGAGATATGTGTAATGAAATATAGCATGTCTGTGCCTTTGTTGGTTGCAGCCTCTGGAGTGCATACCCTTTGCTCTGCTAAAGAAAAATTGGTGTGTGTCTGAGACTGTTTTGAAATTCAAAAAGCATTTGCTAAGGTGAGAAAAAATTCATTTAATTTAGAAAAAGACTAGTATAGTTTATGGAGAAAATAAGGAAGCCAGCTGTGCATTTAAAATGTAGTTTTGTTTCAAGTGTTTTCATTATTTTTTCCAAAAAGATTTTGCTTATTTGATAAATTATAATTATAGATAATGTGAAGTATTAGTACTGACAGGGTGTGCTTGTACATAGGAGGTGTGCTTTGTTTTCAAATTATGACCAGAAAATAGTTTTTTTTTAAAAAGACATGCTTTTTACATTCATGAGAAGGATAACATAGGGTGTGCTTTGTTAAATAAATATTTCACTTCCCAACATGAATATGGGAGAATAATTTGCTTGTTTGTTGGTTTAAAAACTTGTTTCTTGAAGTCATTTAGGTTTCACAATATGTTCTGCAAGAGTTACATAGTCAACATGGGGGCATATTTACAAGGCTTATGAGACACATTCTCGTCATTTTCCCCATTTTAAAAGTGACTTTAAAGGTGGTGCAAGGTCCTTGTAAATACACCCTCATGAGTGCTTTGCAAATTTAAGTCATTTTCCCCTGGTGCATGTGCCTTGTAAATACGCCCCTATGTGTGCTAGACAATTTTAAGGTACTTCTCAAATATATCTGGGAGACTAATTTGCTTACATGATGTGTTTAAAAATCGTGCTACGGTGAGAAAAGATTTATTTAATTTAGAAAGAGATTAGTATGCTTTTTGGAGAAAATAAGGAAGCCAGCTAGGGTGTGCTTGCACATAGGAGCTGTGCTGTGTTTTCAAATTATGACCAGAAAATCTTTTTTTTTTTAAAGAAATACTTTTCACATTTATGAGAAGGCCAACATGGGGTCTGCTTTTTTAAATAAATATTTCATTTCCCAACATGCATATGGGAGAATAATTTGCTTGTTTGACGGTTTAAAAACTCGTTTTTTGAAGTCATTTAAGTTTCACAATATGTGCTGCTAGAGTTTCATAGTCACTATATTAATAATGATATACATTTAGGACTGTTTAGGGGGCATGGATATGCTGAGGCTTCTGTAATTGTCAAAGGAGGAGAATTATGTACATTGCACTGCTGCATACAGTCCTCACCTTCTGCGTACTCTTGGATATGCTAGAGTATATCTGCTCAATGAGATACCTAAGCTGAGGAAACACAGGTGATGTGATAGTGAAATGAGCAAAAATATTTGCACGTTTTTCAATTACATCACCTGTGTTTCCTAAAATTACTAATCACATTGTGCAGATGAGGTTTAGGCCTGTCCAGGGAGACAGAGAAGGTCTGGCCTTTGTTCAAGTGTGCAGTGGACATGACTCACTTCATCTGTTGGCCTGCACATGTATTATGTCCTCTGTACTCTTCAACAAGCCAACATTTCATCTGCAACCCTGAGTAGGCCTCACCTCAAACAAACTGTTATCTGCAGAAAAGGACTGAGTCATCACTGTCTTGTGTTGTCACCGCTCCAACTGGACTGGCAGCACATAATATTAAAGGTATTACTTTGCATCGGCTACTGATGCTGCCAGTGGAGTATGATAACAAATTACAATACCACAAGTTATCGGGAGATGCTTGTTGTGAAGTATCTAGAGTCCTGAAGAAGATGAAACTTCTTATCATTGACGAAATAAGCAGGGTTTCCAATGTCATGCTTGCCTTTGTGCATTTGAGAATGCAGGAAGTTCTTAAAACAGAGTATGATGTGTTATTTGGTGGCAAACCCATCATTGTTTTCGGTGATCTTCTGCAGCTGACACCAGTGAAAGGACAACCAGTGTTTAAACTGCTTACGCATGAAGATACCAGGAAGTGCCTAGGGAGCATTGGCAACGTTAACATATGGTTAAACTTCAATTATGCTGAGCTGCGTGAAAATATGCGTCAGGCGAAGGATGAAGATTACAAGAATATTCTACAAGATGTTAGAATCGGGAAAGTGACTGAGCGTGGGAAAGAAGCTTTACATGCACGATTACTGTCAAATTTGTATCCAGAAGAAGACGTTCTGCCAGAGAATATTTTTCATAAAATTACTGAGAAGAAATCGGGAATATGTTTGATGCCAACTCTTGCAGAATGTTCCATCTTCAACAACAAAATGTTGAATTTAGAAAACCAAGAGATTGTGAAACTGGAAGCAATTGACAGAATAGAGCATATGGGTGCAACAATTGTTTTGTCTGAGAATTTGAAATCTAAATTGGATTCATTAGAGAAGACTTTATCTAAAACTGCTGGTTTTGAAAAGACTCTGAATGTGTGCTTAAATTGCCGTATTATTTTGAGAAGGAATTTACATGTTGAAAGAGGTCTGGTAAATGGATCAATGGGTAATTTTGTTCATTTTGAGAAATACAGAAATAGAGATGGAATTGAATTTTTTAAAATTAAATTTGATGGCATTGAGGAAGTACAGCTAATTGGTCGTTGCACAGCTAGGTTTTTGCTTGTAAAAGACTTATATGTTCGCCGTAAGCAATTTCCTGTTTGCTTGGCATATGCGGTGACAATACATAAATCACAAGGTTTAAGTGTAGACAGTGCTTTGGTGAATATTGGCAGTTCTGTGTTCAAAGAGGGTATGGCTTATGTAGCATTGTCACGAGTCAGAACTTTATCGGGTTTGTACTTGATTGAGTGTGATGTCACAAACATTTGTGCGGATCTAGATTGTGTTAAGGTATACAATAGGTTAAGAAGAGAGTATGCGCCACATTTGCCTCAATATCCTTTGTTTGAGAAACGTGTGGTAGGCCGGAAACGAAGAAATATCACTAATAGTAGGGAGGTTGTAGCAAAAAGACCAAAAGTCGATGAACCCAAAATTGTAAGCAGAAAGAAAATGAATTCTGTTGAAGATGTTGTTGGTTTTCAATTTGAAAATAGTTCTGGTGTCAACTGCTATGCTAATGTATTGGTTAATGTTATCTTTTCTCTAGAAACTTTAAAAGAACAAATTGTGATCAATTCGGATCAAAGTTTTTGCTGTTTGTTGAATTCTGTGTTAGAGAAATGTAGCACTGATAGAACAAGAGTAGAAAGTGTGTCTGAAATTCGAAATCTGTTAGACAAATGTTCAGGTCAAACACAATTCTCTCAAAATATTCGGCAAGATTGTCAGGAGTTTTTAATGTATATGCTTAATGTATTGCAAGATGAAGGTGTAGATGTAGATCATCTGTTTGGCCTTTCTTATCAATGGCAGCATGACTGCGAGAATTGTACGTTATCAAGTACTACTAGTGTAGACTCAGAAAGATTTATATATTTAACTTTGCCAGACAGTAAATCAGTGAGAAAATTACAAAAAACAATTTGATGGACAGAATGTAGATCAATGTCTTACATTCATCCCAGTACAAGGATCTGGGCCTAAATCCATCGTTTTTTGCACTCCACACCACCCTGGGTTAGATAATGGCTTTATGCAAATCAGCTCTGACCCTGTGCCCCATGGGAACAGTCCAGTCCGAACTACAACAGCCATATCTTTCCCAGACCGGAATCAAGCATCCGAGGACCGGACCGGTTTCGAGGTAACACCTCTCATCAGCCCGGCTAGCTTGACTCCAGTGGTGTGGAGGCTCTGGGACCCACGTCTGAGCTACCCCAGTACACTCAGGGAGAAAATTACAAAAAACAATTTGATGGACAGAATGTAGATCAATGTCTTACATTCATCCCAGTACAAGGATCTGGGCCTAAATCCATCGTTTTTTGCACTCCACACCACCCTGGGTTAGATAATGGCTTTATGCAAATCAGCTCTGACCCTGTGCCCCATGGGAACAGTCCAGTCCGAACTACAACAGCCATATCTTTCCCAGACCGGAATCAAGCATCCGAGGACCGGACCGGTTTCGAGGTAACACCTCTCATCAGCCCGGCTAGCTTGACTCCAGTGGTGTGGAGGCTCTGGGACCCACGTCTGAGCTACCCCAGTACACTCAGGGAGAAAATTACAAAAAACAATTTGATGGACAGAATGTAGATCAATGTCTTACATTCATCCCAGTACAAGGATCTGGGCCTAAATCCATCGTTTTTTGCACTCCACACCACCCTGGGTTAGATAATGGCTTTATGCAAATCAGCTCTGACCCTGTGCCCCATGGGAACAGTCCAGTCCGAACTACAACAGCCATATCTTTCCCAGACCGGAATCAAGCATCCGAGGACCGGACCGGTTTCGAGGTAACACCTCTCATCAGCCCGGCTAGCTTGACTCCAGTGGTGTGGAGGCTCTGGGACCCACGTCTGAGCTACCCCAGTACACTCAGGGAGAAAATTACAAAAAACAATTTGATGGACAGAATGTAGATCAATGTCTTACATTCATCCCAGTACAAGGATCTGGGCCTAAATCCATCGTTTTTTGCACTCCACACCACCCTGGGTTAGATAATGGCTTTATGCAAATCAGCTCTGACCCTGTGCCCCATGGGAACAGTCCAGTCCGAACTACAACAGCCATATCTTTCCCAGACCGGAATCAAGCATCCGAGGACCGGACCGGTTTCGAGGTAACACCTCTCATCAGCCCGGCTAGCTTGACTCCAGTGGTGTGGAGGCTCTGGGACCCACGTCTGAGCTACCCCAGTACACTCAGGGAGAAAATTACAAAAAACAATTTGATGGACAGAATGTAGATCAATGTCTTACATTCATCCCAGTACAAGGATCTGGGCCTAAATCCATCGTTTTTTGCACTCCACACCACCCTGGGTTAGATAATGGCTTTATGCAAATCAGCTCTGACCCTGTGCCCCATGGGAACAGTCCAGTCCGAACTACAACAGCCATATCTTTCCCAGACCGGAATCAAGCATCCGAGGACCGGACCGGTTTCGAGGTAACACCTCTCATCAGCCCGGCTAGCTTGACTCCAGTGGTGTGGAGGCTCTGGGACCCACGTCTGAGCTACCCCAGTACACTCAGGGAGAAAATTACAAAAAACAATTTGATGGACAGAATGTAGATCAATGTCTTACATTCATCCCAGTACAAGGATCTGGGCCTAAATCCATCGTTTTTTGCACTCCACACCACCCTGGGTTAGATAATGGCTTTATGCAAATCAGCTCTGACCCTGTGCCCCATGGGAACAGTCCAGTCCGAACTACAACAGCCATATCTTTCCCAGACCGGAATCAAGCATCCGAGGACCGGACCGGTTTCGAGGTAACACCTCTCATCAGCCCGGCTAGCTTGACTCCAGTGGTGTGGAGGCTCTGGGACCCACGTCTGAGCTACCCCAGTACACTCAGGGAGAAAATTACAAAAAACAATTTGATGGACAGAATGTAGATCAATGTCTTACATTCATCCCAGTACAAGGATCTGGGCCTAAATCCATCGTTTTTTGCACTCCACACCACCCTGGGTTAGATAATGGCTTTATGCAAATCAGCTCTGACCCTGTGCCCCATGGGAACAGTCCAGTCCGAACTACAACAGCCATATCTTTCCCAGACCGGAATCAAGCATCCGAGGACCGGACCGGTTTCGAGGTAACACCTCTCATCAGCCCGGCTAGCTTGACTCCAGTGGTGTGGAGGCTCTGGGACCCACGTCTGAGCTACCCCAGTACACTCAGGGAGAAAATTACAAAAAACAATTTGATGGACAGAATGTAGATCAATGTCTTACATTCATCCCATGGGGCACAGGGTCAGAGCTGATTTGCATATCGCCATTGTCTAACCCAGGGTGGTGTGGAGTGCAAAAAAACGATGGATTTGGGCCCAGATCTTTGGACTGGGATGAATGTGTGACATTGATCCACATTCGGTCCATCACCTGTTTTGTTTGCAATTGCCGCCATAAGTGCGCTGGGGATGCCCAGACGTGGGTCCCAGGCACTCCACACCACTGGAGTCAAGCTAGCCGGGCTGATGAGAGGTGTTACCTCGAAACCGGTCCGGTCCTCGGATGCTTGATTCCGTTCTGGGAAGGACATGGCTTTTGTAGTTCGGACTGGACTGTTCCCATGGGGCACAGGGTCAGAGCTGATTTGCATATCGCCATTGTCTAACCCAGGGTGGTGTGGAGTGCAAAAAAACGATGGATTTGGGCCCAGATCTTTGGACTGGGATGAATGTGTGACATTGATCCACATTCGGTCCATCACCTGTTTTGTTTGCAATTGCCGCCATAAGTGCGCTGGGGATGCCCAGACGTGGGTCCCAGGCACTCCACACCACTGGAGTCAAGCTAGCCGGGCTGATGAGAGGTGTTACCTCGAAACCGGTCCGGTCCTCGGATGCTTGATTCCGTTCTGGGAAGGACATGGCTTTTGTAGTTCGGACTGGACTGTTCCCATGGGGCACAGGGTCAGAGCTGATTTGCATATCGCCATTGTCTAACCCAGGGTGGTGTGGAGTGCAAAAAAACGATGGATTTGGGCCCAGATCTTTGGACTGGGATGAATGTGTGACATTGATCCACATTCGGTCCATCACCTGTTTTGTTTGCAATTGCCGCCATAAGTGCGCTGGGGATGCCCAGACGTGGGTCCCAGGCACTCCACACCACTGGAGTCAAGCTAGCCGGGCTGATGAGAGGTGTTACCTCGAAACCGGTCCGGTCCTCGGATGCTTGATTCCGTTCTGGGAAGGACATGGCTTTTGTAGTTCGGACTGGACTGTTCCCATGGGGCACAGGGTCAGAGCTGATTTGCATATCGCCATTGTCTAACCCAGGGTGGTGTGGAGTGCAAAAAAACGATGGATTTGGGCCCAGATCTTTGGACTGGGATGAATGTGTGACATTGATCCACATTCGGTCCATCACCTGTTTTGTTTGCAATTGCCGCCATAAGTGCGCTGGGGATGCCCAGACGTGGGTCCCAGGCACTCCACACCACTGGAGTCAAGCTAGCCGGGCTGATGAGAGGTGTTACCTCGAAACCGGTCCGGTCCTCGGATGCTTGATTCCGTTCTGGGAAGGACATGGCTTTTGTAGTTCGGACTGGACTGTTCCCATGGGGCACAGGGTCAGAGCTGATTTGCATATCGCCATTGTCTAACCCAGGGTGGTGTGGAGTGCAAAAAAACGATGGATTTGGGCCCAGATCTTTGGACTGGGATGAATGTGTGACATTGATCCACATTCGGTCCATCACCTGTTTTGTTTGCAATTGCCGCCATAAGTGCGCTGGGGATGCCCAGACGTGGGTCCCAGGCACTCCACACCACTGGAGTCAAGCTAGCCGGGCTGATGAGAGGTGTTACCTCGAAACCGGTCCGGTCCTCGGTTGCTTGATTCCGTTCTGGGAAGGACATGGCTTTTGTAGTTCGGACTGGACTGTTCCCATGGGGCACAGGGTCAGAGCTGATTTGCATATCGCCATTGTCTAACCCAGGGTGGTGTGGAGTGCAAAAAAACGATGGATTTGGGCCCAGATCTTTGGACTGGGATGAATGTGTGACATTGATCCACATTCGGTCCATCACCTGTTTTGTTTGCAATTGCCGCCATAAGTGCGCTGGGGATGCCCAGACGTGGGTCCCAGGCACTCCACACCACTGGAGTCAAGCTAGCCGGGCTGATGAGAGGTGTTACCTCGAAACCGGTCCGTTCCTCGGATGCTTGATTCCGTTCTGGGAAGGACATGGCTTTTGTAGTTCGGACTGGACTGTTCCCATGGGGCACAGGGTCAGAGCTGATTTGCATATCGCCATTGTCTAACCCAGGGTGGTGTGGAGTGCAAAAAAACGATGGATTTGGGCCCAGATCTTTGGACTGGGATGAATGTGTGACATTGATCCACATTCGGTCCATCACCTGTTTTGTTTAGACAGTAAATCAGTATCCTTTAATAAGCTAGTAAAAGCAGCCGATCAAAACATGGAGTGTAGCAAATGTGAGTCTGCAATGCTGTCCACATTATTTATACCAAGATATGGCCAGTATGTCATTTTAATGTTCCAACGATGTAGACCTGATGGAACAAAATTGACAACTTTAATTAAAAATGTTGTGGCTTCTCAGTTGTCAATATCAGGAAGGACTTTTCTAACTGCAGCAATTATATATCATGAGGGTCCTTCAACAACATCAGGACATTACACAACTTATTTGAAGTCTTGAAACGGCTGGTCATTCTGCAATGATTCTGTTTTAACTTTCAAAAAAAGATTGCCTTTTCACCTTAAAAATTCTTACCTGGTGTTCTTACAACCAAAATTGTAGGGAAGGAATCTCGGATTTGTTCTGAGGAATTTCCAGAGGTTCTAATGGCTCCTACACTATATAGCCTTGTGGATAAGTGTAGCGCAGAGCGAAAATTGTTTGTTTTAATAAGCTAATTCAAGCAGCAGATCAAAACAAGGAGTAGAGGTAATGTAAGTCTGCAATGCTGTCCACATTATTTATAGAAACTTATGGGTGAAATGTCATTTTACAATTCCAACTATATAAACCGGATGTAAATAAGTTGTCAAGTCTAATTAAAAATGTTTTGGCTACACAGTCGTCGATTTCAGGAAGAACATTTGTAACTGCAGCTATTATATGATATGATGGTCCTTTGACAACATCAGGATATTATACAGCTTATTTGAAATGTAAAAATGGCTGGTCTTTCGGCAATGATTACCATTTGACTATGAAGCAATGTTGCCTTTTGACTTGTTTTCAGAAGTGAGAATTTAGGGTAGGTAACTGGACTATAATGATTCTAGGTGTTGCTGTAATTTAGTGTGCTGTTTTAAATTGCTTTGTATGTCACATTTTTGTTAAAACGATGGAGCTTATCTTTCAGAAAGTGGCGGGCAGAAAATAATAACAGCACAACAGAGTATAAGCTGTTCATAGGACATCCTTTGACGTCATGGAAAGTAAGTTACTTTTGAGGAGTTCTAATTTCTGATTGGTTATATTATATGGGTTTTTCAAACACAATCATTTTGATTGTGTTTTTTTTCCCCCGCTGTTATATGATGAATACCTTCAACTCACTGTTTTTAGTGAAATTTGATATATTCTGAGAACAGCAAAAATAAACCATTTAATATGTATAATTAATTCTGTACTTTGAATTGTGATTTTTAATATGTACTCATCTTGTCTCATGCTCACTCATCTTTTACTACCTTCTAACAATTTTTAAATTTTTGTTCTTTCATTCACAGATTAAAAGTATAAAAATAACAAGTGACTAAGTTAACGACAATTATAAGGTAAGTGTTTAGTACTCATTCCGTTACATCTCTTTCACATTTAACTTTTATTAGTTCCACTGCTTCATTTCTTTAACCCTCAGTTTCCTGCCTTTGCTACTTCATTCATTCCTTTTGTATTACTTACTTATTCTACTCCTTCCACTCCTTTTCTCAGTCCCTCTGTTCTCACAGTTCCTCATTCCTTTTCACTCAGTCCGTTTCTCTAACACAGACTGTCACTGCCTCTTCACTCTTTTACAAGTTGTTCTTTATGCTTTCTCTCTGTCGTTCATGCACAGTATCTTATGTTCATTTCTTTGCTGTTTCAATTATTCTTTTTCTATCACTTCTTCTTTTCTTCTTTCTGTTTTTTCTCTCTGTCATTCCACATGTTTTTATTTTATTCACAATGATACACCTTGTTTTAATCCTATTTACTAAAACTCTCTTTTTTTTAACACCTTCCCTCAGGGTTGTTGTTTTAGTCCGGTTCTATCCCTACTTCTTATTCCACATCCTTTACTCTGTTTCTTTTTAATTTGAAAATTCATTCACATTCTCCAAGTAACTCTTGTTTATTATTCTTCTACACTCTTTTTTCTTTCACTTCCTTTTCTATTTTCTTTTTCTCAATTTTTCCCGCTTACAACTTTTTTTTGTATAATTATCTATTATACAGTATCTCTGTGTTACTCCCTCTAGCTGTCTTTCTTTTAACATTATTCTCTCTGTCTCCTTCCCTTATATACACTATTTTTTTTTCATTTTTTTTTTTGGTTCTCTTCCGGTTCGGGTACCGGGGCGCGAACCAGGAAGCAAATCAAAAAAAAAAGAGAATGCAAAAGTGCTAAACATTTTAGCAATTTTTTATAAATGGGAGGTAGTTCTGAAAAGAACTTTTTTATTGTTTTTGTTGTTTTATATATTTTTTATTTTTTGAACAATTTTCATTTTTGTTTTTTCAGGGGGAAGAACGAAAAACAGGCATTAGAAACGGCTCAACAGGAGCAAAAAAAAAATCACTTTTTGGGGCGTTTTGAGCACTTGTGATTTTCAAATGCTCTGTTCATTAAGTTTATGCTCATTTCGCCGTAACAAAGCAAACCCCCACAATAAATACCCGATCATGCGTTGAGGTGGTGGCCACAGGAGTTGGTGGATTTTCACATAGGTTACGCACCTCCGCCACACTGTAATTTATTGGATGCCACCTTTGCATGTGGCGATGCATAGTATAGTTCCCAAAGCTATACTTTTTATCTGTACCTCGGGACAGAACTTCTTTGCATATCAGGCATGTGACATGATGGGCATTCACCTTATTTTGGCCTTGAGGAAATGTAAAAAACTGCCAAATGAAATTGTCCTTGCGGTGTGATTTCCCGGGCTCTTCAGGCAAAAATACTATGTCGTGTACATCCTGTTCTTCTACTTCCTCCTCTTCTTCAGGGTTGGGAATGAACAGGGGAGGTGGTCCATCCTTCCTAGGAGGTGGTGGTGGTGGTGGGGGTCCACCAGCTGCAGCTACAATTGAAGCCATCTTCCAATAATCAAAACAGGTCTTCCTCTCACAAAGTTGAAAGTCAGAGTGAGAAAAATAGGAGGGGGCTTTCATCATTTGGGGAAAAAAAATGTTCTAAACCAATGAAAAGTGTTATTTTTAGGTCACATGACCTAGCCTTACATCATTAGGAAACCAAAAGTGAAATCAACCAATAAAAAGTGTTATTTTCAAGTCACATGACCTGTTACGCTTACGTTGCGCGTCCCGCTACGCACCCGGAGCGCTTCCGGGTAGCTGCACTTCGCGCCTCGGTTCGCGGCCAGAACGCTTCTGGGTGCGCTAACGCGGTTCATCATAAGGCGCATTAAGCGGCAACGCGATACGTCGCGCTTACGCGACGCGTCACGATGTTGTTTTCTAACGCGGTAGTTGCACTAACGGAACGTTTACCAGTTCGCGGACCGGGTCGCAAAACCAAATTGAGCTAACGGGAAGCTACCCGGTGCGCGGACCGGTAGCGAAACAAAAAAAAATATTAAAAAATATATATATACATAAAAAAATTATATTAAAAACATAAAATATATTTTTCCATTAAAATAAGAATACATTTTACAGCTTTTGATATTTGCTATTAAAAAAACCATTGAAATTCACTGAAAAAACCATAGGTTATAGACCATATATAGTTAGGAATTAGCATTTACAAAACCTTAAAAATTCACTGAAAAAACCATAGATTATAGACCATATATAGTTAGGGATTAGCATTTACAAAACCTCATTTTACTCACACAAAACCATTGAAATTCGCATATATAGTTAGTTGCACTAACTATATATCGCGCACCCGCAATCCACTGCTGATGATGTCACATATTACATCATTCATGACATGGTCAGTGACATCACTGATGACATCACTGATGACAACTCAAATGACAGCACTGACAACATCACTGATGAAATCATTCATGTGATAATACGATGAACCTCTTTAGACTCTAATATAACTTTAGATACACTCAGTGTAAACAGACACTCACAGATTGTCACTCATCCATGGAGTTACTCATACACCTAGTCAGTCATGCAAAGAATCAATCACACCTGCATTTCCTCAACTATACAGTTATACACACCTTACTAATTCAAACATATTCTAACACATATTTACTCTCTAATAAATCACTGATACAAGTTTTCAATGATCCATGCAGCCACTAACACATTCACTAGCTCTTATACACAGTAATTTATATATGTCAACTCTCACATGTACTGTGTTTTACATATGTACTTACTTTGAAATGTAGCACCGAGATATCCATTCACTCACCAATACACTCATGCACACAGTCAACCACCCATACAGCTGTTTCCACATGCAGTTTTGAACCCATACATCTAGTGAATTAACTGTTTACACATCAATGCACAGAGTCACACACCTCCCAGACACCCACACACACACACTCACTCTCCCATACAAATACTTGGGCAACCAATGAATAACCCATATAGTTACTCATATAGCTACTGATCAACGTATGCAGCACTTTACAGAACATCAGATATAATGATGCACAAATTAAGACAGTTTAGTCACTAACCCATGCACTCAGTGAGACACATTTAATAACTCTCTCATACAGTCAGTCATGCACCTACTAAATCCTTCATCCAGAAATGAAATGAAATTATATTTATAAAGCGCATGGCTGCCCTTAAGCGTCCCAGCGCTAACTTAACTGAAAAACAGAAGACCCTGAGAGAACAGACACTTATACATCCACTCCTTCTTCAATATGTAAGACATATTTTAACTTTACAGAAACATACAGTCACTGGATGATGTCATCAGTGATGTCATCAGTGATGTCACTGACCATGTCATGAATTATGTAATATGTGACATCATCAGCAGTGGATTGCGGGTGAGCGATATATAGTTAGTGCAACTAACTATATATGCGAATTTCAATGGTTTTGTGTGAGTAAAATAAGGTTTTGTAAATGCTAATCCCTAACTATATATGATCTATAATCAATGTTTTTTTCAGTGAATATATATCATGATCTGGTGACCAAAGAATTAAAACAATTATATGTTGCCACCAACAGCAAGCGTAACGTCATGAATAAACGCAATTGGAGCTACATACAACTGGTGGACAAACTCAGTGTGGACAACAATATCTTGGTGCGTCAAGCGGACAAGGGGGGTAATGTTGTTTTGTGGCCTCGGGACCTATACTTGCAGGAGGCGGAAAAACAGCTCAATGACCTTGCATGTTATAGAAAGAGCAACTGGCCCACATTGAAGGCAACATGGGGAGATCAGGCAGCCAAACTCCAGGCATGGAGAAGTGCAGGCATCATTACGGAGGATGAGTTCCGCTTTATGAGAAAAGAACATCCAGTGGTTCCTTCGTTTTATTTAATCCCCAAAGTCCACAAAAACTGTACCACACCCCCTGGACGCCCAATAATCTCCGCAATAGACAGCTCCTTAGAAAATGTATCAAAATACATAGACTTTTTTCTTCAGGATTGGGTGAAAGGATTGGACTCATATGTGCAAGATTCAACGGATTTCATTCGTAAGACAGAGCATTTGGTTTGGGGCCCAGACCTTATTTTTATGACTTTGGATGTATCCTCGCTATACACCTCAATTTCCCATCGAGATGGGCTTAAGGCAATAGAACATTTCCTTAACAAACGCCCCATATATTATGGGGTTCACAACAGGATGCTGTTATCCATGGTCCAAATGTGTTTGGAGCAGAATTTCTTTCTGTTCAATAATCAGATTTACCATCAAATCAGGGGTGTCGCCATGGGGGCCTGTTTCTCCCCTAGCTATGCATGTTTGCACATGGGGCTATGGGAGGAACAGGTCCTGGCGGGGGATCTGCTAGTAACCATGGAACAGCATGTGGTCACCTATTTACGTTACATTGATGACCTATTCTTTGTTTGGAAAGGGACGGAGGAGTCAGCAAGGCAATTTGTTGAAAGGCTAAATGTAAATAATTTGAATCTACATTTTACATCTTGTATTGATGCGGAAAGAGTCTGTTTTCTGGATATGGAAATATATGTCAGTGAAAACTGTATGCAAACTAGATTATACAGAAAGCCGACTGCAGGCAACACCATCCTGCACGCAGCCAGCCACCACCCTGGCCACTTGATACGCAGCATTCCCTACGGGGAAATGTTGCGTATCAGACGCATCTGTAGCAGCGAGGAGGAATGCACCTTAGCGCAGGAAGCTTGTAAAAACAGATTCCTTGCAAGGGGATACTCTAGATCCTTGGTTGAGTCCGCACAGAAGAGGACCCAACAGATATCCCGTGAATCTGCCCTGATCCCGAGAAATAGGGAGGCAGAAACAACTGCGGTGGGAGGGATCAGCAGTCCTCGTATGATTGTTACATACAGTAGGCAGCATTCAGCCTTAAGAAAGATATTTTGTGATAACTGGAACCTCATACTGGGGGATCCGGTTATTGGTAACAAGGTATCGAAGAAACCACTCCTGACCTTCAGGAAATCCAAATCCATGGCTAATGCCTTAGTCCAAAATGCCCTGGAACCACAGATGTCATCAACGTGGAGGGCTCTGGGAGGGGGTTTCAAAAAATGCATACAATGTAAGGCATGCAAACATGGGATCAACAAATCCAGCTATGTTGTCCCATTCTCCAGTACCCCTAGGAGCATTACTAAACTCCTTACATGTAAGACAGATTACGCGGTTTATGTGCTGGAGTGCACATGTGGTCTGAGGGATGTGGGGAGCACCCGCCTGCCGGTCCACAAACGTGTGCTTCAGCACATTAGAGCTATCTCTAATAAAGATCAGGCCTATCCTGTTGCTAGGCACTTTGAACAACAGCATAGTTCCAACCCCGTACATCTTTTTTATTTTGTCATAGATGCAGTATGGCCCATGAAAAGAGGGGGTGATCGGGAGGCAAAACTACGCCTCCTTGAAACCAGATACATCCTAGAATTAGACAGCAAGCAGCCACAGGGTCTTAATGCGACGGAAGATCTATACACTTGTCTATAGTTTGATAGGAGCATTTGTATATGAAAATTTCTGCGCAACAGTTATTTCAGGATGAATTCTCTAATTAATGTGATTTGCATAGTTTGCCATATGGGTACTTGGTTTTTAAATAGTAACTATGTTGTTGTTATATTTGACCATCTGATGCCTCCTCACAATCTGTGTTAAGAGCTTCTTTCAAATAGGAGGAGGACTAGCCCATGGGGTATGACCAGGGGTTAAACACAACATGTGTTTTTTGAATAAGTTTTGATTTCTTTTTCATATATATTTTGAGCACCAAGCACGAGCACTTTATGAAATTCCATTTACTTAACACTCAATTTGTGCCAATGTCAGAATGCAATGTGTAGTATTGTAGTGCAATCTCACAAGATTCTGTGCCCACTGGGGCTTTATTTCTTCTGCTGAGTGCCTTGTACATTTGGGGAGTGAGCAATTATGTGAACAACTAAACCTTGTGAATCCAGGATTAATTCTTGTGGGTTCACGTTCACGTTGTAAATAACCTGTATTTATACAGTTATTTAAATTTCTGTGGTTTTTAAGGTGTAAATATATATATCTATATTTTATAAATTAATCCACTTGTACATTTAACATAGTATGTATATAATTTTGCATACAAATGTTAGCACTTGGAAATGAAGTATTTTTTCTATGTTGTTGAATACTTTGTAGGAATTGCGCGCGCACTTGCACTTTAAATGTATGGCATTGGCTGTAAGCAACTGGCCATGTGATCAAGCTGTGAAAGGCGAAACGCGTTATGGCGGCGGCAGGCTTGCTGAAATAAAACACCACGATTAAAGCACCTAAATCTGGGTCCGTTCTTTCGTCAGTGTTGGAGTTTTGGGCTGAGGCGGCAGCTTTGGCTCGTGACGAATTTTCTTGCATATATATATATATATATATATATATATATATATATATATATATATATATATATATATATATATATATATATATATATATATATATATATATATATATATATATATATATATATATATATAATATATATATATATACATATATATATATAATATATATATATATCTTTTTTTTTCCAGTTTCCCCTGGGGGGGGATTTTGTCTTCATGCACTCCCGGGTATTGTTTTCAATTACAGCCATACACAGGGTTTGTAGATCGATACGGTTTTATTTTCCAATATATCAGCAAGCCAGCAACATGCAGATGTAGATTAATTTGACTCAGGGTGGAGAACAATACATCATGGTACAATCAATACTATTGTAAACAAGTAATGCGTGCTTATAAGGTACAATGTTATCTCCTGGAACACATGCATTGTAAAGTTCATTTTAAACAGGTGCGTTAACTAGAACTTCTCCTTCCCTACCCCGCCCTCCCTCCTGGTCTGCCGTACTTTGTTTGTCATGTAGTCTAATACAGTACATCTGTCCAGATAATTTCTGCTACCAGTTGCTGGTGGTGCTCATCTTGGAAATAGAGAGATCCCATTAAAAGGCTGTGTCAAGTGTTATGTTGTAATATGACACGTTATGGAGAAGGGGTGACGGACCCAGATATAAGGTCTATCTTTCTAAAATCCTCTAACATGCGGTCCCTTTCCATGGAAATGGGGTGTTTCCTTAGCCCTCTCGCCTCCTCGCGTCTAAGTGCCGTGCTCTCGGCCCCACCCCATCAGATCACATCTTCCTGCCATATAGTTATTGGGGGGCATCTAGGAGATTTTCATCTCATGGTGATCTCTCTTGTGGCTAAGTCTTAGGTCTAGAAAGTGCAATTGAATTCTCATGGCGCTGGTACATTTGCGGAGACCCAGTAGATTCTAGGGTGTTGTCATAGATTGTTAAGTTTGTGACCTCTTCGAGTGCTCTTCAGACCCCACCCCAAGAATCCCGAGGCGAGGGCTAGCCCATAACATATGGAGAAAGCCCGCCTCATCTGTCCTGCATCGAGGGCAGCAGGCTGGGCCTCTGGGAACATGCGCTGAATTCTCTTTGGGGTTAGATAGGACCCATGTAGTACGATAGTTTGTATAACTTTAAGTCTGGCATTACGGGACACCCATTTGGGATGTTCTAGGATGCTTGCCCAGGCTTTGTAAGTTATATCTGTCAGTGTTTCCTGCCCATTTTGCTCCAAGGTCAGTGAGTGTGATAGATGCTTGCGCCCTAATACCAGTGTACAACCATTTGACAAGATTATTTGCCACCCTTTCCCATGTAATAAAGGAAGTGTACTAGCGCGTGTTGTGTAGGTTCAGTGCGCTGGGGTGCCCAGTTCTCCCTAATGTAGTGGGGGACTGCAGCATAAGATAAATAATAGTGATCTTGTGCTCCTGTGGTCTGCATAAATGTGTCATGGTCTAAAAGTGTGCCAATGCCGAAGAGCCATCCGACCTCCTCCACTACAACCTCTGCCCAGTCCTGTAGTCGAGCCTTCTTTAGCCCACCTCCGGGTAGTGGCATGCCCAGTAACAGGATATTTCTCTCATACGGGGTCGCCCCCGAGGTATAGTGCAGGGCCTTCTTCCAGCAATTAATTTCAGTTTTTAGTAAGGGAAGCACGTTCGGTGGTAGTTTAATTTTGGGGAGCAGTAATCTATGCAGAATTCCACGCTCTAGATCACTGGTTTTGTAGCCAATTTCCTGCAGGTTCCTGCCTGCTGTCCAGAAGGATAGCCACTGCAGCTGGCATGCAAAATAATAGGCCCTGAAGTCAGGAACCCCTAATCTGCCTTTGTGGGGTTCTAGTTGTAATTTCTTGAGGCTAACCCTACGTCGGGTCTTCCCCCCTATCAGCTCCCGCAGAAGTCTGTCTAGTGTTCAAAATTTGGGTTGTAGGACTACGAGAGATAAATGTACAAATAAATATAGAAGACGGGGGAGCATCACCATCTTATAAATGGCAATCTTCCCCATTGCTGATAATGGTAGAGATGTCCAGAAAGATATACTTGAGCGTATAGCTGTATTTGCCCTCAGTAAATTACCATCAAGTTGATCAGATTGTGCCCTGTATACTCGTATCCCGGGTATTTAAAGGTGTTGTGGGCTGCAGGCAGGTTGTAGGTGCCGAAGTTACATATGTCCGGGCAAGGTCCGTCACGGAAATAAAAGGCAGTTAACTTTCCCTCATTGATAGCTAGGCCCGAGATACGCTCAATAGTGGAGAATAAACTGGGAAGAGGTTCCGCTCCAGCTGACATGCCACGTAAATAAATGAGGATCTCATCTGAATATATTGAAATTAAATGCACGGTGCCAGCTATCGGTATCCCCAGTCTCTCGGCCAATTGCCTCAGGGCTATTGCTAGGGGCTTTAGCGCCAGAACTAACAGTAGGGGAGATAGGGGGCACCCCTTCCGGGTACTCCTATGTATAGTGTATTCACAGGAAAAATGCCTCCCTGTGCTTGCCCTGGTGGTGGGATTGGTGTAGAGCAGACATACGCAATGGAGGTAATCTGGCGAGAGACCGAATCTTCGCAATGATGCAAACTTTTATACCCAAGTGATGGAGTGGAAGGCCTGGCGGAGTGAAGTACTGGGTTTTTAGGAACCCAGCAGTGCCAGGGAACACACCCTAAGACTTCGAGTCCTTCCTGTTTCAGACTACAGAAACACAGAGTCTTCTTGGTGAAGTCAAAGATCGTATTTATTGGCTGCAGCCAGTAACAGGTATCCTAGAAGTACAACACGGTGTATATTCTCAGGAGACTGCTCCATCTTACAAAGCCAGCCTTCTCTTTTTATATAAAATATTATGCTTTAGGCAAACATTTCTTATTTTACAGTTGACCATTCACATATTTTCACTACAAAGAAAAAGCAGAGTCATGATGACATGCCCATATTTTAGTTTGTTCAGCCCACAAACAATTACCCGGCAAGGCCCTGTATTTTCATCAGATATCGACGGACCCCCAAAAAACGGGTACCTCCTCCTCGTAAAGCAAGTCATACAGAAAGAAACAGGGACAGGTGTGTGTAAGATTAGGCATTGTTTGTGTGCGATGAAAGGTTTATGATATGTTGTGCCTTGATACTAATCTCATTCGGCCACTGGGAAAGGAACTGGCCGAACAGGTTTTGGCTTCAGGCAGTGGAGTCAGCTTGCCCAGGTCACAGCGGAGTCAGCAAAGGTGTACGTGTCCTTCAGACTCATTTTTGGCTTTAGTCATTTCGGCCCATGTGAGGGCAATCACAAAATGGCTGCAGTTCACAAAATGGAACCCGAGGGTTCAGGACGGAAACTCTGATTTCAGGGTGATTTCGTCACCCGAATATGACAATAATGCTTGTGCATAGTATTGTAATCATTCTCGGTCTGCTGATACCAAAATCGTCATGATACAACCATGTTTATAACACGGGTCCAGAATTTTCAGTACCAATGACCCTCCTTTTGCCCTTACATAGGCAATAACCTATACTCACGCTAATCTGAGTCCAGGTCTATATTCATAAAGTCATTGAGATGTTGCTGTAGCATCATCCTATTACTTAGCTCGTTTCTTGATACAGGTTTCCTTCCACACGATGTAGCACAGAGGCCACATATTACAGGAGCACACTGCACACAGACAGAACAGGAAAAGAACGGTTAAGATCATCCCAATGACTATCAGAATCTTCCATCCCCAGGCGGATATCAGTTCCCAGAAACACCCCATCAATGACCAATCTCCTTTATCCACGTGAATAGATTCAGAGATCTTATGCAGTTTGGAAATGGCCTAGTACACATTCGGAGCGTTATCTGGGATAAACACACAGCAACTTGATTGGATTACTTTACATACCCCACCTCGGTCTGCAAGTATGACGTCTAATGCGACCCTGTTCTGAAGAGTTATAAGGCGATCCGACTGGAGCTCAGCCGTCAAATTACTAAGGGCACCGGCGGTTTCAACTACAGTGGATTCAACCACCCTTGTCAGTTGCCTTATGTTCCTGCTGTTAACCATAGGCCACCAGAACGGCAGAAAACACTTTACGAAATCTCCTAATTCTTGTCCTGCAGTGTCTTCTTTACTGATGACACCTCTAACTATCCTTGTCTTATAGTAATCTGCCGCGGCCGTGTAGGTGGGAGGCAACAGAAACGAAACAAAACATGTGCCCGAGAAGTCAGGGGGCAACCATGTATAGGCTCTATCATCGCAGATGAAATAGGTACCCTTAGCTGCTAGGAACGAAGGGGAAGTCCGAGATGCAAAAACAGTGCAGACACTTTTCCCTAACTGAGCTCTGGGATTTTTGTCATTACATTGCAGACATAGGTGACCCTGATTGGGTACAATCCAAATCTGGGAGGATCTCTTTGCTAGCTGGTTCTCACTCAGAGTAACTCCATATCCTGTTACATTCCATCTAGCGTAAGCTTGTAACTCATCTCTGGGAATCGTTCTATACGAGTCAATGTTTCTGCTCATATTTGTGATTCCCACTACCAATGCCTTGTTGCTCGAGTTACTTCTCGTGGAACGTGGGGGATATGGTTCGAGGGCATATATGAACATCGTCTGAAACGCCCACAAAGAACCATTGTAACTGAATGGTAAGACCAAGTATGGGATACCCTTATCTGTTGTTGTGGCATAAGACCACACACCCAACAATTAGTTGTGTTCAGTACTAATTGGTGTTGGTGTAAAAGCTGAATGAAGGAGTTATTGGTAAACTCTAATCTTCTAGTGGACTCATGCTCTGGCAGAGGGTGAAAAGAATGCGAGGAAACAGTAGAAGGAGGTATGGGCTGTGTAGTGGGTGCAAAGGTCACTTGAAAAGAGAATAAAACATATCCTATTAAAAACGTCATTACACTAAGCAACATGAAAATACATAATGTCAAAAAGTGTTTCTTTGTCATCAATATACACATTCTGGCTTTAAAGTTCATCTGTTTGGCAGGTCTCTCCATCTGGAAAAACTCCATCCTCTCTAATTGCTGCCCGCGGCGGTAGGGTGTTCTATGCTAAGGAATGCTTCTGTCAGTCCAGGGCAACTCCCTTAGACCGACCAGAACTGTCGACCTAACGTCTTCAGCTGCACTCCGAAGACTTGGGCAACCGTGACCCTAGCAGCTGAACCCGGATGGCGGTTCAAAAAACAAAAATAAGAAAGTTTCTCAGATGAGAGAGCTGCACTTTAAAAAATAACAAAGAAAAAGATTTTTTTATTTGTCCATAGTTCTCGGCCTCAGATTATAATGGCTTTTTCCAGGTACTGTGTGATTCTGGAACAAGAGTTCAGGCTCTGTAGTGTTCAATCGAATTGACCGTGGCACAGCTTCTTGCAAAAGATTGTCACTTTCTCGTTCAGAAATTGTTCCTTTTATACGTGCATCGCTAAAAGGCAGAAAACGAGGCACAGTCTCAGTTTCGGAGTCAGCGATACCCTCCTGGATCCGCCGGTTGTACGGTAGAGGCAACCGGACCCTCTTGCAGTGTACGCCGTGGATCCAGTTCTTTTTCCCTTCCACTCGAACAGCTGATCTTGTTGAGAGAAGGACGAGGTGGGGGCCGGTCCAACGGGGCTGGTCATTCTTTGTCCGCTGGAAGTTCTTGACCAGCACCCATGATCCAGGATCGATAGGATGTCCTGGAGCTTCAGAGACCTGAGGCAGAGAATCGTGAACCTGTTGGTGTAAAACACGCAATTTAGCCGTCAATTCATACAAATAATCAAGCAGTACAGGGTGTTCGATTTCACTGAATTTTGTCGGCCTTGGCACTCCCCATATGTTGGCCGGGCGGCCGAACACAATTTCATAAGGAATAAGTCCCACTCGCGAATGCACAGTCATTCTTGTTGATAGAAGTGCTAAAGGCAGAGCGTCAGGCCATTAAAGACCAGAACTCGTTTGGATCTTGGCCAATTTCAGTTTTAGCGTGTCATTATAGCACTCTACTAGTCCAACTGATTGGGGGGGATTTGCAGCATGGAAGTTTTGCTGGATACCTAGCCCTTCACATACTTTCTTCATCACTCGACCCACAAATTCACTCCCATTATCACTCTAGACCACTCTCGGCATTCCAAACTAGGGAAGAAATCTTTGACAATGGCTTTAGCTGTGGATATGGCAGTATTGTCTAATGCTTCTACCCTTCTCAAAAAGGCACAAACAACAACGAGTACGTATTTCAAATTGTTGCACCTTTCAATGTGGATGAAATTTAGCTGCAAAACCTCGAACGGATACGTTGGAGGCGCAAAATGACCAGCTGGAGTTGGTGTTCCCCTACCAGGATTGTATTTCAGACACACCATGCAATTCTTGACCACGTTCTCTGCACACTTAGGAATTCCAGCATTTTGCCATACTGGAGCCAAAAACTTACAAATCCCTTTCACACTGATATGAGCCATTCCATGAGCCATTGTCACCACTGCAAGCACATAGGCATCGGGTAACAACCATCGCCGATGTTCTGACAATTCAACCCAACAACCATTTGCATCCAATTTACCCATACTCTCTCTCCACACACTCAACTCCTTCTCTGAAGCTTCAGCTGGAATAGACTTCACACTCTCTATCGTATCTTCACACATTCCAACGTCACATACCCATCTTGCAGGGCCTGCAACATACATTCGATTATTTACATCTTTTGCTGTTTCTTTCGTGATTTCGTCAGCAAATGCATTTCCACGACCAACATCATCAGTAACCTTTTTGTGTTCACTGCATTTCACAATCGCAACTTATAACGGCAAGGTCAGTGACTCAAGAAGCTCATTCACCAACTGATCATGTTGTATTTTACCTCCATGCGAAATCAGGAACCCACGTTCTTTCCACAATCGTCCAAAACAATGAGCCACGCCAAAGGCATACTGGCTGTCAGTATATATGGTCACTCTCATTCCTTTCGACAACACGCTCGCTCTCGTAAGTGCAATCAATTCTGCTGTTTGTGCTGAATTATGTGGGATACGTGCAGCTTCAACAATCGTACGCAAAGTCGTGACAGCATATGCCGCAGTCGTATCACCATTCGGAAGCTTGAAGCATGAACCATCCACCCATAAGGTTCCATTACACTTCACAAGAGGAGTATCTTTTAGATCTACTCTCCCTTTCGTTTCTTCTTCTGTCTTGGGAAAACAATCGTGCTGTTCAACATCATCTGTCTCTGTCTCTACTGAAATCGGCAATAACGTGGCTGGATTCAACATATTGCACCTCTTTATGTGCACATGACTCGCTAACAGTGTCAACTCGTAACCTGACAAACGAGCACTAGTTAAATGCTGTGTCTTGGTCCTGTTTAACAAAGTGTCCACTGCATGTGGAACCATCAAAATCAACATATTATTCATCACTAATCCAGCACACTGTCGGATACAAACAGCCACTGCCGCTGTGGCTCTCAAGCAACTTGGCAACGCCTTAGCTACCGGATCCAAAGTCGACGAAAAATACGCGCAAAGACGCTGTTTGTCTCCGAAAGACTGTGTCAATACTGACAATACACAACCTTCTTTCTCATGGACATACAGTGTAAAGGGCTTACTGTGGTCGGGGGTACCCAACACAGGAGCCAAACACAATGCATCACGCAATTCGGAAAATCTTTTCTGACAATCTTCAGACCACGGAATGGGATTCGGTGTATCTTTACAAGTTAATGCCACCAAAGGTTTGGCCAACAAAGAAAAATTCGGTATCCATTGTCTACAATATGATGTAATGCCCAGGAAAGCACGCACTTCTCTCTGTGTCCTTGGCACACTCAATTTTGCAATTGCCTGATTTCTTTCTGGGGTCAGTTTCCTTCCCTCCTTTGATAAGAGGTGACCTAAGTAGGTTACTTCTTGTCGACAATATTGCAGTTTTGAAAGAGACACTTTGTGATGCAAATCATACAAATGATGCAACAACGACAAGGTGGCTTGTTTACAAATCTCCTCAGTATCTGCAGCGACTAGCAAATCATCGACGTACTGAATAAACGTAGCGCCATCAGGAAAAACAATCATATCAAGCTGTATTTTTAAAGCCTGACTGTATATCGATGGACTTTCACAGCAGCCTTGAGGAGCGCGTTTGAAGCGAAAGCTTCGGCCTCCTAAACTGAAGCCAAAAGTATCCCTGCTCTCCTCGGCAATCGGGATGCTGAAGAAAGCATTCGTCAAGTCAACCACCGAGAACCAAGTGGCTGAAGCTGGAATCATAGTCAATAGGGCAGTAATATCAGGGACAACGGGAAACTGTGGCACAACTATTTTATTTACCTCTCTAAGATCAATCACAAACCTGTAAACAGGTGGCTGGGAAGGGTCGGTACGCTTCAAAACAGGCAGAACAGGACTATTACAAACGTTGCCTCTTGTCTCTTCAATTACATCTTTTTCGATCAGATCATAAATGATCGCTAACAACGCCTTTTCATCTTCGCTAGAGATCTTGTATTGGGGAATGCGCGGCGTTCTAAAATAGGCTTTCAGTGTTACAATATATGGCGGTATTTCCAAAAGACCCACGTCGTTAGGACCAGTAGCCCAAAGAGCATCCGGAAGAGAAGACACTTCTGTCGGAAGTGTATCCTTCGACAAATACATCGGGGAGACCACTCTCTTGCCCAGTGTAAGTTGTACTCCTGAAGGAGAACAATACAACGTCGCATATAGTCTTTTCAACAGATCCAAACCTAGAACGTTCTCTCCACAACCTGTCGTTAGAATAAGGGGTGCTTCAAATTCATAAGGTCCAACAGAAAGAGACATAGGACTAGAAATCGGGTTCCTAACCGGGGCGCCAGAAAAACCTACTGAAACATTCATTTCGCCAGACAAAGGTGCGCCAGGGAGTTTTGAGTGCATAATAGAACTCTTTGTAGCACCAGTATCCAACAGAAAAGGCTCTGACACACCTGATGTTATCACCTCAACATAAGGTCCACTCTGATCTACTGGAACTGAAACAACTCCCTCTCTTTGTCCATGGTTGTCCTAACAATCATTACCATTCATTTCCTCACCTTCATTATAGTAATCGTCTGTATAGTACTGAGCGGTCTTACCAGATGAACCTCGCTGTTGATCAAAACTATTCATCGAGTTCTATGGAGGCAAAGAAAGTACATTCTGTCCACAACGTCTACCTCTAGGCGCTTGTTGAGCACCTCTACCTCTTACACCAGAAACACCATTCATACGCTGCAACAAAACCGGACAACTATTTTTGTAATGACCCTCTTCTTTGCAATACGCACACTGATTAGAACCATACGGAAAACGCTGTTGAGAAGGCTCGTTTCTTTGCGAGTTTCTCGAATACTGCTGATTCTGCTGATAATGACGTTGATTATTAGTACGGGGTGGATAAGCTTGCTGTAGAAGAACTTTAGTTTTCAATTCCTTAGTCTTCTTATCCGCTTTCTCTAACTCATCTTTGCGCCTATTTTCATAGTACTGGGCAGTAGCCAAAATTTGTGCTGAAGTGGAAACAGCCCAAGCACTTTCAGAATCCTTCAACTTATTGCACAATTCAGGAAGCAAATTATGTACAAATTTGTCAACAAACAAACTCTGACCGCCCTCTGTAGCTATATCCTGACCACTATGGTCGACAAAGGTCTCTTCGAACCTCGTGAAAAAGTCAGACACCGTTTCGTCTTTCTTCTCCTTACATGCAGACAACTTGTCCCAATTGACAAGCAATTCGGGCATTAAAGTCTTCATATACGTAATAATCCTATCAGGAAGTTCAGTAATCAAATCCTCTGGCTTAGCACCGCCTACTTGCCTTTTGTCGGCATCTCTAAGATTAACCCATGTATCACCCAATTCAACCGCATGATATGTATGACGAATCTTACTCCAAATAGGTTGTGGAACAACATTGCCAAACAACATGTCGATGTCCGCCAAATTCATAATACACGAACCCACAGTTTGAGTCAACTCTTTATAGTACCCTGCTGGATTTTTGCGTGGATCAGCTAAAGACTGCTTAATAGCTAAAACTTCAGCACGTTTCCATGGAACATGCACCCAGACACGCTGAAAATGAGCCGGTACAGCTGGCGGATTATTACCTGCACCAGCAACTACTGCTTCTTTCCACACCGGAGGAACCTCTCTCATTGGATATTGTCGTGCCTTTCTCCCAACTGAAGAATCAGGCCCGAACAATTGTCGAGAAGGAGACTCACTCCTAAATGACAACAACACCGCGACCGCTTTCCCAACATCAGATGGACTCACAATAGTTCCTTTCGCAAATTCGAAACGTATGCTATACAACTCGTCAGGAGCTTGCCCCACTTCCTCATCTCATTTTTCAACAAGAAAAGCACACATCGTATCAAAAATGTACCGTTGCTTCGGTGCTTCCCATTGAAGGAAAACATGCATAACACCCTCAAGATCATACTGTGTATCGTACATAATCCATTTATGCGCCATGTGGTCCAAAATCGTATGCTCATCCATATTCGGCAACTGACTATGTGACTGTCTACGCTCAGTAACAGGGGACATACCCAATTGTCCCAACAAAGGAGAAAAGAAACCAGTAACTGCAGTAGTAATTCGTTGTCTAGCAGAAGGAGAAGGTGAAAGAATAAGAGAAGACGGAACAATAGCAGAAGAATTCAAAGTCAGAATGGAGGGAGCATTAAGATCAGGCGTAGGAGTAGCAGACGAAGAAGGAGGCAAAGGTGGCAGCCCCTGAGGAGGCTGCGCCAAAGGAATAGTAGCCAACGGAAAGGGAGCTGTCTGTGGTTGAATCACAGGTGGCACAACAACCAGGTTTTGTGCAACCACAGCTGGTGGCGGTGGTGCCGTAACATTTTGTGCGTAAGGAGGTGGCGAACTCAAGAGATGCGACATTAAAGGATCTTTCTCAAGATCTTTCTTTTCTTCCTGTTCTTTACGCGGCAAAACTGGGTAGCATCTATCTACTGCTAACTTCTTCACCCTAAGCATCTGTTCGCTTTCTTGCTCTTCCTCATTATCCCTAAACGCAACAGTAGCTTGTACCATTGACATACCTCGTTCTCGTTTATTTTTCTCCGCTATTTTCATTTCTCTCTGTTTGGCTTCTTTGCGCCATATGCGAAAAGAGTCAAACGTTGCCGGCCGGGCTTTCTTCTTAAAAAGTTTGACCTCCAGATTATCCAAAATCTCTGTGTCGAAACTACCATATTGGGGCCATTTTAAAACACCATCTTTCCTGGTGTATCGGAACCATACTTCATTATATGCGATGGGACCTACGCCATTTTTCACATAAAGTTCGTAGGTTGGAGTTCCAATCGGAGGAACCGGACACGAGTCCTCCAATCGGGAATCCCTATTACAACCAAGACAAAACAAATTTCCAAGTCTGCTAAGACCAGGCATCTTCGCACTCTAGTCTAGCTTCAAACTTCGAAGGATTATCGAATACGATAGTCTCGTGAATACACGAGTCCCTCGGCTTTGGTACTTGCAAGTTCCAAATCAAAGCGATCCCAAGGGGATACCAAAAAACTAAGAACCAACCAAAGGACTGGGAGACGCTCCACTTATACTTAAATGAGGTATCGATGACGTCACCAGAAGACTCATCTAACGTTATGCTCTACCAATCATCAAGGGTCCAAAACAGGGCGATAGTCAGGGCAGCAGTCCTTCGTAGCCGTCGGGAAGCGTGGAACCTTGCAGCAAAGACTTTCGGACCCCGACGACATACAGGGGTCGATGAAGAGGCGGCCTTCCTCCAGAATTTTCACACGTGGCTCCTCACGAACCTCTGGCTTGGACCGGTACCGCTGAAATCGCCCTACGTTGGGAGCCAACTGAAGTACTGGGTTTTTAAGAACTCAGCGGTGCCAGGGAACACACCCTAAGACTTCGAGTCCTTCCTGTTTCAGACTACAGAAACACAGAGTCTTCTTGGTGAAGTCAAAGATCGTATTTATTGGCTGCAGCCAGTAACAGGTATCCTAGAAGTACAATACAGTGTATATTCTCAGGAGACTGCTCCATCTTACAAAGCCAGCCTTCTCTTTTTATACAAAATATTATGCTTTGGGCAAACATTCCTTATTTTACAGTTGACCATTCACATATTTTCACTACAAAGAAAAAGCAGAGTCATTATGACAAGCACATATTTCAGTTTGTTCAGCCCACAATCAATTACCCGGCAAGGTCCAGTATTTTCATCAGAGATCGACGGACCCCAAATAAAAACGGGCACCTCCTCCTCGTAAAGCAAGTCATAAAGAAAGAAACAGGGACAGGTGTGTGTAAGATTAGGCATGGTTTGTGTGCGATGAAAGGTTTATGATATGTTATGCCTTGATACTAATCTCATTCGGCCACTGGGAAAGGAACTGGCCGAACAGGTATTGGCTTCAGGCAGTGGAGTCAGCTTGCCCAGGTCACAGCGGAGTCAGCAAAGGTGTACATGTCCTTCAGACTCGTTTTTGGCTTTAGTCATTTGGGCCTATGTGAGGGCAATCACAAAATGGCTGCCGTTCACAAAATGAAACCCGAGGGTTCAGGACGGAAACTCTGATTTCAGGGTGATTTCGTCACCCGAATATGACGAATATGCTTGTGCATAGTATTGTAATCATTCTCGGTCTGCTGATACCAAAATCGTCATGATACGACAATGTTTATAACACGGGTCCAGAATTTTCAGTACCACAGGAGATCCAAACATCCTGCATTTGTATATTCCACCTTAGTAGCCACCATGACATGGTGTAAACGTCTAGTGTTTAGGGAAGTGCTGCGTGCAGGGAGAAACCCGCATTGGTCTCAGTGTATAAGGGTATTTAGGACGAGCAGTAGACAATTAACCAAGGCCTCACTAAGGATTTTGTATTCAGTCGCTAGTAGGGATAAGGGTCGATAACTAGATAGATCAGTTCCATCTCATCCCGGTTTGGGGAGGGAGACGACCAGAGCTTGCATGGTGGATTGTGGTAAATGACCAATATCTAGTGTCATCTTATATAGTTTTTCTAGTTTAGGGACAAGTGTGTCTGTGTAAGTTTCATAAAATTCTGTGGGCGGGCCATCAGTCCCAAAGGCTTATTGCGGTTTAGGCCCTTAATCTATGCTCATATTTCATGCTGGGTGATGAGGCCAAAAAGGTCTTTCTGTGTCGTCTGTGATACTGGAGAATGTTGAGTCATTCAGGAAATCTTCTAGTAGCGTGTCATCAGTATGCATGGGGGCTGCATAGAGCTGACCGAGGTAATCACAAAAGGCCTTGTTTATCTTGATTTGTGTATGCTCAAGACCCTTAGTTGGTGCCATTATACAAGTGACAATGGGTGTTTCTGGGCTGTCTCACAAAATCAGGGCTAACAACATACCAGACTTGTCAGCCTCAGTGTGTTTTCACTGTGTAAAGGCCTGGTAATCTATAACACTGAGATCCTCCAGGGTCTCAGCATGTCGAATGCGGGCATCCTGCAGAGAGTCTCTTTTGTCTGGGTCAGACAAGGCCGCCCGCTCTAGGTCTGTCAGTTGGGTTTATACATCAATAAGGCGTTGGTGTATTTCTTGTCTAGCCCCCACTATTGTCCCAATCGCAGATCCCCGCACTACCACCTTAAGTACATCCCAATCAATGAGGTTGGAGGAAGCTGTATTACAATTTTCTGACAGGTAATTTGTAATGGTCATCCAAAAAGTGGTACGGAACTGGGTGTCCTCCAAGAGCTGAGGCCATAATTTCCAAGTGGGAACCGGAGTGTGGGCTCTACCCCATGTGAGCGTGAGTTCCAAAAGGTTGTGGTCAGAGAAGGTCTTAGCTAAATAGGTGGATTAGTGTATTTGTGAAGCAATAGTGTGAGACCCTAAGAACCTAGCAATCCTGGTGTGAAGTTGGTGGACTGGTGAATAAAAGGAATATTCCCTGTGTGTAGGGTGCAGAAGTAGCCAGATATCATTTAGTTCCCAGCCATTCAACCAAATTGAGAGGAGATCAGCTTGTTTACGGACGCCAGGGCCGTGTAGTGGGGGGTGGGATCTATCTAAGTCCACATCTAGAACAACGTTACAATCTGCCCAGGATCCAGGGAATAGTGTCCCACCCAGACAGTGCCGTGTTCAGCCTCTGGAAGAATTTGTCTTAATTGAAGTTCGGGACATAGATTCTGCCCAGAACCACAAGTAGCCCATCCCGTGTACCCTTAAACAATATGTATCGACCCTGATCATCTACGCGGCGGTCCAGCTCTTTGAAAGGGACCCTATGGCAGATACATATGGTCGCCCCACGAGTGGAAGCCGAATAGTTAGTAGAGAACATAGGGCCTCTCCATTTTTTGCGAGGCTTTATGGCCTCGGAATTGGTAAGGTGCGATTCCTGAGGAAATACAATCTATGCCTTCTGCCTGAGAAGGTAAGCAAGGACTCTGTGTCTTTTGTGCACTGCACCTAAACCTCACACATTCCAGGTCAGCAGGTTGTATTAGCCTGAGGTGGTGATGTTACTCGACATAAGTAAGTAGTGTAGACAGGACTCCTTCGAACAAGGAGCCAAATAAAATTTGCAGACCAGAAGTACCCCTTTCCATTCAAACCAAGAATACTTGGCACAGCCATTGAACTGTGCTGGGCCAATCCCTGATAAATGATAATGAAAAAATGTATTCGAAAGCATTGGCTGTGCAACATTTTCAAGACATAAATTAACTTGTAAGCAATTAACTGCATGGGTTCGTTCCAGGCTGGAATGGTTGTGAACATACTAATATGTCCACTGCCATGTTTGATGCTGCATATACACTTCAATATCCAGCTGGCATGATTTCATTCAATACATGCAAGAATTATATGAAACACCAAATGCTAGAATAACCATGGGCTGACTTCACAATATTCAAATTTGCAGGTATTATTTGCTGTTTATTTGGAGCTGTAAAGAAGACAGATAAATCGGAATCACATACTGAAACCTCTAGTATTAAATGCTGTACAATTTAAAATTTCCGCAATCGGAGACAATGTCACAAACTATTAACCTAAAGTAGTACAGACTTTAAAGAGTTTCAAGATATAGAGGAACAATGTGAATTTGTATCAGGTATAAATCAAATATGGTGAAAACTCAAATACTCATTGATTATAAATAAACAGGTGAAAGATCAATATATTGTAAACAAAGCTGTGCGTTTGGCCATTAGATTAAATAGCCACATTTACCACATTTTCAGTATTAATAATGAACACTTGCGGAGGTATTGTGTTATGCAGTTTCAAAATTGGAAAAAACTCTACCTATCAATGGTAGAGGCATGTAACATTATAAAAATGACTACACGCCCCAAAGTCCTATAGCTATTTCGTTCCATTCCCCTTTTGTTTCCAAATGTGTTCTTGAAAAAATTAGATGCTGCAGCATGTAGCCAATTCAAATGGAATTATCAGTAACATTGAAAGCAATTAGGTTCGTGAAACTCCCATATGAAAGAGGAAGAATATGCATTTCCTAACTTCAAATCATAATATTGGGCTGCCATGTTGCATGAAGTGACTTTTCTAATCCTAGACCATCCTGAATGCAGATATACATGAATGCATCTGATGAGCTATGGTACAAATCTTAATTTGGTTTTGTTAAGGTATTTTGATCCAGCATACTTTAAAAGAGGTACATTTAAGATCACCATAACTGTTCAAGCAATGCAGGACACTCTCCAAAATAATTATCAGATCCCCTTTATTAACCCATACACCCTTATGTGGGGGACTCATCATTTCCTCTGATTCTATATAAATTCCTACTGCAATATATGGTCTCAAAATGGTGTTAATCTCATAGGACATGTAATCATTGGTGAGCCATCACAATCTTTTTGTGACTTACAAAATGATTCTTTTATTCTTCAATATATTTTGTCAAATATCTACAAATTAGGGATTACTTTGACAAGATTGGAATGCTTGTGTCCTGGACAGATTGAATTCCATTGAAAGGAATACTTGATGAGTCAGAGGAGCGGCCAACTATATGTAATATATATCAATGGTTTTGAAGACGAGCTAGATAGAATATCAGGTAAATGGTCTGATAAACTGTGACTAAATGGAATTGTGGAGGGAAATTAAATTGCTAGAAAAATGGGACTGAAGGTGTTGAAATGCTCGAATTTGTGTTTACAACAGTACAAGGTAAATATTAGACTGTATTACACACATAATAAGTTATATAGATGTAAGATGTTGGACCATTCTAAAGGTCCTAGCTGCGACTTGGTATTTGGAGATAATATACATTGTCTCGGATGCTTGTTTGTAGCATACAACTGACTATGCATTGTGTTATGCTTGGTATGGAGATTAATATTGCTGCACATTATGGAGATTCTACATATAATGCAATTGTGTAATTGGCAGACTATTGCACATTATTGGAAGGAAACAAATCCCCCAGGAGCGAGACAGGGATGAGAACAACCATGACACTTTCAGAAGCCAGAAGCTGCTGGTATGGTATTAAAGGGTAAAAAAGTATGTGATACATTTAATGAGATCTGGAGTCCAAAAATGATGGGGAAGCAGTCGAGGATTAAATTAAACAAGAGACAATCAAATGTATTATTGTAAATGGACTTTGGTGGTCAATTGCTTATTGTGATGTATTGTGTGTTCTCCTGGTCCTAATAAATAAAATATATTTAAAAAAGAAGGATCTGTTTAATATTCAATAGAAGCGGTATTTTCTCTTCCTTCATTTCTCTTGTTTTTATTGAATTTATTGTTGTATGTTTTCTGGTATTATGTAATAATTCTTTTTATATATATTAACATGGAAATAATTGAATGGTTTTAATTAACTTACAATAAACGCCCTACCTAAGGATAATGTCATGGTAAACAATGTTATAATAGAGTTGTCCAGGTCGTTAATGCACTTCCTAAAAAAACCTGTGTATAACCTGCTAGTTAATGGTTGAAATCATCATAACATGGTTACATGATATGTGCAGCATATCTCTGTGTTGAACCTGCATATCACAAGCTCATATCATGGTAAGATTTTATACCGGATATTACAAAGATACTGGTGTAACATGGAGACCTCAAATTCCAGTCTCCCTAAAATGGCTCCGGAGAATAAAAATATGCTGTAAATACCTGCATATTTTGAAATGCCTTTACAAGTTTACTCAATTTTTCGTTCAAGGCTCTTTATCTCCTGTATCCATTATCTATGATTGTTTTTAGCATAAATAAATACATAAACACATCAATTATACCACTATATGCAAACATGCAGTGACCCGCTTTTCCTGTATATCTTAAAGAGTATCCAACATTACCTCCCGTCCCTCCCTCGCCTTCCTTCAGTACAATTGAGGCCCCGCCTCCCACCCAGACCCACCCCCAGCATAAAAACTCTGCCCGCCCCCACCTCCACCTGTTTTTTTCTGTCTCACTGGTGAGACTCACCCTTTCAGTTCCTCCCTGTGGCGGTGCCGGGGAGTCTTCGGTTTTGCTCTCTGCTGTGGCGGTGCCCTCTGCTGAGTTCTCCCGGCGGCGCCTCCTCTCCTCGTCTCCCTCGTGGTGTGGGGGCGGAGCGGTGGCTCAGGAATCCGCAGCGGTGCTTTGGCGGTCCTCCTGTGGCTGGGGCTGTGTTTCCGGGTCGGGCTGCGTGGCTGCCTCCTCCCGGTATGCTGTGTTCTCGGAGGCCAGGTAGGACGGGTTTTTGCCCGTTTTTTTTTTTTTTTTTGTTTCTTTTCCTTTCCGGTTGGCCTTGAACATCCCCTTGGCCTTGTCCATGCTGGGCGACACGTGAGGGCTAGCTGCTGGTCCTGTGGAACGCGGTTGTCCGCTCTCCTGGATGTCGATTGCAAAAGCGGTCGGGCTGTGTTGATGTTATGGGACATGCCCGGCTGCACTTCCGCTTAGGCTTCTGGGGCGGATGCGACCCTACAGCCCATCGTGTCCAGCTGTGAGCGTGCTCCTCGAGGAACTGCTTGGGCGTTTCTCTTGCCCTGTGGTACTGGCCTTGGGGCTGTACTTAGGCGGCTGTTCTGGTGCCTTTGTTGGCGCTGTGTTCGCTGGCTGGGGTTCGTTTCCTGCCTGCGCTCCGCGATTCCTTTGGTGGTGGCCTTGGCGGTCGTCTTCCTCTGGGTCGCGTGGGGTTGTTGCTAGTGTCAGGGTCTCCGGTCCCCCTGGGGTGCCCTGGTGTCCTGGGCTCCGTGGGGGTTGTTCTGCCTCTCATGTCCGTGGATGGTGCTGGACTTGGTGGTGGCTGCTCTGTCCTGTTCTCAGGGGTTCTGTTGCTGCCTTCTGCGTCCCCTCTTCGTCCTGCTGTTCCTGTGGATAGCGGGTTCCCTTCTGGCATCTTTGGGTGTCTGGGTCCTCCTCCCGCCGCTGGTGCTGCCTGTGGCTCCGGGGTGGTGGGCGTTTGGGACGTGGGTCGCTGGTCTCCTGTACTGGTTGGCAGAGTTTTCCTCTTTCCTGCTGGTCGGGGCCTGTGGGTCTCTTTCCATGGTGTCCCCGGCCCTCCTGTTTGGGCTTGCCCCTTTGTGCCAGGGTGGGGGTTGGTGCTGTGTGTGGCGTGCGTTGCTCATACTTGTTGTATGTGCGTGGTGCGTGTGGCTTTGTCCGCTGTGGTGCTGCCCTGCTTCCAGTTGTTTGGCGGTTTCCTGTGCGGCCTGCCGTTGGCGGTCTCTTCCCAGCCCTCCTTCCTTCTGCACTGTGTTGGTCCTGATTGGTTTCAGGTTTCTCTGCGCGCTCGGTTTGCGCTGGGGCGTTTGCTTCTGGGCTGCGTGTCCCTGTCTTCCTCCTGTGGCTGTGCTTCTTGGTGGGGGTCGCCCCTTTCCTCCAGTTGTGCAGTTGTCCTCTGTCCTGGCCGCGCTGCTTGGTGGGCCTGTTGTTCTGCTTGGCTGCTGCCGTGGCGCTGGCTGGCCTGTTCTCTGCTTCTTCTGTGCCCTCCTTGGTGCTGGGTTTCGTGGAGTTTGCGGTGGCGGTTCGGGGTGGCTGCATGTCGCCACCTTGGGCCCTCTGCTTGCCTTGCCTTCGTTGGGGCGTCCTGCCTCTCGCGTGCCTTGCACTGGGGCCTCTCCGTGGTCCCTGCTGTGGGTTTTCTCCTCTGTCTTTCGGGTGGGCGCGGTTTTGACCGTTCCTTTTGCCCTGGCTGACTGCCTCTTGGTCGGAGTGCCTTGCCCTGTTGGGTTCCTGTCACTGCTGTATGTTCTTGGTGCGGGTTCCTCCGGTTTGGTGAGGGTTGGGCTGTCTCCGGTGCCTGTCTACGGTTCCTGCTGGGTGGCTCTGCTGGACTGGGTGTCCTGTTTGCTTGCCATGTGTTCCGTCTGCTGGGTTCCTGTCGGTGGGGCTTGGGTCTTGGGCCCGCTCCTTTCTGGGGCTGGGGTGTCCGGCGGCTTTGTGCCTGTCCTGGTTCTCCTGGGGGTCTGCTCCTGGATTTGGCTGGTGCCCTTCCGTGTGTTGGCCCTTCGGGCTGCCTTTCCGCAGGCCCTGCCTGGTGGTTTTTGGCATGCCATGTATTTTGGGGTCGCTTCTCTCCACTTCCCGGTCACTGCTTCTTTTCTGCATTTCCTGCGGTTCTATGTGGGGTATGCCCGTTTCTGCTTCCTTCCTCTTCAGCCTCGGGCCTTCGCCCTGGGTCTTCCCGCATGTCCGGGCGCTATTAGGTGGCTCTCGTTCAGTCTGTGCTCGGCCCCGTTCCTTTGTCCGGCGGTTGCCTGGCCTCTCTTCCTTCTTGGGTTCGGGCCTTGTGGCCCCGGGGGCTCCTCCGGCTTCTCCTGTGGCTGCTTGTGCCGGGGTGCCTGGCTTCTGCGGTGTTCCCTGGGCTTGTTTTCTTCTTCTTGGCCTGTCCCTCTGGTTCCTGTTGGGTTGGTCTTCGGGGTCTGTTGTCCCTGCTTCCCTTGTCGGTCGGTCCACGGGGGGGGGCTCTCCTGGTGGCTCGGCCGCTGTTGCCTTCTGGCTCGGTGTTCGCTGGCTCCTCTGGCTCCACTTGTGGTGGCTTCGGTTGCCGGCCTGTTCGGGCTTGGCTGGGTTCGGGTTCCTGTTCTGGTTCCTGCTGCTCTCCCGGGGGTCCGCTTGCTGGTTGCTGTTGCGGCCTTTTTGGCCTTGCCCTGGTGCCCTTTCGGGGCTCTCTGCGGGTCTGTGCGTGTTGGCTCCATCTGACACTCCGGTGGTGTTGTCCTTTGCCGCATCCTGGGTGGGTCCAGGTTCTGGTCCTTGTTCCTTGGTTGCCTGCGTCCTGTTTCTGGGGACTCTGGTCTGGGTGCTGGGGCTGTCGGCTCTCTGCCTCTGTGGCTTTGGGGCCTCCCTGTGGTGGTCCTGTTTGTGGCGCCGCGGTCGGCCTGGGTGGCCCGGTTAGGGTCTCTGGGCTGGGATCCCGGGTCTTGGGGGGGCGTCTGGCCCTCTCCTGGGCCTCTGGCTCTTCGGTGTGCCTTTCCCTGCCCTGCCTTTTACGTTGCTTGGGCCTTTCTGGTGCGGGCGCTGTGGGTCTGTGCTCGGGGGTTGTTGGTTGCCCCCCGTTGGCCTTGGGCTCCTTGTTTTCCTCTCCTGTCCGGGTTGTGTGTCGCTCGGTGGAGGTTCCTTCTGGTGACTTAGTGCCCTTTGGAGTTTCGTGTCCTTCCCCTGGGTTCTGTGCGGGGTTTGCCCTGCTGCCTGGCTGTTGTGCAGCTGGTCTTGGCTGTGTTGGGGGGTCCTGTTTCGTTGGCGGTGGCTTGCTGGCTTCCCCTCGGTCCTCCTCTTGGCTGTCCTCTGCTTGGTGTTTGCTGGCCTTTTTTGGTCCTGCTGTTCTGCTCTGGGTGTTGTTCCTGTGGTGCTGGCCTCCTTTTGGTGTGGAGGTTCCCTCCGGCTGGGGTCCTGCTGGGGTTGTCGGTGGCCCCTCTGCGAGTGCAGTGTGTTGCTTTCCAGCTTCTTGGTGCTCCTGGCTTCCTTGCGTGTTGCCTGGGGTCTGTTGCCTGGTTCTTTTTTTTTTCCGGGTCTGGGTGTTTGTTCCCTGGCCTGTCGGGTCCTTCCCTTCGGGGTCTTTGCTGCTGGTGTTGGATGTCCTGTCCGGTCCTCCCTTTGGGCCCCTTGGGGGTCTTGGGTTGCGGCTTTTGCCTTTGGGCCTTGTTTTTTGGTTGACATCGCCCCTGCGGGGCGCTTGGGGTTGTTCTGGGCCCTGTTTTTGGATGTTTCCTTTCTGTCTGGGCTGTTCGACTCTGTTGCTTTTGGGTCCGGTTCCTTTCTTTGTCCCTTCCGGTGGCTCTGCGTTTTGGCTCTGTCACAGGTTGCTTTTGCCTGTGTTCTGTCCTGCTCCTTTCTTGGCTGTGGAGTCTCGTTTGCTCGGTTTGGCTGTCCGGCATCTTTTGCTGTGGGGCCTGCTGGTTGTGGAGTCCTTCCGGGTGGGGGTCTCTTTGTCTGTTCGCTGTGGTCCAACTCTGGTTGTGGGTTTTGGTCCGCGCTCTTGATGGCTCTTCCTCTTGTGGGGGTGGTTCCTCCTTTGGGGGTTCGGGACTCAGGGTCTTGTCCTCTTTGCGAGGCCGGGGATGTTGTTCTGCTGTGTTTTGGGCACTGTTTTGTGTTCTTTGTCACTCAGTTGTCCGTCCCTGTTTTCTTCTGCTTGCTATGTCCTCAATTGTACTGAAGGAAGGCGAGGGAGGGACGGGAGGTAATGCTTCCATTTCTAACGATAATGGCATTACTCCTAGTCCTACTCCCTCGCCTTCCTTCAAGGACCCTCCCTCCCTCCCGGTGCGGTTCAACTGAGTGCTAGCTCGGCTTGTTTATGTACAGGTGGAGGTGGGGGCGGGCAGAGTTTTTATGCTGGGGGTGGGTCTGGGTGGGAGGCGGGGCCTCAATTGTACTGAAGGAAGGCGAGGGAGTAGGACTAGGAGTAATGCCATTATCGTTAGAAATGGAAGCATAACTAGTGGTTTCACTATACATGTATCGTCAAATATATTTTCCTCATATTTATTTTGAAAGTATTTTATTAAGACAATGGGAATAATAATAATAATGTGAAATACTCTAGTTCTTCTGACTTGTGACTTCACACCTTGGTACTAACCAGAAAACAGTTCCGACGTAATCAGCTGTCGAGCTGACTATGGCATCTGGAAACGATCATTCTTGAGTGATTTACAAGTCTAGAAGGGTCTCTCAGAGATAGAAAGAGAAGACAGCACAGGGGTGACATATGCTGCCTGTGCTGCCTTGGCGAGCCTCCAGGGACCAAGAGCCAAAGAGAGAGAGAGGCAGAAGAAAAGAAAAAGACAGGAACACAGCGGCAAAGGGGAACAAAAGGGAAAGAAAATAACTTGCAAGATTGAGAAGAGAGTGAGACGGGAATGCAGGATGGTGCAAGAAAGAGGTTAGACTTGAAGTAAAAAACTAGGTAGCCTGAGGATTCATCAGCCACAGCCCTCAGCAGTGCCAGCAGGGAACTCCTCAAACAAACGAAATCTTCTACACTTCTACCGATTATGCACTGTTCACCGCCCCCACACAGGGTTGAATTTTCTAGAGTGCAATCAGGGAGTGCACAATGAGCTGGTCTGAAGGGTCAGTGTGTGGACTGTATTTTTGGCTGTTGATGCGTCTGTTTTATTTTGCTGCCCGGGTCTTTTTCTGTCCCAGTCGGACGCTGCTCCCAGGCACAACTGAAGAGAAAAGAAGGGTGGGTGCAGAAAGAATATTCTTCCAAATGAAATGTGTATGTGAGTGGGTTGCACTTACTTTATTCCTGTCACAAACCTTTTCTCATCTGGGTTAAATAAATCTGAAGCGCCTGCCTTTGCCTAAGTGAAAGGAATGTGATCGAGGATGCCGAAAGTCATGCCATCCAATTATGTTCTTTCATGTTTTGCTCTTGCTGTGCTAGAAAGGAAGGCGAGGCGTGTTGTGGGCTTTAAGCCAATAGAGAGAAGGAAAGCGAGTGGGCGTGGCTACCATCAGACATTTAAACCTCTTTAAGATCAGGCTCCAGCATCTATCGCCTCTTGCTGAATATCTCTCTCTCTCCTTTTGCAGAATATATCGCCGTAATGATGCAGTTTGTGTTTTTGTTTTGTTTTGTTTTATTTTATCCGCCTACAACAGTCAATGGCGGGTTACAAGGACGGCCAGAAGAGAACCGCAACAGTCCAGATAAGTAAGCAGAGCGCATTGATGTGCAAAGAAAACCTTTCTGTATTTTCATTATTTCAAGAAAATGTTACATGAATATTGATTAAATAATTTGGGCAACCATTACTAAATACTCGAAATTATGTCATACAAATATATTATGACTCACCTCAACAATGTATCATGTCAGCAAATTACTGCGGAGCCGTGTTGAGTATTAAAAATGAGTTAAGGGCACATTTAAGCTCCAACTGCAAATTGACTCGCATTGAAAACTTTTTTTTCTGAAAGATGTTGTGTATGTAGCCTGCAGTTCAGTATACAGTTCGCCAGCCACAAAGTTCGTGCTGTACCATTTTTTTAAATATATGTTGTGAACAGGGCTTTGTGGTCGCTTGAACACTATGTATGTCTTTCTGGACCGAAGCCTTATAGATTTAGATTCAGTTTGGCAGAGGGTTTATGTTGCCATGGTGAAGTAGATTACTCCCACCATGTCAAAGGTGTTCCGCCTGCCAAATTTAGAGGTGTCCGCCGGCCCAAAACAGCAAAAATTTGAATTTTGTCCATCCTCTTTAAATAGGGAGTGCGGACAATTGGAAAAACTGTCAGTGGCCACTACTTTATTAGGCCACCTGAGGTGAGGTGTGTCAGCGACGGAGACAGATTAGTCTCCGCAGCAGACATACTGAAAGTCCACGACTCTAAATGAGGTTGATGGACCTTCAGTTTGGCAGAGAGGGTATTGTGACTCGGTTGCAACAGAGTACCCTCTCCTCTAAACTATACATCAGGCCTTAAGATTAAAAAGCCCTGATGCATGATGGGAAGAGAAGCAAAGCAGGTAATGTTTTTCCACATAGACTTGCTCAGCATTTTAAGATGCTACCAATCTAATATACCACTCAGACATATATCAAAATATATTTTTGCTGTTGGTTGCAAGAACTCCTGCATCATTAAAATTAATGAGGCAGCAGGAATTTTGTACCACACTACAAATGTCTGAGAATGCAGATCTCCCTCCTGATTTCCTTCCCATCAATGTTAATTTTTTTTTTGAGGTACCAAGTCTCTGAGAGGGACATGTGATGCTCTTAAAAAAGTACATTGAATGAAGTTAGGGTGAGAATATGGTGGTCCTCTAAACCACAATCTTTTCACCAGAGACTGCCAATGTAATTTCAATGGGGATGGCTTCCTCTTTGCAACTCAGTTACCACCCAGTCTTAGGCGACAGAAATTTATCAATGGTTTGTAACTGTAATTGCGATCATAAGTCATTGGAGCACAGCACTGTGACTCAAATACGAGAACAGCACTTTTTTACACTCACTTCTACACTCCTATTTGTGATTCTGAATTGTCCTCCAAAGTCACTTTCTGACAGCCCTTCCATATCAGAAAGGCAGGCGCGGAATGGCTGTTGGAAACCAACATCATAATCTCGATGGCGGAAATGCTATTCATAGGTGGTCATGGTGCGGTTCCGACCGACAAGAATACTCCATGAGTCAGTCGAAACTGAGTCAGAGTGACAGACCGGTTCACGTTCCGCCCGTGAAGATCATAATCAGGTGGTCGGACTTTAAAACAATTGAGGTGGTTGGAAGAGCTCCAACCTCGGCGGAAAGATTACGACTGTTGGGCAGAGGGTTTCCGCCCGACATCATAATTAGCCACCTGATTTTTTGCTTTCTTGTACAAAAATGTTCTTTGAAACAGCACACTGAATGCATTATCACTCACTAAGCTAATGGTTCAAATAAATGACAAAAGACTATTTTAAGCCACCTAACTCCAAAATTCACCATGTTTAAAGCCATAAACAACCTTTTCTCTTGGTCTTACAAAAGTTGTTGTAACACATCAAGAATGCGTTTCTCACCACCTTTTGTCACCATTCAAACTGTTTGAATAATTGGCACAACATTTTTATATATGTCTGCTCTGTACTTTATTCCGTCCACCAAGATTGGTTCAGTTTTCAAGATTAGAGTTTCAGTATGATTATGCATGACCATAAATTAATCAATTTAAGGCAAAGCACATTGCAGTAACTAAACACCTTCTGGACAGTTCCTGGTGTGTTTTCACCCTTGAGGAAGCTCGCCATTGTGAGCTGTTTTTGGCATTTAGGGCACTTCATTCTTAATCTAGCATAACATTTTTCCATAAGCAGCCTCCATGTCATATTTGTTTCCTTTGTTTAACATTTTGGGAATTGTAAAGTTGCCTACCATTTTTTCATTACCCTCAGGTCCTTAATATATTTTTCTGAAAAATGGGGAAAAAGGTTCTATGGGGCAAAATGCGGGCGCTTATTTTAATTTGCATAACAAAAAGGTTTGGTGTGCTAGATTACCCTTTCCCCTTCTTTCAGAGATAGGTAAAATAGGAACAAAAACAATTTTTCATCATGACTTTAGCAACTTTCTAAACAGTGCTCAATAGTTTCTATTTTTGCGGTATCTACTTGCTTGCAGTTTGTGGAAGACACAGTTGTAAAGGAGAACTCAGAAATCTACACATTTCTACAGAAAAGACCAAATTCTAAAATGAGCAAGAGGTCATGTGTGTATCTTAAGTTTATCTTAAATAAAAAATAACTTGCATTAAAAAAAGTTGACTGTATGTGAGAAGGAAAAGAAATAGGCAACCTGGTTTTCATCTGTAAGTGGTTTGCACTGAAGATCAATCTAGCTATGTAATACTATAACGTACACCAGAGGATTATCCCTCATTATATCGCTGGCAGCATATCAGGAGTCATTACATTGCAGTTATGTATTGTTACATTAATGTTAAGACTCATTGCATCATTTAAGAAACTGCTTTGCAGCTAATTTAATGTAATTATTAACATTAAATCTAATGCATAAATGTTCTTATCCTATTTTTGTAGCCTAATAATTATACGTCATTCTGAACAATAGTACCAATAAATGCACATTCACATTTTTGTAACTACCGTGCAAAGGTCAAAATCAAATTTATTATAGCAAAATTGATAAGAGGAATTCCCTATTTGCTCTGTGTAACTATAACTTTATACTGGAAAAGAACTCTGCTGATAGTCTCAAGGACTCTTTTTATGATTTTAGATTACTGTGGAATTTTAACCATTTGCATCCTGGTTTTGGTTAAATATCTTTTGTTAAACCAAAACACATGAACAAATGCCATAGCATAATCCATATGCAACTTCCATATATGCTATAAAATTAACTATTGTCCCATTGTTCATGGAGGGAAGGGGAAGCATGACCCATTTGAGGCTACGCCTTTCGTGGGGGGTCATGGTCCCTCCAAAACATCAGAATATATATATATACATACATGCATACATACATATACATATACATATATATATATATATATATATATATATATATATATATATATATATATATATATATATATATATATATATATATATATATATATATATATATATATGATGTATATATATACAAACTTGAGTTCTTGAGGAATGCTGTTTTTCAAATAAAGACTGCTGGCAGGTTGACGAGCATCAGTTTGTGTGCCCTCATTAAGAGCCTTCAAGTGGGGTCCCTCGCTGTGTGTATCCTGAACCCAAGTTTGTATCTAAGCGGCTGGCACGGTCGCTGAGGGATGGAACCGCTCGACTTCTACAAAGCAGGGCGGCATGAATTTGAATCACAAACTTTCAACCCACTAGGGTATTACTTTGCAAGAATTGTATACAGTGGCAAGCACACTTATTTGAAGGAATGTACTGCACGAACTACGAGCACCAGAAGGCTGTGCTACAGCCACGTCCACAAGGGGAGGGGTTTGGAAGTATATTTATGTTTGTGCACAGCGCTATTTCCACTGTTTACTGCCGCCACTGAGGAAGGGACTTGAGGTCCTGAAACGCGTTTGGCTTTAACTACAGAAATGCTGTTTTTCAAATAAAGACTGCTGGCAAGTTGACGAGCATCAGTTTGTGTGCCCTCATTAAGAGCCTTCAAGTGGGGTCCCTCGCTGTGTGTATCCTGAACCCAAGTTTATATATATATATATATATATATATATAAATATATATATATATATATACACAACAACAAAGAGCACACTCTATGGGAAAAGCCTCCTCGGTGGATTGTCTTTTCTAGGTAGAGGTACAAAGAGCCATGCAGCTGCACCAATGTCGAATTTCTCGCCAGACGCGTTTCGGGCTTAAACGCCCTTGTTCACAGGCAGGAAAGAGAGTCAGCACTGAAAATTGTAGTCACTTAACTTATTTCAAATAAGCCCCGCCCCAACAGGCTTGTAGGCATTGTGGTACTTAAAGTGCTACATAATTACACCTGAGTGGGTTTCAATGTTGTTCCCCATTTTATATAAATAAATCCACAGTGGTATTGCATTAGTGTCCGCAACCTGCTCCTTGCCATTCTCGAAAGCCTCCATAGGAAACACCACTGGTCATGAGTGCTCTGTTGTCATGGTCTCTAGATCCGCATGGTCATGGCAGGCCGTTCCCACAACCGAGTCGGCCATAAACATCCATCAAAAAAAGCACTCTCTTTGGGAAAAGCCTCCTCAGTGGATTGTCGTTTCTTATATGGAGGTGCAACGAGCCATGCAGCTGCACCAATGTCGAATTTCTCACCAGTCGTGTTTTGGGCTTAAACGCCCTTGTTCACAGTAAGCAAAGAGAGTCAGCGCTGAAAATTGTAGTCACCAAATGCATATCAAATAAGCCAGGCCCCAACAGGCTTCCGGGCATTACGGTACTTGAATTGCTACATAATTACACCCAAGTGGGTTTTAATGTTGCTCCCCATGCAAGAGAGTGCTTTTTTTTTGTTGGACAACAGGATACTCAGGATCGCACAACCTCAACATAGTCTCCTACGCCGAAGACACCCAGCTGATCCTCTCCCTCACCAAAGACCCAGCCACTGCCAAAACCAACTTCCACACAAGGATGAAGGCCGTCGCAGAATGGATGAAGAGCAGTTGCCTGAAACTGAACTCGGACAAGACAGAGGTCTTCATCCTCGGCTCCACCCTTCCACCTGGGATGACTCTTGGTTGCCAACCTTGCTGGGAACTGCGCCGACACTCACTAACCACACACGCAACCTTGGGGTTCATCCTGGACTCTTCTCTGTCAATGACCCAACAAGTCAACTCCATCTCCTCCTGCTTCAACACCCTCTGTATGCTTTGCAAGATCTACAGATGTATTCCCACCAAAACAAGAAGAACGGTCACCCAGGCCCTCGTCACCAGCAGGCTGGACTATGGCAATGCCCTCTATGCGGGAACCACGGCCAAACTCCAGAAGAGACTCCAGCGCATACAAAACACCTCTGCACACCTCATCCTCGACATCCCCTGCTCCAGCCACATCACTTCTCACCTGAAGGACCTGCACTGGCTTCCCGCCAACAAGAGGATCCCCTTCAAGCTCCTCATCCACACTCACAAAGCACTCCACAATGCCGGACCAGCATACCTCAAAAAGGGACTCACCTTCTACACCCCCATCCGCCAGCTCCACCACACCTAAACCAGCCCCCCCTTCCGCGACAAAAGGAACTGGAGCAAAATCACAGAGGAACACCTCAACTCCACCCTTCTCCTGTACCCCCCATCATCCCGACCGACACCAACGCCGCAGCCAAAGAACTCCACAGATGGATCTCCAGATGTGCCAACAAGATCACCCCTTCCACCACCCAGCCAAACAACACCCCCTGAAGTCCGCCTGGTGCAGCACCGAACTCTTTAACGTCATACATCAATTCACCAAACCTCCCAGTGAGGCCACGGACGTCACACCTTTCCAGGAACTCTGCAACAAGCTCAGCTCCTACTTCCATCAGAAAAGCAAGGCCCTCTATGACCACTTCAGCAACCAGATGCCGTTCATCACCCTTTTCAGCTCCGCCGACCTCCAACTGACCATCACCACCTGGACTGCCGCCACAGTGGATCTCTTCACCACAACCATAATGAAAACCCGGTCCGGAGCCCCCACAGACCCCTGCTCACCGCAAATCTACCAGAGGCCCACCAACGTCATCGCCCCAGAACTAGGACGGACCGTCTTTGCCTCCCTCCAATCCCACATCTTCCTTGAGGACTGAAGGCAGGCGGAAGTCAAGCCCCTCCTTAAGAAGCCCACGACTGACCCAATGGACCTGAAGAACTGCCGGCCAATCTCTCTGCTCCCTTTCACTGCCAAAGTCACAGAAAGACTAGTAAAATACCCAGCTGACCGCATTCATCGAAGAGAACTCCATCCTAGATGCCTCCCCATCCAGATTCCAAGGCAACCACAGTACCGAGACTGCCCTCTTTGCCACCGCCGACAACATCTGCATGCTACTCGACCAGGGACACACGGCATCCCTCATCCTACTGGACCTCTCCACAGCTTTCGACACTGTCTCCCACCGCACCCTCAGAGCCAGACTGCACAATGCCAGGATAAAAGGCACTACCCTAAACTGGATCTGATCCTTTCTCTCCAGCAGAACCCAGAAGATAAGACCCCCCCCTTTCATCTCTGAACCTACAGAGATCAATGGGGAATACCAAAGGGATCATCGCTCAGCCCCATGCTCTTCAACATCAAACTGGCCCCCTCACCACCATCGTCAGACAGCATGGACTGAACCCCAATTATGGGGGGGTCCCAAAGGGACCTTGCAAGGCATTAAAAGCATATTTCTTCATTCAGTTTTGCTGTTCATTTGTTGATGGAGCCACAAATCCACAACAAAACTGAAAAAAAAAACATGCAGGCTCCTGCGCATCTTTTGTTAGGAGGTCCCCGGTGGGCCAAATCCAGGAAGCATGTAAACACATAAAGGAGGGGGTCCCTTGGGACAGCCTCTTAGGGTTTATAAAACCTTGAGGACCACCATCTCCCGAGGTATTACTTACATAGGGGGCTGCCCCCCTCAGCCCCGGGGACAGTGACTTTCCCTGGGCTACATAGAAAATGAGTGCTGGGGAGGCCCATACGGGATTCCCCAAAGCCCTGGGGATCACCACCTCCCACATGCTAATGTGAAAGTAATTGGGCGGCCTCATGGAACCCCCCACTCTGGGAACCACCATCTCCCTGGGTTTGTTTATTTTGTTACAGGGGACTCTTAGGGACCCCCTGGGCCCCAGAGACCACCAACTCCCTTCCAAAATATTTTTTTCTAAAATAGGAAGGGGCTGTTCTCATCCCAGGGGACCAGAGAACCACTACCTCTCCAGAGCAAGCGCTCCTGGAGCCATACATGCCTCTGGGGACCACCATCTCCACCAGGGCCAGCTGCTGCTTTTTTTCCGGGGTTCCTACCCTTGGGACATAGCCATTTGCTGTAGCTTGTCTCCTTTCTGGTGAAGAATTGGCTTGGTAGTTTAGTCTGCCCTGTTCCCATGATGCACTGGGCCAGGGACAGACTGATTTGCATATAGCCAGGTTCTGAGCTGGGATGGTGCAGTGAGATAAATAACGGTGATGGATCAAGCCCTGATCTTTGGACTGGGTAAGAGTGGTCTGCTTAATTCAGACACTCTGTTCATCACCACCCCCTTTTCTGAATCATTTGCTATGGCTTGGCAGGAGCTGTACTTCTCCCACCAAGCCATAGCAAACTGTGATGCACTTTCTGCAAGCAAAAGTGTTAAGCATGCTCTTGCTTCCTGTAGCCATACATGCCTCGGGGGACCACCATCTCCACCAGGGCCAGCTCCTGCTTTGTCCCGGGGTTCCCACCCTTGGGACATAGCTATTTGCTATGGCTTGGCAGGGGCTGTACTGCTCCCGCCAAGCCATAACAAACTGTGTTAAGTATGCTCTTGCTTGCTGAAAGCGGAGCAAAATTGCTTTTACATGAAGTGAGCTGCATGTTTGCAGCTCACTCTCTGTAAAAGTAATGCTGGCTCCTGCAGGAGACACGGAGCTGCCAGGGACTACGGGGGTCTTCAGGCTTCCCCCGCTATCCCCACTAGTGACAAGTGGGTGCCCATGGTGAGACCATGGCACTCACAATTGAGTCTGGATCCCGGGGGATTGGGTTTCCAGAGCCATGATCGGTGTAGGAAGAGGGCTACGTGGTGCCCCTCAACCTCAAATTTATTTTTAAATAAAAAGGCCAGACGCCAGGAGATGGAATTCCCGAGGCTTACGTTGGACCAGGGAGGGGTCATGCAGCACCACTCCCCTGGTAAATGGAAAACATAATTGGGACCTTGTAGTCACCGGAGGCCCTGCCCCCTTCAACCACTAATCTTCAAATGTGCCTCCTGGTGCACCACTAGTTGGGAGATAAAGTCCCCTTGGATGTTGAATGTCCTTGGGGGCCCAGAAACCTTCCTCATACCTCCAGTAAGTCCAACACAGCAGGATTCCTAAGAGCTGGTCGGAGGCCCACCCCTTTTCTCCACCACTCTGAAAATCAACTACTTATTAAAAAACATAGAAATTCGTTAAAAAAACAAAGGTTACATGGACATTGTAGTTAGAAAATTGGAAAACCTAGAAATTCAGTTAAAAACCAAATATTACAGAGTTGTTATAGTTAAAAATAAAGGTTACAGGCAATGTTACCTCTAATTTCTTTTCCCTGGGTAAAGTCGTTTATGGCCTCTGTACACTGCCTTCAAGGCCATGTGCATCAAAGTCATGTGACAACTTACTAACCAAGCTTGTGCACCACCAGAATTAGTAGTGTTTGCAAGAGGTGAGATCACTCACCCTTTAACCCTGCATAGCTTTTCCTGGCCTTGTAAATTAGGGGTGTTCCATAGGCGCTGCAGTGGGGTTTTCCACACAATATCCATGGAACCTGTCACATTCCCAGATTTACAAGGTTTCGTAAACTTGGGAATGCGTCAGATTCCTACGCGTAAGGGCTGCACAACATTGAGAAATACCTTTATTTCTCCTCATTGTTCCTTTTGCTATAGGTGCTGCATTCTGCAGCACATAGAAAGAGCAAAACAAGCACCCCTTTATCGCAGGCACCATGGCACAAAGGTACCTGCGTTGGTGCATGGCAGCCCATTGAGCATCAGCACAGGGGATAGGGACAGGAATGCGCCATATCTTGTATATATGGGGCATTCCTGGCCTTTTCTCTTGACGCATGGCAGTGCATCAGGAAGGCTTGCTGCGCTGCCGAACATCGAAATATTCTAAATGAGGCCATTCGCTTTTCAACACAACCCACTTGTGAACTAATAGGCAAGACAGTTCTGATGTAAACCTCACAGGTGACCCAAATTGTTAAAGAGCAACATTATAGTCATATAGTATTGCTTTGGATAAGGGATGTACTGAGAATGACAGCAGTTTATAAGTGAGCTTTGTGGCATTAAGCATGCATGTACGAAGTGGGAATGAATTCGTAGATGCACACTACAAATAGTTTTTGGAGAGATTGGGGAGCGATGCAAGGAGCCGACGGGTTGGATGATGAATTGAATATGTGAGAGTGAGGGTGATGAAAGTAGGTGATAGATGAAAGGAGGTCACAGGGTTATGAGTGAAGTAAAGATTGTGGGAAATGGGGGATTGAAAGCAGTGGGTAGATAACAAAAAGGCTCACATGAAGGGAGGGATGAAGCCCATTGGTTTGAGGAATGGTGGTATTACAGGCTGAAACTATAAAAATGTGTTCAAAGGGGGACTATTAGAGCAAGGGTTCACTATTAGAGCAAAGGGGTAATTTTAATTTTGTCCACAAAGGAGCTCACTACATGCAATGAGGACGGGGAGGAATAAGATTAGTCATTTTTGCCAAAAAGATAATAAATATATGTTTAAGATGCAAGATGTGTAGAAAATATTAATATTGTACTGAATATGTGTTTCATTGTTTAATTTGTTGTGTCCCCCAACGAGGGGCGCTTGCAGCCCGAAATGCATTTGGTCCTTTTTAAATAAATGCTGCTTCAAACAAACTCTTGCATCTGTCATGTTTCAGCAAGAGGTCCGGATGGGCACAGCTTTAACAGTAGAAAACTTGAAAAACGGCATAATTACCCGTGTGTGGATTAAAGAATAATGTGGATGGTTAACAGAGGTCTAAAAAGATTGAAGAACGTGATTAAATATGGATAAAACTTGTTATAAATAAGAAATGTCAGCCGAAGCGGCATACTTAAGCTGTGCAATTGGTTTTGGGGCAAAATGAAATGCCCCAGGTAATGATGTTCATTTAGGGTGAGGCATTGGAACATTTACATGAGCATCAGTTGCATTTTTTTTGTAATCTGGGAAGATTACGTGATCTGCCCAGAATCATAGGATGTTGAGCACTGCCGAGATTCGACCGAGATTCGAACTTGCTTCATCAGCTCCAAAGTTATCAGCAGCTCTGGCCATAGGGCCGCAGAAGCCACATGTAAGCTTAATAAAAAGGAATCTGGTTAGAAAGGTCTAAGTGCATCGACATTAGCATGCACTTCACACCAGAAGGGCAGGAGACGGCATTGGTAACGGCCCTCTGCCCATTAAGTCATACTTTCCCTTTCCAGAGTCCCCCATCAAAAAAGCTAAGGAAGAGCAGGTGTTTTGCTCCTATGACAGCCCGCACCAACAGAAAGCTTCCTTTAGCGTTAATGATTTAAAAAGCTCGGGAAGTCTTTCTCTTTGTGCGTGCACCAGCAGAGGCCCTGCGCACCTGCATACAATAGGGTGCGCGGGCATGCACGTGCGCACCTTGCTGGGAACATAGGTTACAGGATATGTTATCATTAGGCTCTGATTTCACTAGTAGAAAACTAGTGAAATTCAGCAGTTATAGTTACCTGAACTAACATTAACAATGCACTGCTTATGACCTCACATATTACATCACTCAAGACATGGTCTTGAGTGGAAGAGGTGTGGTGCTGCGGCCTGGGCGACTGGCGCTGGATGCTGGGGATCATGGTTCGATCACCGGTTCCGGTGGCAGGAGTCTGCCGAGCACCATGCGACTCTGGGCAATAGCTCGCTTAATCTTTCCAACGGCCCCCAGTGCCGAGATACCCCTTCGGGGGTGATTTGTTTGCTATACAAGTACTGGATTTACATTTACATGGTCAGCGACACCACCAATGACATCACTGATGAGATCTTAAATTACATCACTGATGACATCATCCACAGAAACTCTCACACACCCACTGATACCTCATACAACCTCCTGTATGCTCACTCACACAGCCACTCACATAAACATTTACAGACCAATAACAGTACTCACTCCTCCATAGAGCCACTCACATACACACTCTTATAGCCAATCGCATTGCCATTCATTCACCCATACAACTACTCAAACAACCAGTCACTCACACATACAGCCAGACATTCAGCCACACACCTTTTCACACAACCTCTTTTTTACCTACACAGTCACTCAAACACCCACTCATTCACCCATATAGCCTCTCAATACAGCCGGTCAGTCATCCACACAAGAGCTCACATACTCACTCACACACACACACACACCAATCACTTACATATCCATTCACACATCCATACAAGCACTCATACATCTGCTCACTCACCCACACAGCCATTCACACGCTCACTTTCAATATAGCTACTCCCACACCAACTCACTTAACCAAACACCCACTCAAAGAGCTACTCACTCATCCATATACCAATTTACTCACCCAGTCAGACACCCATTAACCCATACAATTGCTACACACAAAGTTACCTACCCATAGAGCCAGTCACACCACTACTCAATGAGCCCGACAGCCACTGAAACACCCACTCACTCACCAATACAGCCACTCACACGGCATCTCACTCACCAACACGCTACACAGACAAAATATCGATTTTTAAATATCGATATACAAAAATATCGAAGTTTAAATATCGATGGGACAAAATATCGAAGGTAAGTAATATCGACAGTTTTAATATCGATACTGGTATATCAGTAATATCGAAGTTGTAAATATCGATGTCAATAATATCGAAATTAATAACTTTGATGTTACTAATATCAGTTTTTAAATAAATTTAGTGTATATTATATTGTATTTAGTATGTTTTATTATTTATTTTTAATGTAATTTAATTAAATATTGTATTTTACTACTGTAGCGGGTTGTGGGTTTATAGGGGAATATGGTGGGAAGTAATTTAATTATGTTAAATTAATTATTAATTAGTAGGAATTATTAATTAATTAATTGAGAAATAATTTTTAATTATTTTTAATTAATTGATTAATTGATAAATATGTTCTGTAGCGGGTTATGGGTTTATAGGGGAATAGGGTGGGAAGTAATTTAATAATAATTAATTAATTGATATATGTTTGTACATATTTTAATTAATAATTAATTGGTAATTAATTTCTATTAATTAGTTAATTAATTAATATAATTGTTGACATTTTTATAATTATTAATTAGTTGGTAATTATTTAATATTAATTATTTAATTACATTAATTATAATACTTTTTTATATATAATTTATTGTTATTCTTAATTAATTAATTGGGACAAATAATATTAATTATTAAATTAAATTAAATACAGCAAATGTGCTAATATATTTACTTTATTGTTATTGTTAATTAATAAATAATTGCTAATTAAATAATATTAATTAATTTTGTGTAAAGGAGTATTTTTAGGGTTCGAGGTCAGTTTTCAGTTTTTGGGTAAAGGGGTATTTTTAGGGTTCAGGGTCAGTTTTCAGTTTTTGGGTAAAGGTGTATTTTTAGGGTTCTGGGTCAGTTTTCAGTTCATGGGTAAAGGGGTATTTTTAGGGTTCTGGGTCAGTTTTCAGTTCATGGGTAAAGGGGTATTTTTAGGGTTCAGGGTCAGTTTTCAGTTTTTGGGTAAAGGGGTATTTTTAGTGTTTAGGGTCAGTTTTCAGTTTTTGGGTAAAGGGGTATTTTTAGGGTTCAGGGTCAGTTTTCAGTTTTTGGGTAAAGGGGTATTTTTAGGGATAAGGGTCATTTTTCAGTTTTTGGGTAAAGGGGTATTTTTAGGGTTCAGGGTCAGTTTTCAGTTTTTGGGTAAAGGGGTATTTTTAGGGATAAGGGTCAGTTTTCAGTTTTTGGGTAAAGGGGTATTTTTAGGGTTCTGGGTCAGTTTTGGGTTTTTGGGGTACAGGGATATTTTTAGGGTTCAGGGTCAGTTTTGGGTTTTTGGAGTACAGGCGTACAGGGTAAAAACAAAAAAAATTATATTAAATCAAATAAATTACATGAAAAAAAATTACAATTACTTTAAATTATTAAGTGTTTTATTTATTTTAAATTTATATGTATTAGTTTTAATTTTGTTTTAATATTTTTATTTAATAGTTGTAAAATTATATGTAGTTTTTAATTTATTTTTACATTATTATTAATACATTTTAAAAAACGATATTTTTGATTCCGATATTTTAGTACTTCGATATTATTTTTTCGATATTTTTGTACTTACCTTAACCCCTTCCCTGCTGGCCCGTTTCCGCCCCCGTGCGGTAAACAAACAAACAGGGGCGGGCCATGACGAACCCCAGCCGTCATCAGCACACGAGCACCGTAGTGCATGACGGCTGGGGTTCGTCACCAGCATGGAAGGGGTTAATGAAGATAGGATTCATATATTTTTGCTGTCGATAATTTTGAACCGATATTTTTGCATGTTGATATTCTGTCTGTCGATATTATGTCAGACATTCCACCAACACAGCTACACACACACACACTTAAACACCAATACAGTCAACACTCACACACACATACACACAATGATACATACAGCCACACAGCCACTCACATAATATACATGAGAAGCAGTATCACTCAGTGGCAGTGCAACTACTAAACTAATTTAACTTTTCCAGTAGGTTAATGTACATGTTTAATACCCATAACCTCTTAAAAACACACTCACTTCATGGTGTCATCAGTAATGTAATCAGTGATGCCACTGACAATGTAATGAGTTAAGTAATATGTGAGGTCATAAGAAGTGCATTGCTGGGGTCATAACTTATAGTAAGCTCAGGTACTCATTACTGCTGAATGTCATTGGTTTTGTACCAGTGAAATCCGAGCCTAACTATAGTGTCCCTGTAACCTTTGTTTTAAGGTCAAGCATTTGAGACCTCTTGTATATACTTTAGTATGGTACACAGACAAAATATCGATTTTTAAATATCGATATACAAAAATATCGAAGTTTAAATATCGATGGGACAAAATATCGAAGGTAATTAATATCGACAGTCTTAATATCGATATTGGTATGATATCAGTAATATCGAAGTTGTAAATATCGATGTCAATAATATCGAAATTAATAACTTTGATGTTACTAATATCAATTTTTAAATAAATTTAGTGTATATTATATTGTATTTAGTATGTTTTATTATTTATTTTTAATGTAATTTAATTAAATATTGTCTTTTACTACTGTAGCGGGTTGTGGGTTTATAGGGGAATAGGGTGGGAAGTAATTTAATTATGTTAAATGAATTATTAATTAGTAGGAATTATTAATTAATTAATTGAGAAATAATTTTTAATTATTTTTAATTAATTGATTAATTGATAAATATGATCTGTAGCGGGTTATGGGTTTATAGGGGAATAGGGTGGGAAGTAATTTAATAATAATTAATTAATTGATATATGTTTGTACATATTTTAATTAATAATTAATTGGTAATTAATTTCTATTAATTAGTTAATTATTAATATAATTTTTGACATTTTTATAATTATTAATTAGTTGGTAATTAATTAATATTAATTATTTAATTACATTAATTATAGTACTTTTTTATATATAATTTATTGTTATTCTTAATTAATTAATTGGGAAAAATAATATTAATTATTAAAATAAATTAATTACAGCAAATGTGCTAATATATTTACTTTATTGTTATTGTTAATTAATAATTAATTGGTAATTAAATAATATTAATTAATTTTTTGTAAAGGAGTATTTTTAGGGTTCAGGGTCAGTTTTCAGTTTTTGGGTAAAGGGGTATTTTTAGGGTTCAGGGTCAGTTTTCAGTTTTTGGGTAAAGGGGTATTTTTAGGGTTCTGGGTCAGTTTTCAGTTCATGGGTAAAGGGGTATTTTTAGGGTTCAGGGTCAGTTTTCAGTTTTTGGGTAAAGGGGTATTTTTAGGGATAAGGGTCAGTTTTCAGTTTTTGGGTAAAGGGGTATTTTTAGGGTTCAGGGTCAGTTTTCAGTTTTTGGGTAAAGGGGTATTTTTAGGGATAAGGGTCAGTTTTCAGTTTTTGGGTAAAGGGGTATTTTTAGGGTTCAGGGTCAGTTTGGGGTTTTTGGGGTACAAGGATATTTTTAGGGTTCAGGGTCAGTTTTGGGTTTTTGGAGTACAGGCGTACAGGGTAAAAACAAAAAAATATATATTAAATCAAATAAATTACATGAAAAAAAATTAAAATTACTTTAAATTATTAAGTGTTTTATTTATTTTAAATTTATATGTATTAGTTTTAATTTTGTTTTAATATTTTTATTTAATAGTTGTAAAATTATATGTATTTTTAATTTATTTTTACATTGTTATTAATACATTTAAAAAAACGATATTTTTGATTCCGATATTTTTGTACTTCGATATTATTTTTTCGATATTTTTGTACTTACCTTAATGAAGATAGGATTCCGATATTTTTGCTGTCGATATTTTTGCTTTGATATTTTTGCATGTCGATATTCTGTCTGTCGATATTATGTCAGACAATCCTTTAGTATGTACTTTGCGGGCTCTAGAGATCAGCCTTTGGACTTGTCTCCTTCTACTTAGGGACTTTTTTTCTGTTCAACTGCCTCTATTTAACTGTCTTGATAGAAAATGACTTGTAGAAGTCAGTAAAATACCAGAAGTGCTTTCTGCGTGTTCAACTGCCTCTATTTAACTGTCTTAATAGAGAATGACCTATAGAGGTCAGTAAAGTACCAGAATTGATTTCTGCTGAGAGACTTTCTTTTTTTTATTTTTCTGGCAACTGCATCTATGTAACTTTCTTGATAGAAAACGACCAGCAGAAGTCAGTAAAATACCAGAATCACTTTAACATTTCCTAGTTTCCAGTTAACAGAAAATGCCTTCCACGAACACCCGTTGACAAAACATTTTTTTTTCAAACCTTGTATTTTCAGTGATCTGACCATGGAAGGCGCTGATTGTATATTAAAAAAAAGAGCTTTTGACTATACCATTTCACTCTAAAAGGCAACCTTTCTCTCCAAGTGTTCCCATACCTGGCGTGTCATACAGTTTGGTGCTTACTTTTCCTCCATGTTAACCCCTTTGCTGCTAGGCCTCCCAGTGCTAAGCCTTTTTTTATCTGTTTGGGGTAGTTCATGCTCAGGCCCATGTTACTTTTTGACCACATAAGGTATCCACGCTAAATTTGCGCAATTTTCTTTCAACATCATGGGAATTTTAAAGATACCCAAGGTTTGTTGATTCCCCCAGAAGGGACCCAGAAATTAGCAAAATAAACAGCTACATTTTCTTTTTTGGGGAAAAATGGGAAATAAGGGATACAAATTAAAGTGTCTGTTATTTTCCCTGAAAATGTCACTCAAAGCTTTGGCATTCTCTTGTGGACATGGAGGTGAAGACTCGCATAGAGAGTGACCATAACCCCTTGACCTCACTATTTGGGCTGGGCCTAGAGGGACCGGTAGGTGTGTCCCAAGAACTAGCAGCCCCAGAAATTGTCTTAACAAATGACGAGTGCCACCTTAAGTGGTGTAAGGTTGGTGACCACCCTGAAACACTAATTCCTATCAAAGCTAATGTAGACAAGGTGCTGGCTACTTTGGGGTCAGGTGTAATCAACGGGACAAAGTATAGTCCTTTTGTGGAAGACCATGCTGATCTCTTTGCCAACCTCAAATTCTATTTCTGCAAACCAAGCTCGGCTAGGAGAAAACTAATAAAAAATCTGGAGAGCTGGTATAATAACTCTTGCAGGAAAGCCCGGGCTGAGCTGGGCCTAACATTAAAATCTAGGAACCCAAATATAGCAAAAGTGGCTCGAGGTAACTATAGGAAAACAAAGTGTGGTGCAAAAAGAGAATGGGAAGATAACAAGTGGCAGGAACTCAAGGTGGCATGTTTGTCTAAAAACCCGAAGTTGTTTTAGGATACCTTCAAATGGGATAGAGGTGGGCGTGCTGATAGCCCGCAGAACAACGTCCCCCAAAATTCATGGATTGAGTATTTTATAACCCAATACGCTAGTATAGAAGATAACCAAAGGGAGGGGGCTTTTGTTTTTACATTCTATGAAGATGCCGTTTTTAGCTTAGGGGATGTTGACAGAGCACTAGACTCAGTAACTGAGGGGCGAGCCCCAGGGATGGATTGTGTACCTGTGGACTTATTTCTAAATGACAAGGAAAGACAGCGATTATATATTGTCCACTTATCAAATGCCATAGCCCAAGGGATGGCTGTCCCCCACTCATTGGAGGGAGCAGAAATTGTGCCTGTTTACAAAAAAGGGGATATGTCCCTAGCAGGCAACTATAGGCCTATCAGCCTGATTGAATCTATCCAAAAAATAATGGGTCGCTTAGTTCTGGGAAAGATGCAGACCTGGATAGATGAAGAGAATATCCTGAGCCCATTTCAGGCCGGCTTCGGCCCCAGGACTAGCACGATAGAGACTTTCGGTTTAATATACTTTATTGGTGGACAGTGGTTCTAGAGAAAGGGGTACTTTATGCGGTATTCGTTGACTTGAGGGCTGCTTTTGACCTAGTTCCGCGCTGTAAACTTTGGCGTGTCTTTGAAGAACTTGGAATGGCCCCGCAGTTGTTGGCCTTGGTCATCCGCTTGCATGAGGACAATTTCGGTAGGGTCAGGTGGGGAAAGTGGGGGGAGGTTATGGATGCCTTCCCTGTTGAGCGGGAAGTGAGGCAGGGCTGCGTAATGGCGCCTACCCTGTTCTCGCTCTTCGTGAATGGAGCAGCAGAATACCTCTCCCTGGTCCCTACTGACGCCCCTGTGACGGCTGGCAATCGCGTCCCGATCCTCATGTTTGTGGACGACACCCTGATAATCTCAAAAACACAGATTGGTCTCCAACGGGCCCTCCAGCGCTTCCCAGACTTCTGCCGGCTGCGCGGACTAGGAATAAACATCGCCAAAACAAACTTTATGTTTATTAGTGAACGTAATCCTTCCAAGTCATTTAAACCTTTTAGAGGAAGTATATATATGAATAACTGCCCGTTAGAGCAGGTTGTCGCTTTCACGTATTTGGGGGTCACCCTGCAGAGAGACATGCGCTGGAATAGTCAATTAGATCTGACCATATTAAGACACCAGCAACAGGCAGGTCTTCTTCTCAAAATGTTCAAAACTTCATTTACAAAACCTATTAGCCCACTCCTTGAGATCTACGAGATGAAGGTGCTAAGTTCGGCCCTTTACGGTGCTGAACTATGGGGGTTCGAAAACGTGAAACATCTGACATTAGTAGAAAACACATTTTTGCGTAAAGCTACTAGTGTCCCGCAAAGCCCCCCGTTAACACCTTTGTTCTGGGATCTTGGTGGAAGATCAGTACAAGACCTGGCAATTTTGCAACCATTATTGTATTGGCGCAGAATATGGACAACTGAGGAACTACACCATTACGCCCGGGGTCTCAAGGAAATTATTGAAAAGGATCACATCCATTAAATTAGCTGACTGAAGGTAATTAGATCCCTGTTAGTGAGAATGGGTATGACATGAAGGCCATATACTGGAAGATGGTTATCTCAACTACATGTGCAAAAGGCCTCCCATCTCACCTTACAGGGTGATTCCTTGAATTTAAGGCTTACCCAGAATTGGAACTGTACTGGGACGCCATAGAGAAACCATTTGACCGTAAGCTCTATTTCCAACTTAGGGTAGGCACCCTCCCCACAAGGTTCTTTACAGCAAGTTGGGTGGGGGCTACTGATGATAAATGCCCTAAATGCAGGGACAAACAAGATTCTATAAGCCACCTCTTGTTTTTTTGTCCCTTGTATGCTGCACCACAGGAAAAATGGGTGAAACCAGTATGCCAACTAATTAGTACCCTCAGACACGAAGAGGCACTAAGAATATTATGTACAGACCCCAGTCTCCCAATTGCTATAGCTATGGCAAAATTTTTAAAATGGGCATGGGTAATTCCATCGAAAATAATTTGACAATAATTTGGGAAGATCGAAAGATTGGGAGGGCCGTCCTTATTATGATTAACTGAGTCAGGAGCAGTGACAACTAGCTTATATATTCTGTAATTTTGATATCCCTTTTTAAAGAAAAATTAGATTTTATCGGGTTCTTTTATTCTAATCTTATATTCGACATTAGTCCTGTGGAGTTTAATCTTTTCTTAAATATTTATATAAATGAATTTTGTATGAGATTTTATCTTGTGATAAATGTATGTTTTTTATGTGATACTTTTATGACTTAACTGTCAAATAAAGTTTATGATGATGATGAAAATGTTACTTTGGACTCAGCCCTTTTTGCAGGGTCATCCCTGAACTTTTTGCCTTCCTCCTCTATTTTTTCTGACCTGTTGTTGGCTGTTTTATGACTCTGGGCACTTTACCACTGCTGATAAGTGCTAAAGTGCAAATGCTCTCCCTATTGTAAATTGATGTATGGATTAGTGATTCCATGATAGGCTTGTTTGGTTCACTTGTCAGACCCTAGTACAGTGCTCTGAGTGTGCCCGGGGGTTGCAAATCCAAATGTTGCTGGTGGGCCTGCAGCACTGGTTGTGCCAGCCACAGAAGCAGCCTTGTAAAATGTTTTTAAGGTCTGCCATTGCAGAGCCTGTGTGCAGTCTGATATTGTCATGCTGACTGGGCAAGTACACCCACTTGCCAGTCCCTACACCTTCCCTTTTCTTCATATCAAACCCCCCTATGGTAGGCCCAAGGGCAGGGTGCATTGTAAGTGTAAGGAAAGAAATGTGTGTGTGTGTGTGTGTGTGTGTGGCATATGCTAATAGTAAATTACAGCCATTTTCGTTTTTCACTATTGCAAGGCTACCTGTTCTCCATAGGCCAGAATGGGCAGTTAGATTATTACATTCTTATAATCCTAACTGACTCAGGGGAACATGGTAGAAATTCGAGTTTAGTATGCCTGAACTCAGAATGATAAAATACATAATTTAGTGACGTTTGTTTTAATATTCTGTGTTTGAAAATACCACTTTTAGAAAGTAGGTATTTTTGTGGCTAACTATCCAAAGCCTGCCTCTGCTAGGTTGTGTATTCCTTGTCTGGAATTTGAGTGACAAGGCTGGGGGATTCCAGGAGTCAGAATGAGTTAGCCCAGTGGTGAATAGAGAGATCTGCATTTAGATGGGTAGGAGGAGTTTTACCTTGGACCTGAATAGGACTCTGCCCGCCCTCCACAATGCTGGCTCTAACCCCTGTGGTGCGTCTGTGTCTCTGCCCTGCACAGTGAAAGAAGAGAAGCAATAATGTCAACAAAGTGCTCCAGGGTTGTGCTTTCCCTCCACAATACTGGTTCCACCTCCTGTGGGGCATCTGATGTTTCTGCCATGCACTGTGAAAAGAAAGAAGGATTCATGTAAACAGAGTGCTCCAGAACTGGTTTGGACTGGGCAAAGGCCCCTCTGCCCTCAGATGACAAACGTTTTTGGGGTATAAATATTGGGACCCTGATCCCAAGAAATTAGATCACTTTTGGACTGCAAGAAGAAACCTTTGCTGAGGAGAGGAACCTGAAGAATCTGAGGAGAGACTATTCCTAAGCTGAAGTTCTGCTTAGAGGATTGGCCTGCAGTGGTTGCCTGACTGCCAAAGAAAGGAGAAAGAACTTTGTGTGCTTTATTTTCAACTTGTGAAGGATCTCCAAGGGCTTGGAAAAGAGCTTGCCTCCTGCTGAAGCCTCGGGGATAACAGACTTCCACCCCCAGCTCTCCAGAGTTCTTTGGAAGTGCCTGCTGCTGTTTTTGGGTCTTCTGAGAGACTGTGTGTCGCAAGGAGCTTGAAGCGCGACTCAATGAAGAAGAAGCGTGTCGATGTCGCTGCTGCTGCCGTCGCACTTCTTAACAAGAGTGTCGCCGCTAGAGTTGTCGCACTGCACCTCATCGAGAGAAGCGTCTCGCAACAAAGAGGAAGCATGTCACTGCTGCCTGCCGTCACACTTCTGAACAAGGTTGTTGCCTGCTGGAGTTGTCCCACTTCACCGCATTGTGAGAAGAGTCTCGCAACGAGGTAGAAGCATGTCGGCGTTGCTGTTGTTGCCATTGCACTTCTGAACAAGGGTGTCGCCACTGGAACTGTCGAATTGCACCGCATCGAGGAAAGCACCTTGCACCCCCGAGAAGCGCGCTGCCGTCGTAGCTGCTGCCATCGCATTTCTGAACAAGGATGTCTCTGCTGTCACATCGTGCGGGAGCTTCACGCATCGTGGGAGAAGAATGTTATAGCTGAAGCTGTTGCCTTCGCACTTCTGAACAAGGGTGTTGCTGCTGCAGTCCACAAATCGAACCGAGAACTTCTCGCAACCCCGGAGAAGCGTGCCGCATCTGGAAGAACTTCACGTCTTTATTTCTTTGCACCTGAACTTTGCTGTATTTCCCTCGCTGCGACATTGCTTGTCGTGGAAGCGCAACGCATTGTAAGGTACATTGACGCAAATTGTTACATCTTAAGAACTGAACTTAACTTAGCTAAAACAACCATCTTAAAGTAATAGTATTGTTTATTTTTGTTGTTTATGGTCTTGTGGTAAATCTATTTAAAGTATACTTATATTTTTGATATGAAAACCTTTTGTGGTGTCCATTTGTAGTGTTGTCACTGGGTTACTGTATTTGGTCACAAATGCTTTACACACAGGCTTTTGTCAGAAATTAAAAATGTTGTACTCAGTTTTCTATTTTTTTGTGCTTTCAACCGCCTTTCAGTTAATGGTAAAAATGGGTATGAAAGCAATGATAGATCCTGGTAAGCTGTACATTTTTGAAAACTAAAGAAAATTCCTAATTTTTAATTCAGCAAAGGGTCATTTGTGTAGATCCTTCAAGATTTTCTGTAGAGAAACTAACAGTTGAAAATAGAAAAAAGTTAAATTAGTTAAAAAAACAGACATTTGTGGCAACGTTTTCACCTGTAACTTCTACCAAGTATGACAGATATTTGAAAGCAATATACCGTTACATCTGCTATACCCTTCTGGTTGTGGGGATATATAGGACTTGTAGGTTCACCAAGAACCCGAGGAAAAAAGAGCCAATAACTGATCAGCGTCTTGCAATGTTTTTTTTATTGTGTACTGGGTATATAGAAATACATTTGGAAAAATATAAACAGGGAAAATCGGTATGAAAGTCACCAATGTATTTCTGAAATAGGAAAAAATATAGAGTTTATAAACAGTAGCTATTTGCACATCTTCAAAATTGTGGGTACCCATACCAGCATGTAAATTATGGGTCATTTTTCAAAGTGACTTCTTTTTTACACATTGTCTTACATTTGGAAGGCAGAGATGCATTGAAAGTCAATAGGTATTAACAGTTGCTCTACAATTCTGTATTCCTCAAAATCTCCCAATAAAAATGGTACCTCACTTGTGTGGGTAGTTGTAATGCCCGCGGCAGGAAATGGCCCAAACCGCAACGTAGGCACACTAAATTTTTACATTGAAAACGGACCCTTTTTTGAAAAGTGCCAAGCTGTCGATTTTGAGCCCTGGTTCTGCCGGCACCCAGGAAAACATAGAAAACCTATACATTTTTGAAAACTATAAAACCAGAGTAAGCCAGGATGGGGTGACTTGTCTGGCTCTCACCAGCTTCTGTTACCCAGAATCCCTTGCAAACCTCAACATTTGTAAAACAAAAACACATTTTCCTCACATGTTCGTGGTGGAACGTTCTGGAATCAGCGTAGATCCACAAAATTCTACCCACCCTACATTCCCCAAAGTCATTTGAGAAAAATGGTACCTCTCTTTTATGGGTAGGCCTAGTGTTCACAACAGGGAAAGGCCCAAAACGCAACATGGACACACCACATTTTCACAGTGAAAACTGACCCTTTTATTTGCAAACTGCCTAGCTGTAGATTTTGAACCTTAGCTCTGCCTGCACCAAGGGAAACCTAGCAAATCTATACATTTTTGGAAACTAGAGAACCAGATGAATCCAGTATGGAATGACTTATCTGGCTCTCACTAGATTCTGTTACCTAGAATCCCTTTCCAACTTCAAAACTTTTAAAAAAACAAAAATTTTCCTCAAATTTCTGTGGTGGAAAGATCTGGAATCTGCGTGGATCCACAAAATTGCACCCAACCCACATTCCCCAAAGTCTTTCAAGAAAAATGGTACCTCACTTGTGTGGGTAGGCCTAGTGCCCGCGACAGGAAATGGCCCAAAACGCAACATGGAAACACCACATTTTCACAGTGAAACAGAAACTGTTTTTGCAAAGTGCCTAGCTGTAGATTGTGAACTCTAACTCCGCCAGAATCTAGGGAAACCCAGCAAACCTACACATTTTTAAAAACTAGACATCCAGGGAAATCTAGGATGGGGTGACTTGTCTGGCTCTCATCAGGTTATGTTACCCAGAATCCCTTGCAAACATCAAAATGTGTAAAAAAACACATTTTCCTCATATTTCTGTGGTGGAAAGTTCTGGAATATGCGTGGATCCACAGAATTCTACCCACCTCCAATTTACCAAAGTCTACCGAAAAGAATGGTACCTCACTTGTGTGGGTAAGCCTAGTGCCCATGACAGGAAATGGTTAAAAATGCAACATGGCCACACCACATTTTCACAGTAAAAACTGACCCTTTTTTTGCAAAGTGCCTAGCTGTATATGTTGAACCCTAGCTCTGCTGGCACCAAGGGAAACCTACAAGAACATATTCCTAGGCAGAGAACAATTTCACTAATATCGATTTAATCATACAGCACACATTTATAAAAATTCTCAGTGTGACAAACATGAATTTCATTTATATATTAATTTTTATTTCTAAATAAACAAGATTTAACAATAATAAAAGCAATTTTTAAAAAAGGACCTCAAAATATTGACACCCTTATCTTCTTTTTTTTAAAACATGTTTTTATTGAAAAACAAGCCAGGGCAGTATACAATGTCAGTTTTCAAATACAAAGCAAAGAAACGAAACATAAAATTAAACAGTCCAATCACATTTCCAGGAGTCTTTGTTAAACCAAGATCGGATCCCAAAAAGCAAGTAATAACCCTAAAATAAAGTTCACATCTGAGTACCCCAGGGCCGCCCATAGCCTATAACAATCTACATCTTACATAAAGTTGCTCCAAATCTTAACACATTTTCAGATTGTGGATTTCGTTGGCAAGAGCCCACCATTCCATCATAGGAGGTGGATTCACAGAGATGCATGCTCTAGCTATCACCAGTCTTGCACAGGACAGTAAAATATTTAACAGATCTTTATTTAGGGTGTTATGTGAGTGTATGCCCAGTAAAACCGAAGCTGCTGACAGAGCAGAGCCAATCACTTGTTTTTGGAGTAAGACATTTTCGATTCCCGTCCAATACTTAGCTAATGATGGACATGAGTAGAGCATGTGTTCAAGGTCTGCTGCCACCAGACCACATTTAGGACATTTAGTACGTTCGCTGGCTGTATTGTTTTGCGACCATTTAGAAATTCTTTGTGGTGTGTAATATAAGTGACAAACGGTTTTGTACGATTGTAATTTTAAACTTGAAGATTGTACCATTCTATTTATGCTACAAAATGCAGAAGATATATTCTGGGCAGTTACATTGAATCCTAATTTAGTAGTCCATTTTAAGGCCCATTTAGGACAGTCATCAATATTGTATTGACTCAGAGACTTATACCCTACGCTAATTAGCGATTTCTTATTATTCGAGTGTAAGCAAGTCCAAATATCAAAGTCGCTTACTTCAGTCAAATTCATCTTACATGCGAAGAAATCTCTTATTTGCATGTATTTGAACAGCATCAGTTCAGGCAATTTATACAAAGGTTTAAGTGTTTCAAAATGTAACAAGCCCGCTGTGCCATATAAATCCCCTAAAGACTTGATACCAAAATTGGCCCAATCGCGCCCTACTTTGTCAGTAAAGATACCCGGTAACCCTGGGTTATCCCAAAGTGGCAATTCGGTATGAAAAAAAAAAGTTCTACAAATGGTCAAAATCAAATTCCAAATTCGTACTGCGTCCTTAGCGGTCTTGAATTTTACCCGTTTAAAATAGTTTGGGTCGTGCACTCTTGCCAAAAACTGATTCGCATCGCTGCCAAGCATAAACTGGTGATAAAAAATGTGATTATTAATAACAAAAAGACTACAAAGACATCCCAAAAAAGTGGCAAAGATATATGTTCTAAAGTCGGGTAGATTAAGGCCGCCCTTTTCCAGTGGGAGCTTTAATATCAAAATCGATCTTCAAGACTTTCTATAGCCCCATATAAAGCTACTGAGAATGCCAACCAATTTTTTGAAAAATGAATTATGAACACATAAAGGAATGGACCTGAAAGGATATAGAAATTTCGGTAGAATATTCATCTTGATTAAATTGATTCGCCCTAAGAGATTAAGCGGAATCTTGTGCCATTTTTTCAAGAGGACACCCACTTCCTTTAACAAAGGATCATAGTTAAGTGCATTTATGTCCCCAATTTTAGAAGATATTTTCACCCCTAGATATGTGGCGGCCTGGCACATACCATGCACCGGAGAAGGAGATTGGTAATTAATTATAACTTGAGTTTTGTTTAAGTTTAATTTATAGCCAGAAATGGCACCAAAACTATCAGCTTCCTCAGTAATCCCTGCGATGGCGTCCGCCACATCTGTTGTAAAAACTGTTAAATCGTCCGCATAAGCTGTGATTTTAAGGAATTTTGCCCCATGTTGGAAGGGTATAATATTAGATTTTAGCTGAAGAGCATTTATAAATGGCTCCATTGAAAGAGCAAGTAGCAGGGGTGATAACGGACACCCTTGCCGTGTCCCCCGTAAGATTGGAAAATTGGGTGACATCAAACCTGCATAGCTTATTCTGGCATTAGGGTCCCTATATAGAGCCTGGATGCTTCTCAAATATCGCCAATTGAGTCATAACCCCCCAAAGATAATCCCACCCCACTCGGTCAAATGCTTTTTCAGCATCTAGTAGTATCATTCAGAGTGGGGTGAGATTCGTTGCGGCCACATCAAAAATGGTTATGGCCATATTTACATGGGAAGTTGTATCCCTCCCAACCATGAAACCATGTTGTTGAACATTAACTAGTTTCGGCATCAGTGGAGCCAACCGCATAGCAAGAAGTTTAGAATATGCCTTCACATCCGCATTAATCAAAGAAATGGGTCTATAAGACCTACATTCCGTTGATGGCTTATTTTTCTTTAAGAAAAACATAATCTTGGCAGTCTTCCACAATTCGGGTGCCTTCCCTGTTTCCCCAATTTGGTTAAAAATTAAACAAAGAAATGGCAATAATTCGTCAGCACAAATTTTATAGACCTCTATAGGAAGTGTGTCCTCTCCTGCAGCCTTAATAGAAGGAAGAGAAGTGAAAGCAAGTCTCACCTCAGTTAGTGTAACCTTTTCCTCCAGTCGCTCAATGCTTTCTTTCTCTAAGTAATCATCCTTTGGCAAGTTCTTATTTATATATGCTTGTATGTTGCCCTCTGTACACAAAAGAAGGTATTGGATCCTACAACTGACCAGCCTGGACCTCAACAATTGCTAAACAGAGCAAAATGGCTAGTCAGGATTATTTTAAGAAAAATTAGGACCCACACCGCCCATGTGTGCTGCGTGACCCATAAGTTTTGTATTACAAAAAGTTTATTTTCATTTATAATCAAGTTTCATTAGTTCATCCAAAATGTCTTCAAAGGAAAATCCTGTCAAAACAGTCAGGTCAAAAACATACAATTGTGTGCGCAATATATACAGGTGTACAGACATTCACAGTAAATACTAAAAATTTCACAACACCAAAATGAAACTTAGTACAAAATAATTACATTCAAAGCCAATTGCAACATGAAAAACATTTACACAAAGCACAATACTACATAAAGGGAGAAACCAGTCCTTTAACTAGAATACCAGTGGACAGGCTGAACTGAAGGTGAAATAAGACTGCCTGCCTGTCTCACAAAACCTGTGATGGAATATTTTATAAGATTGCCAGCAAGGGCCCACAACAGTGGTATTGGTTAATCCCTAGCTGCACACTTCTTTCTTGTCACAGGCTGGGGGTCAACGCGTTTCGAACCGTAGATAATGTATTTTCTCCTCAGGACAGGGACTGGGTATGAGCTTCTCTGTAAAAAAATTAAGGGATGGTGTCAAACTGATATTGCCACAATGTGAGTGCCCTCTCTGACTATACAAGGAAAAGTGAAGGCAATTTACCTGCACAACGAGCACAAGGGCTGCAGGAGTGGAGGTTGACTGCAAATCAAAGGAAGTTGTCTGAAAAAGCAAGTAAGGTGGCAATCAGGACTATTGAGTGTAAAGTCGCCGTTCAAACACAAACACAAGAGACAGGTTGCGAGGGAATTAACCCGTTTCGTACCTGTAATTGGTTGCAGAGGTGTCATAAGTCAGGGCGCCCGCGAAGTGGTACGCGGTCAAGTAGTGGAGCGGCTCACATTCTTTTGTCAGCTGAATGAAAGAAAAGGGGAGAACTCTGTAATGCGTGGTGGCCCCACGGCAAACCAAATACATGACCGCAAGTTCGTACAAGGATTGCAAACACATCTCCTACCTGCGCGCGGTTACAAATGCAGGAGGACGGCTGCACCCGGGACAGGTCCAGGAGGTGCGGCGAGTATTGCTCTGCCGCGTTAAGCCACTGTGGAAAGGGAAAGCATACACGTTTACAGGTGAAGGGATTGGCGTGTAGTTAACGAAAGGAATTGGCTTAGGGCAGTGAGAGGAAACTTACTTGTGCAAAGAACGGATTCAATCCTTTCCAATGCCGCGAACGTCAAGCGTGTACCTTACGCGGGCCGGCTCAGGTACTTTCGCGGCATTGGAAAGGATTGAATCCGTTCTTTGCACAAGTAAGTTTCCTCTCGCTGCCCTAAGCCAATTCCTTTCGTTAACTACACGCCAATCCCTTCAGCTGTAAACGTATATGCTTTCCCTTTCCACAGCGGCTTAACGCGGCAGAGCAATACCCGCCACACCTCCCGGACCTGTCCCGGGTGCAGCCGTCCTCTTGCATTTGTAACCGCGCGTAGGAAGGGGATGTGTTTACAATCCTTGTACGAACTCGCGGTCATGTATTTGGTTTGCTGTGGGGCCACCACGCATTACAGAGTTCTCCCCTTTTCTTTCATTCAGCTGACAAAAGAATGTGAGCCGCTCCACTACTTGACCGCGTACCGCTTCGCGGGCGCCCTGACTTATGACACCTCTGCAACCCATTACAGGTACCAAACGGGTTAATTCCCTCGCAACCTGACTCTTGTGTTTGTGTTTGAACGGCGACTTTACACTCAATAGTCCTGATTGCCACCTTACTTGCTTTTTCAGACAACTTACTTTGATTTGCAGTCAACCTCCACTCCTGCAGCCCTTGTGCTCGTTGTGCAGGTAAATTGCCTTCACTTTTCCTTGTACTGTCAGAGAGGGCACTCACATTGTGGCAATATCAGTTTGACGCCATCCCTTAATTTTTTTACAGAGAAGCTCATACCCAGTCCCTGTCCTGAGGAGAACCTACAATATCTATGTTTCGAAACTCGTTGACCCCCAGCCTGTGACAAGAAAGAAGAGTGCAGCTAGGGATTACCCAATACCACTGTTGTGGGCCCTTGCTGGCAATCTTATAAAATATTCCATCACAGCTTTTGTGAGACAGGCAGGCAGTCTTATTCCACCTTCAGTTCCGCCTGTCCACTGGTATTCTAGTTAAAGGACTGGTTTCTCCCTTTATGTAGTATTGTGCTTTGTGTAAATGTTTTTCATGTTGCAATTGGCTTTGAATGTAATTATTTTGTACTAAGTTTCATTTTGGTGTTGTGAAATTTTGAGTATTTACTCTGAATGTCTGTACACCTGTATATATTGCGCACACAATTGTATATTTTTGACCTGACTGTTTTGACAGGATTTTCCTTTGAAGACATTTTGGATAAACTAATGAAACTTGATTATAAATGAAAATAAACTTTTTGAAATACAAAACTTCTGGGTCACGCAGCACACATGGGCTGTGTGTATGTTGCCCTCAGCAGGACAGTTCTCAGGGGTATACAGCTTCCCATATTATGAGACAAACTGGTCTATTATTTGTGCAGGTTGACTATACATAGTATCCTGGGGCCCCTTAATAGATTTGATTAATGTAGTTGCTCTATCATCCGCCACTTTGTATGCAAGGATCTTCCCTACCTTATCTCCACACTTGTACTGTGATAATTTATACTTGTGAATTTTAAAACTATTTCTCTCCCTGAACGAACTTTTCAGGGCAGAGCGAAGAGCTACTAGTTTACTTTCTAGTTGAACAATATCTTGCGTACTTTGAACCCCTGAGCTGAGAGAATCAACCAGATGTTTTTCAAGTGTCATAATATTAGATGTTACCATCCTAATCTCTCTCTTGCGCTCTACATTTTGTTTGAGTATGAACTGCTGAGCAAAACCTCTAATACAGGCCTTACAGGCGTCCCATACATATAGAAGTGCGGCTGTGTCGATGTTTATTTCAATAAATTATTTAATGTGCTCCTTAAGTTGTGATATGAAAACTAGATCTGCTAATAAATATCTGGGGAAAGAAAAAGATCTGAGTTCCGGAGTCCTTTACGCTATATTAAACAGAAGAAGAATTGGGTTGTGATCTGATGTTACTCTTGGACAAATCTTCATAAAACCTGACTCTAAAACTTTATCCAAGCCCAAGCCAGATCAATACGTGAACACAGTTTTTGAGGTGGGGAATAATATGTGTAGCCATCTATACAAGGAGGTAAATTCCTCCAAACATCTTCAACATTATGTAAACGTGCTAGTTCCAATATCGCAGCACGTGTCTTTCGCATACGTCGAAACAGACCTTTCTTAGTTACATCCTGCTCATAGTTCATAACACAATTAAAATCCCCCATGCGTATCAAGTCGCCCTCTCAAGCAAGTAGTTCAATAGTCAGCCAGTCAAAAATATGTGGTTCGTCAATATTAGGACCGTATATGGCACAAAATACATTTGCAATTTTCCAATTCGATTTGAGCAATCACCCATCTGCCTCTACTATCTGAAACTGTTTTAACACCATCGCTGCTAGCAATATTGTGCTCCTGTGCTGTAATTTTCAAAAGTCCATTGTTCATGACGAGCTGGGCTCGTCATCAGCCTGGCAGGAGGCTACTTCATGATGAGCCCAGCTCGTCATGAGCCTGGAAGGGGTTAATTACTTCTCCTCGTAATTGCCTTTTCTTCAAGATCGCCACACCCCAAATAGGGGCATTTAGTGTTGTACAGATCACCACTTCATAACCAAGTTGCCCCAGTAATTTCTTATCTTTATAGCAAATATGTTTTTCGGTTAGCAGGACCAAATGTGGATTATAAATTTTCAACTCCTCACACAACAGCCTCCTTTTATTCTTATTATTAAGGCCCGCTACATTCCAGGCTAAACATCTAATTTGATACATTGAATATATTTAATGAATCTAAGCATCCTATCATTTTTCTGTAATGCCATTGTTATAACCATTTTGCTTTCTTCACCATTAGCCACCCTGATGCTTGTTTTGCCTTTTTCTGCCTTTAGCCCCCCACCCTAAACCCTAGACCCCCCACCCTCCCCAAACCTACCCCCCACCCCTATGTTCCTTAAGAGAGAACCCCCCTCTAAATCCCGCTGCCGCTGGAAGGGCAGCCAGATAGGGGTGCAGCTATCTAAAGATCCAACTCCTCCCTGTAACTAGAACTTTCATCAGCCAGTTACAAAAAAAAATATTCATTCAATTAAGCCAACATCATCCAAAATTTCAGAATATTCTACTTGCATGCATTTCCTATTGCATATACTTTTATTCAGTACTAAATTTAGAAAGTACCGACTCCGCTTCCCTAACATCGGTAAGATGGTAGGTATGACCAGCTTTGACGACTTTGAGACATGCTGGTTCCTGAAGGTCAAAATCAAAATCAAAAATCAAAACCAACTTTATTCGGTTTTTCATAGTTGTAGAAATACCATAAAAGTTCATAAAATACATTTTATACAGTTTTCTCAGTTAAAAAATCAGTTTAAATTTTAAAATTTAGTTATTACTATACAGTAGAAAAACTATTTGTATAGAAATCACAGTTCGTAAAATTACGACCATAACATGCAATTTTTTATATAACTTCATCAGACCTCTATTATGCAAACAGGAAGGCTCTTCTTTGTCAAAGATTTTAACGATGACAAATACAGAATTTAAGGAAGCGCACCATCGCTTTTGCTATTATTTCGTCTTCGAGGTACTGAAGCGCCAAATATGCTGGACGGCATTGGCATTTACAGCGTTATATCATTGAATCTGGCCGTGTATAAGTCTCCATAGCCAAGTGTTTCTTTGATGTCGAGGAGTTTGGGAGCTTCAGACCCCGCTGCACCTCCGTGGCGTCTTCAATCTGCCATCTTGCCTCTCCCCCCTGTCATCAATCTGACACCCTTATCTTCATAAAAAATGTAGTGCTATATCCACAATTTCTCAATCTTACAGAATTATCTCAATACAATAGTACATCAAATTAAAATAAAAAATATTTTTTATATAGCATTACTTAGGATAAATCTTCAACAAGAGTTTTGACGCACTTAAAAACAATGAATGCAGGTCACACTGAGATAGATACTTTTTATACAATGTGTTAACTATATGCTAATTTCAAAAGATTTCAAAGAAATTTTCTCTCACAACTAAATGTGGATTATATTGCAGAGAAGTTTAGATAGTACCCTTTACAATGTCATAACACCTCGTGAGCAGGTTAATAAATGCTTACTAAATGATTTTATATTTGGCTTTCTGTTTGATATGAGCCAAATGATACCGTTAGGTTTGCTTGGTAGATTTATTCTGTAAAAACCCATACATTTTATGAGTACAGTTTCACATAATTATTTGTAAAAAAAAAAATATTTAAGGAGATTGTGGACTGGGTTTTGGTGCGGACCGGAGTAACAGGCCTGGAGGCCGTATGTATTTCGCTATGGTAGCTGATTTTATTATTAATGTTCCTAATCCGGACAGTGAAGGGGTAGGAGTCTGGTAGTTGTAGAGCCCTCCCGAGCGTCAGACGGACAGTGGGGTCTTCGGGGCGTCTTCTGATCACCAGGCGGATCCGGTGTAGCCCCGGAGGGAACAGAGAGACAGGGCAGTTAGTCCTTTTGGCATGGACTGTCGGAGTACTAACACCAACACCCGGATCGTGAGGGGATAACGCAGAGCGTGAGGACGGGGACGGTATGGGAGGATTCAGAGGCAGGGGAAAGGGGAAAGTAAAGGGAATGGGGAGAAAGTGCCCAGGTGAGTGAGGGGTTACAGGGTCTATGTTACAGAGAGGGGTATAGTGCCGCTACTAAATATACTACAGTGCTTTAGTGATCTATCAGTGCAATTTTACTACTATACAAGTATTTACAGGTATCTACAGAGGGGCACGGAGAAAAGGTGACAGTGTACTCACGTGCCCAGCCGCAACTCTCCAGCGAGCCGCGGCCGCTCTCCAGCCACCTCTTGAGGACTCCACCACTCCTCAGTCCAGACGTCCTCCGCTTCCTCGTCTTTGCTCCTCACACTCCTTTAGCTATCCATCTCCGACTCTCTACGCGCTGTCTCCTGCCACGAGTCTGCTGCCTGAGAGACTCTCCTCTCTTCGTTGCCGGCTTTTCTGCGTCTCGGGCTGATCTTGGGGGCGGGACTTCTGGGTACACAGGAGGCTGCTTCCGGGTACGGACTTCCAGGTTCTCTGGGGTCACGGGGAGCTGCTTCCAGGTCAATGCGCGACCCCGCTGGTCGGTCAGTTTCCTGCAGGGGGAAAAAGAAAGGATAAGTCCTGGTCGTCAGGGACGCAGGAGGGTTAGCGTTCAGGAAGTCGCTGCTCGGGCGCTGTCCAGTCGAGGTGAGGGTCGCTCCCCTTCCACATCCCCTTTCCCTAGCTGTCTTTCTTGTGGGGGAGGCAGGTGGGGGATACCGAGAAAGATAGTCAGCATTGCCCTGTTCTACCCCCTTTCGGTTTAATGTCTTGAACCGGTATGGTTGCAGGGACAAGAACCACCGAAGCACACGGGCACACGGTCATTGTGTCCCCGGTTTCTTGCCATCCACTCAAGAGGAGCGTGATCTGTATATAGAAGAAACTCCCGCCCCTTTAGGTAGTATTGAAGGCTCTCTATTGCCCACTTAATGGCCAGGGCTTCTTTTTCCACTACCGCGTAATTCATTTCCCGAGGGAAGAGCTTTCGGCTGAGGTAGAGGATAGGCCTCTCCACCCCTGTCTGGTCTTTTTGGGATAGCACGGGTCCCAAACCCTGGTCTGAGGCGTCTGTTTGCAGGATAAAGGGTTGTGTGTAGTCGGGGCTGATCAGGACGGGTTCTGACACTAGGGATCGCCTGAGGTCATGAAAGGCCTACCACATCTGAAGAGTGGGGTGTTGTAATATGGTCTCGGTTCGGGTGTTTTTCTTCAGTAGGTCTGTCAAGGGAACTGCGGTTTGGGAAAAGTTGGGGATGAACCTCCGATAGTACCCTAACAGCCCAAGAAAGGCACGGAGGCCTTTTTTGGTTTGGGGTAAGGGGATGGTCTGGATGGCCTTTATGGTTTTGTCCTGAGGTCTGATAACGCCCTCCCCAAGTAGGTACCCCAGATATTTTATGGATTGAGCAGCTAGAGTGGTTTTAGCGGGATTGATAGTGAACCCGTATTCCCCCAGGGAGGTGATAACACGTTTCAGGTGGGAGAGGTGCTCTTGCCAGTCATGGCTATGAATGACGATGTCGTCCAGGTAGGCTCCCGCGTATTGGGCATGGGTTGGAGGAAGATGTTCATGGCCCTCTGGAACGTCGCAGGGGCCCCATGAAGCCCGAAGGGCTTGACTCTGAATTGGAACAGGCCATCCGGCATGGAGAACGCTGTTTTCTTCTTATCTTCGCTTTTCAGGGGGATCTGCCAGTATCCCTTGCAGAGATCCAAGGTGCTAATGTAGCTGGCTGTGCCTATATGTTCTATCATCTCGTCTACTCTTGGTAGCGGATACGTATCAAAACTGGAGACTTTATTGACCTCTCGAAAATCTATGCAAAATCTTGTGGAGCCATCAGGTTTGGGGACGAGGACGATAGGCGAGTTCCAGCTACTGATTAACAGCTCTATGATGCCCATTTGTAACATTTGTTTGGTCTCTTCCCTGATAACATTTCAGCGTGCTTCAGGGACCCGGTAGGGGCGTTGTCTCACGGTCTTCCCGGGTTCTGTGTGTATGGCATGCTCTATGACCGTTGTGTGCCCGGGCAGAGAGGAAAATACTGCCTGTATCGGTGATATGTTATGTTATGTTATGTTATTAAATTATTTATTAAGCACACTAACACTGATTAGTTTCTTGGCGCTGAGTTTGACAGTAACACAACAGAGGTAAAAAAATAGGGTTTAAAAAGCTTGTCTGAAAAGCCAAGTCTTCAGTGCTTTCCGAAAAGGTAGAAGATCTTGACAGAGCCGAATTTCTAGTGGCAAGGTATTCCATAAGCGGGGGGCAAGTGCTGCATACCTACGTCCACCAGAACGTTTGAGCTTGAACGGGGGGATCTGAAGAAGGCCCAGATGGAGTGAGCGAAGGTTGCGGGGGGAACATATCTGGTGATTATTTGATTAATGAACTTGGGGCTTTTGCCATGCAGTGATTTAAAAATCATGCAGCCGATAGGGTGTTCCTTAGCTCTTGTCGCTTGCCTTCGGGTAGATCTGGGTCCAAACAACACTCAAACTGCAGGGTTTCATGGCATTGTATACTGGCTAGTACAGGCTGGGGGCCCTCCCACTTCTTTAGAAGGTTTACATGATATATTTGTGTCTGGTTACGGGTATGGTCTAGTTGAATCTCGTATGTGACAGGGGTCACTTGTCTCGTTACCGGATACGGCCCTTGCCACTGACCTAGCAACTTGTGGTCGGAGGAGGGAATGAGGAGGAGTACTAGGTCACCGGTAACAAAGGACCTCGCCTGGCTCCTCCGTCGTACTGGCGTTTTCGGGTGGCCTGGGCGGTCATCATGTTTTGTCTTACTATTTCCCGGATCTGGCCCAGGTGGGTTTTGAGTTTTGCGACATATTCCGGTAGGGGTCGGGTACGGTCGGGCTCGGCCTCCCAAGTCTCCCAGGCCATATCCAAGAGGGTCCTGGGAGCCCTCCCGTATAGGAGTTCGTAGGGGGAGTATCCAGTGCTGCTCTGGACTTTGCATCGTATCGCGAATAAGGCTAAGGGCAACATTTCCTCCCAGCTACGGCTCTCTAAGCCCAAAAACTTCTTGAGGGTGGTTTTCAGGGTGGCATTATACCGCTCCACCAGCCCGTCGGTCTGGGGGTGGTAGGTGGAGGTCCTTATCTGCTTAGTGCCCAATTGGGAACACACCTGGCGCATAAGGGAAGAGACAAACGGGGTGCCTTGGTCTGTCAATATCTCACGGGGAAAACCCGCCCGAGTGAAGATGGTGACTAGAGCTTTTGCTATGTTCTGGGTGGTTGGGTGGCGTAACGGAATGGCCTCAGGGAAGCGGTTGGCGTAATCCACGAGGACGAGAGCATATCTACACCCGCTCTTTGAGGGTAACATGGGGCCTATGAGGTCCATCCCGATCCTACTGAAAGGGACGTCGATGAGAGGGAGGGGTTGAAGAGGTACTTTTGGGGGCCGGTACCGACTGTTCTTCTGACATACCGGGCACTCACAGCAATATTGGCTCACTTGTTTTTACACCCCAGGCCAATAGAATTTTTCCAGGATGGTCTATCCAGTTTTATCATCCCCGAAATGACCCCCTAACAAATGGCTCTGAGCCAGGAACAGTACTTTATCGCGAAAGGGACCGGGAACGAGTAGCTGCGGGTCTTGTTGAGGTCCACCCTTCCTGTACAACAGACCGTTCATTTTGAAGAAGTAAGGACATACGTGGAGTGGGTCTTCATTTTCCAGGGCACGCCCCCAGGTGTCCTGTAGCACCGGGTCCTCCTGTTGTGCAGCTCGAAATTCACGATCGGATTCCCAGGGATGGTTGTCTACCTGGACAGGATAGGCTGTGGTGTGAGCCCTTTTTTCTTTCTTCTTTTGTCCTCTCGACTTCATGACTTTGGTTGTTGGTTCCAAGGGGGGAGGGTTACGAGAAAAGGGAGCCTCTGTCCACCACCTTTCCAGGGAGTCCGTGGCGTCTTGTAGCAGACGTGGAAGACCGCTATAGTCGCTACCCAGGATCACTTGTTCCGGTAGATTTGGCACCAGTCCTACAGTAAGGGGGCTTCCTTCTTCCGAGGTGTGCTGTACATGGATGCATGTAGTGGGATACCTCTTCGTATCACCGTGCACGCATTGAATGTCCACTATGCCGGTCACAGGCCCAATAGGGGTGGGCATCTCCTGAGGCCTTAGAACGCTTTGCCTCCAGCCGGAATCGGCGAGGGCCATCATAGGGTGGCCGTCGATCTTCACGGGACACCGGAAAGGAGGAGGGCTGACATCCGTGGTGAGACACACATAGTTCCTTACAAGCCCCACCTCCATGGGTTCCTCCTTCTGCGGACAAAAGCGGGTGATATGTCCATGCCCTCCACAGTGGTAGCATTGAGGGCCGGGTAGATGGGGTCTTGGTGTTACAGGGAACGGAAACAAGGGGACGGGTTCCGGTTTTTCGGGGAACGGTAGGCCTTTGGGGTCAAGGGTGACTTCCATGGGGCATCCAAGGAGGGTGTTCGTCTTTTTTCTGGAAGTCTTGTGCTCGGCTGTAGGCACTCGCAATCTCCACGGCGCTGTCTAGGGTTAGTCGGGCACGTTGTCGTACCCATTTCTGGGTGGCGGGGTGTAGGGAGGCCAGAAATTGTTCCAAATAGATTTTGGAAAGGATCTCCTCCTTTGAGGCCGTGGCAGGCTTCAGCCAGCGGTTGGTGAGATCCTGAATGCGAAAAGACGAAGCCCGGGGTGTTTCCTGGGGTCCTTCTTGGGCTTGTCGTTGGCGAACTCTATAGGTCTCGTCGCCGATCCCTAGCCTCTCCAAGATACAAGTCTTTATGTCCTGGTAAGGGGTTTGTCCCTGAACGTTGGCCTGTTGGTAGGCTGCCTGTAGTTCCCCCGTCAGCAGAGGCCCCAAGTAGTGTCCCCAGCGATCGACCGGCCATGCAGCGGCTTGTGCCAGATGCTCGAAGTTTGTAAAGAAGAAATCCGGGTCTTCTCCCGGGACGTACTTTTGCAAGACCACCGAGGGCAGGGAGGTCATTGGTCTCTGTTGTCCCATGACGTCTGCTAGCCTCCCAAGGGCCTGATCCTGCACGGTGCCCTGGTCCTTTAGGACATCGTGGAGCTGGCCTCAGTCGTCTTCGGCCGTTTTCAGGAAGCGTTCCATCATCTTCCCTAGCAGCTCCTGGCTTTCTGTTAGCTGTTTCACTGCGGCCTCCATGCTTCCGGTAGATCCCACTTCTGACACCAAGTGTGGACTGGGGTTTGGTGCGGACTGGAATAACAGGCGTGGAGGCCGTATGTATTTCGCTATGGTAGCTGTATTTATTATTAATGTTCTTAATCCGGACAGTGAAGGGGGTAGGAGTCTGGTAGTTGCAGAGCCCTCCCGAGCATCAGCCGGACAGTGGGGTCTTCGGGGCGTCTTATGATTACCAGGCGGATCCGGTGTAGCCTCGGAGGGAACAGAGAGACAGGGCAGTTAGTCCTTTTGGCATGGACTGTCGGAGTACTAACACCAACACCCGGGTCGTGAGGGGATAACGCAGAACGTGAGGACGGGGACGGTAAGGGAGGATTCAGAGGCAGGGGTAAGGGGAAAGTAAAGGGAATGGGGAGAAAGTGCCCAGGTGAGTGAGGGGTTACAGGGTCTATGGTACAGAAAGGGGTGCAGTGCCGCTACTAAATATACTACAGTGCTTTAGTGATCTATCAGTGCAATTTTACTACTATACAAGTATTTACAGGTATCTACAGAGGGGCACGGTAAGTAAGTAAGTAATTTTATTTGCACAGTTAATTAAAACCAATGCAATGCAGTACAAAACATAAAATTTGAAACACAATATAAAATCACATATGTTTAAAACCATCATTGTATGAGCCTTTATGTTCTTTTCTTAGTAATTTTAAAATCATATCAGCCATTCAGTTATCTCTCAGTATTTGAAATTAAGTATGATTTGTGTTGCAAGACAAGTTGGAACCAAGTCAATTCAAGATTCTGGACCTGGCATTTTGTCCCCCACAGCCTTTAAAAATTTTACCAGGCCGCAGCTCAATTGAGGGTCCTGAGATGAAAAACATGTTAGTACTGCGCTCCTCCGTGTACGTATCCCAAGCCGAATAAAGTGTTGTTTTAAAAGGAATTTCCCCTCATCCAGCAATTTCTCGCAAGAGCATAGTAAGTGAATCATGTCTTCTTGTATGTGACCGCATAGCCGGCATGACAAGCCTGCTTTCTTTTTTAACCAGTGCGGGAAATGCACTGGTTTAGAGTGGCACGGAGAAAAAGTGACAGTGTACTCACGTGCCCCGCCGCAACTCTCCAGCGAGTCGCGGACGCTCTCCAGCCACCTCCTGAGGACTCCACCACTCCTCGGTCCAAACGTCCTCCGCTTCCTCGTCTTCCCTCCTCACACTCCTTCTGCTGTCCGTCTCCAGCTCTCTATGCGCTGTCTCCTGCCACGAGTCTGCTGCCTGAGAGGCTCTCCTCTATTCGTTGCTGGCTTTTCTACATCTCGGGCCCATCTTGGGGGCGGGATTTCCGGGTACATGGAAGGCTGCTTCCGGGTCCAGACTTCCAAGTTCTCTGGGGTCACGGGGAGCTGCTTCCGGGTCAATGCGCGACCCCGCTGGTCGGTCAGTTTCTTGCAGGGGGAAAAAGAAAGGAGAAGTCCTGGTCGTCAGGGACGCAGGAGGGTTAGCGTTCAGGAAGTCGCTGCTCGGGCGCTGCCCGGTCGAGGTGAGGGTCGCTCCCCTTCCACAGAGATACAATAATTATCATAAATCTCCTAATTTTCGTATATACTATTAAAATTATTTTTCAGGCAGCTTTTGCTGTTCCAAATCTTTGTTTCTTTTTTGGTGCTGGTGCTTTTCTAGTTATTAACCACCTGAATCTCAAAATGGACAAAAAAATGAAAAATGAGAAAGAGCTATTGATTAAATTTATCGTAATCGCTCTTTAGTATCCGTCAGAACCTCTATATATACCTTGCCTGACTCTAATCTCATGAAGTGCTTACCTAATATCTTTATCCCCAAACTGGCAGTGATAAGCCCAGTCAGTTAAAATTGCTTCTTATTTTTCTTATATAAACAATTTCTGTGGATAAACGAGAAAAGCAGGGAGAGGGAACACGAAGAAATCATCAGGATAAACTTCTTAAGTTTCAGCATTCTAAGTTGCAGTCTCTATATCTAAGTTCAACTCACCTCTTTTAACCGCGTTTGGCAGGATATCGTCCAAACTGGAATCGAGCACTTCTTCAATATGTGCACTTTTTATAAAGGGTCAGCACTGTATGTACTGTTTAAATATGGGTGGGTATCTTCTTTTACTGGTCAGCTGATGTTGACCGGCTGTAATGACTTAGTAATTATGTACGTTTAGTCTGCAGGAGGTTTTCAACTACGAGAGACTAGAATGCTAACTTCTGATGGTGCCGTGGTAGCAGTTCTTACTTTCTGCTTTTGAATAGTTAACTTTATTGATCATCATGTATATCGGATACATTTATTTATTTATTTCTGAAGCCCTAATTAATATATCCTCATTTATCTCCAGTCCATTATATATTTGTTAACTAATTTTCATTATCCTACTAAAAAAAGAATCTCAAGCAGATAACACAGATTAATATCATAATTTAGATGCATTTTCCTAGGGCAGTTCATTATTTAAACCGCATGTGAAGTTATTTTGAGAATAAATCCGAAAATACTTCCCTCTTTTTGTGGATTTCTAAACCACCTTTCTGGCAATTTAATTTTTTCTACTTCTAAACTACCTAAATTATGCCTGATTAATGTATGCAAAGAATTCAACTTCTTGGGTACTAGTGTGTGCAATAAACCTGAGATTGGTGTCTGCTAAATTAAGCCTTGTAAAAATTCTTGTAGTTTATCCTCCCCATCGGTCCAGATAAAAAAGATGTCATCTATATAACTGGAGCAATGGGAGACTGATTCAAAAAATGGGACAATTTCATTATAAATATACCTATGTTCAAACAAAGCCATGTAAATATTTGCTATTGATGGTGCTACAGAAGCCCCTATACCAACACCCTTCATTTGACGAAATAGATTCTCACCACATTCAAACATATTTTCTGTTAACACAATATTCAGACATTCAATTAGAAAAGGTTTAGAACAGGGAAGTTTGAATTCATCAATACACTATTTAACAGCTTCCACAGCTTCTTTTTGTGGAATATTACTATATAGTGACTGTATGTCTAGAGTCACTAAAATCTTGGTATGTGGGTTAAATTGAAGATTCTCGACTTTGTTAATCATTTCTCCTGTATCTTTAATGTACTACTGAATTTTAGGAATAAATGGTCTTATCTTGTTATCAATAAATGTAGACAAGAGCTCCGTAACGGACCCAATCGTTGATACTATTGGTCAATAAGGAGCATCCATCACATTTTTGTGTATCTTGGAGATACCATATATACATGATGTCTTGCCTTTGGAATTATTAAGGCAATCATATTCTTGTTTATTAATTTGGCCTGCATTCAGTCCTCGATTAGTTAGATGTTGAATTTGTATAGCTGTTCTTTGTGTAGGATTAGAAGTTATTTTTAAATAAAATGTAGGATCATTTAACATAGCTAACATTTTGTGTTCATAATCTTTGGTGTCGATGACCACGATTCCCCCACCTTTGTCACCAATTTTTATTGTGACTTCTTTACTTTGTGCAAAGGTTTTCAAATATTGAGAACTCTTCTTTATTTAGATTATAGATGGGTTTAGGAATAAAATGAAGAGCCTGATTAAGACATTTTAGTACTACATGTTCAAAAACCGATACTTCTGGTCCTACTTGGTCTAGTGAGGGTGTAAAATTGGATGGTCTAGATAGATCACTATTTGCAGACAATTCATTATTGGGTTGTTCATTGTAGTCAAATAATTTTTTTAAGCTGAATATTCGAAAAAAAGAGTATATATCTTGATACAACTCAAATGTATTAACAAATGAATGAGGGACATAGGATAGACCTTTGGAGAGTAGGATCATACTAGCAGCATCTAAGGAATGTGAAGACAGATTGAAAATCGGGATTATATCCCCAGTTCCAATATTGTCTCTTGCGTATTTCTAATATATGTTGGTTCTTTGGGTGGTAATGATGACTCTGATAATTGTCCCTGGGTTGTGGTTGGAACCTCACTCTCAGTCGGCCTCTGCGTGCACCGCGCTGGTCTAAAAATAGTTTTTGTGTATTTTGGTTGGGATTTAAGGGACTATGTGGTCCTTCAGACACAAGGTAATGCAAACTACTTTCACCCTATGAATTGGAAGTATCCGAAAATGTAGTCATTTTTTGATTTCTAGAGGTGTTCTCATTGATATATTGATTTTGTTTATAGAAGTTTTCCCTTACATATGGGTATGTTCTCACTAATGTATAGAAACATTTATCTTTGGCCAATTTATCTATTTTCCGTTTTTTTAAATAGTCTGACAAAGATGTTAGTTCTTTAGCGGATTCATCTATTATTTTTGTGGCCTCTTCTAAACTACTGAATTTCTTGATCTTGTCTTCCAACTCATCTAATTCAATTTTTAATGCATCTTGGTCTTCTTTCAATACCTACAATGAAGAATCTATTCTCAAAATGCTTACTCCCTGAAGCCAGCCAATCACTTCACTGACCCTCTCCGTGCAAACTACATAAAATACTTCACCTCACTGTTGTTGCCTCTTTGGACCAAGATCATAAATAACTCTTTATGCCACGGTTGCATCCCTAACACCCTCAAAGTCGGGCAGGTATCCCATGTTCTAAAGAAACCTACGGCTGACCCTACAGACTTAAACAATTACCGCCCTATATCCAAAATCCCTACCTTGGGCAAACTCTTAGAAAAATGTGTACACCTCCAGTTGGTTAGACATAGTGAATTTTTTTCACCTACTCAACAAATACCAATCAGGTTTCCGTGCAGGTCACAGCACTGAATCAGCAATGACACATATAATTGATGATGCTCTACAAGTCCTAGATCAGAACGGAGCCTGCTTACTCATCTTGCTAGACCTTTCCTCTGCCTTTGATACTGTCAAACACAATAACCTGATAGACCTTCTGACACAGACTGGGATTATCTGGATCAGTTCTAAATTGTTTCACTTCGTTCCTCCAAAACAGATCTCAATGATTTAAGGTCAACCACTCATTGTCCAAACCCGTTCCGGTCACATTAGGAGTCCCACAAGGATCTTCACTTTCTCCGACACTGTTTAATTTATTTATGGAACCACTCCCTGAAATTCTCACCTCATCTAACGCGCAATATCACATGTACGCTGACAACACACAATTATTCCTTAAGATCTATACCCTAGAAGACATCAAAGCACTCAAAACAACTCTCAGAAAAACTCAGACATGGCTGGTAGAAAACCATCTAAAACTGAATGCCCTCAAAACCAAAGTCCTCCTAATCGCTCCTCCCGCCCAAGTACCCATAATGCAAGAATGGATCAACTACCTTACTGCATTCAGCTGCCAACCTCTCATCGTTGACTCAGCAAAATTGCTGGGAATTACACTGGACAGAAACCTCAATATGCAAAAACACATCAGATACACAACAAAAGGAGAAAACCTTCAGATACATACCCTGAGAAAATTGAAACCTTTCCTGCCGGAAAAGGACTTCAAACTGAAGCAGACTCCTGAGGCGGAAGCCGGGAGTAAGGCAGAGCGTTTTTTTAAAATTGATTGTCACTGTTAAACCTGTTTTTAAAAGCACAGACAACTGTGTCTTTCTGCACTTACCAGCTAATTGTTGTGTTCACAGCGGAGCTAGCGCTGACGACACAAACACTCTTCCCCTCGCGCCCTCCCACCACGAGCGGAGGCCACGCCCCTTTCAGGCCACGCCCCCACAACACTCGCGCATAAAAAGCGCCGAGTTGGGCAATACACAGAACTGAAGCAGACTCCTGAGGCGGAAGCCGGGAGTAAGGCAGAGCGTTTTTTAAAATTGATTGTCACTGTTAAACCTCTTTTTAAAAGCACAGACAACTGTGTCTTTCTGCACTTACCAGCTAATTGTTGTGTTCACAGCGGAGCTAGCGCTGACGACACAAACACTCTTCCCCTCGCGCCCTCCCACCACGAGCGGAGGCCACGCCTCTTTCAGGCCACGCCCCCACAACACTTGCGCATAAAATATGTGTAATCCTCGGTCGCGCAGCGGGCGAGCGCAGCGGGCGCGACGTTTGCGCGCCGAAGGCGCGCCTAAGGCAAGCCCGTCTGCGCCCGTCCGCGACCAGCCGGGACCCGGGGCCACACACCCTGGCTCCCATGACATCCACAGCAGGACCTACTGCTCGGCGGCCCTACATAGCTTAGGTGGGATTGCCACTCCTCAGTGCTCCCACACTTTCGCTCCGTTAGAGCTACCCGCCCGATGTCCAGGGTGCAAGCACTCATTCCGCAAATCCCCGTCAGCCACAGCACTAACGTACTGTATGTACGTATTAAACTGCCGTTCCCTGCCCAAACACAGTATACAGATTGCCATGCTGCTTGAAGAACACAAGCCAGACGTGGTATTTCTGACAGAAACATGGCTCACCGAGCACTCTGAGCCGGACGTAGTTCAAGCCTTACCCGTAGGATATTATATCCTTAGAGCAGATAGACCGGTAGGGAGAGGCGGAGGTCTGGCGATCATTCTGAAGAACCAGTACCGATGTCGGACCACAGCAGAGACCATTCCTGAATGTGAGAGCATAGCATTCCACATAGAGTTCAACGCGAACAACACTTTCTCCGGTAGCTTGATCTACCGCCCCCCGGAGCCCGCAAAAGAGTTTCATAGGACTCTTCCTGAGACCATAGCGGGAAGAATTCTGTCCGCCGCTAATTACACGATTTTAGGAGACCTTAATCTCCATTTCAATTCCCCCTCAGACAACATTGCTCAGGAACTACTAGAGGATCTGGAGGCTCTCCAACTGTCCCAACTGGTTGCTGCTCCGACCCATGAAAGGGGCAACTTACTCGACCCCATATTCAGCAACTGCCCGGATCTAACTGTTGATCAACCCACCCCCCTCCCTTGGTCGGACCATTTCCTAATCCCATTCACTTGGGTCAAACACAAAACCCCTCAGCTCCCTCCCCAAGTCTCCTCTAGAAGGAACTGGTCAAAACTCCCATTGGAGGCCTGGCTACATAAACTAGACTCCACCTGCCCTTTACTCTGTCCAGATCCCAACGTGGCTAACTCCCACTACGAAAACTGGATCACTCATTCGCTGGACTCGATTCTTCCGATCCGTAAATCATCCTCTAACAGACTACAGAAAACTGCCCCTTGGTTTTCTGACTCTCTTAGACAACTAAAACGCCTCTGTAGGCAGCGAGAGCGAGCCTGGCGTTTAGACTTTCTCCCAGACAAAAAGGCCTCTTATAAAGAAGCGATTAAAGTCTATAAAGAAGGGATCAAAACAGCACAGGCAACCTATTATTCCGAGAAAATATTAGAAGCAAAATCAAAACCTAAAGAAATTTTCCAGATAATAAAGCATTGCTCCACCGCCAACACGGCACCTCCACCTAACAAATCCAAGGATCAATGCAACGAGCTTGCGGATTTCTTCTATAATAAAGTCACAAAAATGTACTCCACTTTCCCCACCTCAGACACTACTCTGGATGTATCTCACTATCCCCCCCCTAAATCACCTCAGCACCCAGATCAGCCTGCCCTTGAGCACTTTCTTCCGTTGGACCTTGACACCTTAAGTAAAGTGGCACGACAAGTAAAATCCGGTTCCCCCCGCGATCCTGCTCCTCCAGAAGTCCTAATGCAGGCAAGTACAGCCACTTTGCCTGTCATCCGGGATCTTCTAAATACCTCTATATCCGCATGCTCAGTCCCCACAGCCTGGAAACAGGCCATGGTGAGGGCGCTGCTGAAGAAGCCCAGCCTGGACCCTGACGACTACTCCAGCTACCGTCCCATCTCTCTTCTTCCTTGGGCCAGCAAGGTGTTAGAGAAGCACATAAACATGCAGCTGGTCCAGTTCCTGGAGGACCACTCTCTACTACACACATCCCAGACGGGCTTCAGACCTAAGCATGGCACTGAAACCGCCTTGCTAGCCGTCAACGAAGAGACTCGAAGGATACTGGATCAGGGAGGATCAGTGGCAGTGATCCTCCTTGATCTAAGTGCTGCCTTCGATACGGTCAGCCAAACCACCTTGCTGGACCGTCTTCATAACATCGGAGTCTCAGGTGACGCCTTAAGGTGGTTCGAGTCCTTCCTGTCTGGGAGGTCGTTCCATATCTTTGATGGAGAGATGGTGTCCTCGAGTAAACCCCTGAGCTGCGGAGTACCACAGGGCTCCTCTCTGAGCCCTGTACTGTTCAACGTATACATGAGGCCGCTGGCGGGTGTTGTCGAACCATATGGTATTAAAATTGTGTCATATGCCGACGACACCCAGCTTGTGGTCTCGTTGGCCACGAAGAACAGTAGGCATTCCGCAGCCGACCTCTGTCTAGTGGATGTCTAGGGATGGATGACCAACTCCTCCCTAAAACTAAACGGTGATAAGACGGAGCTTATGCTCCTAGGCCCCACCTCTCCCGTACCATTCACTTCACTGTGGCCCAGTGCCTTGGGCCCTCCTCCCACCCCTAAGGACAGTGTTAAAAGCCTGGGGATATGGCTTGACAACAAACTCTCCTTTTCTACTCAGGCCAAAAAACTGTCTTCCACCTGCTTTGGCCTGCTTAGAATCTTGAGGAAAGTCCTTCCGCTACTCCCCCTAGAGGCCAAAAAGGTGGCGGTACAAGGCCTTATCCAGTCACGTCTGGATTCTAACAATGCCTTGTATCTAGGAGCACCAGAGATGACCCTCCGGAAACTACAGGTCGTCCAAAATTGTGCAGCCCGCACCTTGTTGGAACTCTCGTGCACTCAATCAGCCAGACCCGCTCTGAAAACTCTCCACTGGTTGCCAGTGAGGCAGAGAGTGACCTTCAAGGCGCTGTGCTTGGCGCACCGCACCTTCTGGAAAACAGCCCCAGCCATCAACACTGACCTTATCATTCCTTACCAAGCTAACAGGAACCTCCGGTCGACAGAGGCGTACCTCGCGGTTGTTCCCAGAGTGAAGTGAGCCAGGTCTGGGGGCAGGATGTTCTCCTTGAACACCGCCAAGCTCTGGAATGCCCTCCCCATCTCAGTTCGGTCCAACCCAGACCTCCTTTCATTCCGTAAAAGTCTAAAGACCCTACTGTTCGCCAAATCCGCCTCCCCCTAGATCCCCTCCAGGTACTCCCCCCCAGGTACTCCCTGCTTCTACTCAGCGCTTGGACGCTTTCGGGCAGCAAACGCGCTTTACAAGTACTTTTACAATTACAATTACAATTACAATTACAATTACAATTACAAACTGGCAGTACAAGCTGCAGTCATCCCTAGAGTTTACTACGGGAGTGTCTCTTTCTACAACATGCCCAGAACTACAACGGCCGCTCTAAGAGCCTCAATCAACGCTGCAGCAAGACTTATCACTGGCTGCAAAAGAGGCTTCCACATATCACCTGACCTAAAATCCCTTAAATGGCTACCTTTTGAAGCCAGAATACATCTGAAAATAGCTTGTATGACACATAAAGCTATTCACCACAACACTCCTAACTATTTGGTACACAAACTGACGCCCTCATGTGGGGTCAGTTCTTCAAGAAGTGCTACAAACCTTCTACTGAAACCGCAAAGATTCAACAAGAAGAAAACATATACCCAAATCTTTTCAGGGATGGCGCCCAGAATATGGAATGCTCTACCCCCAGAAACCAGATTTAATCCCTCTACTGCATATTTCAAAAAAAGAAGAGAAATTGCTTCTCATGGCTAAATTCACTTGAGCATGGACTATTGTTATTTTGCTACCCAACATACCTTCTACATAGAACCTTTTATTGTCTATTGTCTAGCCAGGTTTCCTGGATACTGTATCTATATTTTGCATGACATACATTGAATGTTTTGTTATGTACCTTATAGCCATGTATCTATGTTAGGAAGTTTATACTATCATTGACCAGCATTGAACTTTATGTTATTTACTTTGTACTTATGTAACTATGACACAACCCCAGGCTCTGGTTGATGCTAAATAAAACTTTCCAATAAAAATAAAATAAAATAAATAAATAAAAAGGGAAGATTAAGGCCTGGCAAGTAGGTGCACTTGTCAGAACAACATGGCAGTTTAACAAACTGCGCACAGGCCCGGCAGCTGAAGGCCTGAGTTCTCTCTTTAAGGCTACCGGTGTGGGTGGCACAATTAGTGCTGCAGGCCCACTAGTAGCATTTGCACTTCCAGCCCTGGCACACTTAGTGCACTTTACTACGGACTTTACTAGTAAGGCAAGCATGCCAATCATGGACAACCAATTACCATTACACTTCACACTGGGAGCTCTTTCACTTTATCGCTGATCAGCAGTGGCAAAGTGCCCAAAGCATCTAAGTTGGCAACACAATGACAGAAAAAAGGTCTAGGGGGAGGCAAACATTTTAGGGAACTTTAGCCAAAAAGGGCCAAGTGCAACACATGGGTATATAGTAATATAGACTGAAACATAGTTCAACACATCTGTCAATATAAATCAATCATCTGTAGTACTTTCCTTAGAGGCTCAGGAAGCATACATGTTACAATGCCCAACCTATTTTAATCTTCATTTCAGTACAATAAAACAAACTACAATACACATTCGTACATTTTGTAACATACTTCAAACATCATATTTCTCTATTAATGTCCAAACTTTAAAAATAATGCTTTTCAAAATAATATCACTACAAAGACTGAAGCACTGCTACACAATGTATAAGATTCCTCATAACTTTGTGGCTCACCTGTCAAATAGTATTGCAGAATTCTGAAATATCAGAAACTCATAAGAGATTTTCATTTTCACACAATAAATGTAATGCACTACTCTTGTCAAGGTAAAAAAACAGTAGTGACAAACATTCCCTCTCTTTCTGTACACAAATGAATGAAAGTAACAAATAAAAATGCTTCCTTCATTATTTCAAATTCTGAAACACATTTCAATTTGTTAGCCGTATTAACCCTTCCTTAGTATCTTCCAAAAGCGCACAAACTGGTTCTGTAATTTATAGGAGTCGTGACTCCTTTGTGGTGCCGCAGTGTAGCATCACAATGGAGCCGCAAACCCTTACGGGAGTTAAATACCCTATTTCCAATAATACTAGTATCATTTTTTAACAACACACTACTTCTAAACATACTACTGATTTGGGAAAACTGAGTTTAGTAGCATATCACTTATATATGAGTTACCATATCACATTTTAAAACTACAGATAAGCTTCAAACCTTCAAACCTTTCCCAGGTCTGTTTAATCCTAGTTTCCATAGTAACACTTTAAGCAACTTTCAACTGTACCAGAAGTTCGCAAGTTCACCATATTTTCAAATTCAGCACTCTAGCTTACAAATGCACATAGCAAGAGTGGTTGACTTTTTCAAAATATTATCTTTTTCTATCTAATGTACCTTTCAAAAATGTTTTAATAACCAATTAGAAACATGATTCTTCAGGAAAGTAACATGCATCCAATTTCTGAGCGCACAATGTTGATGAACAGCTAATCTGTTATCGGTTTTCTCAAAAACAGCATCTTCTCCACCATTTTAGATACCTCTCATTCTACCAATTGGCTATCTCAGCTACAGACATTGTTTGATTCCTTCTAGACATCCCTTCAAAATGCTTGAAGTGTGGATTGTGGGGCACAGCTATGTTTCCTGGTGCTAAAGGTATGCTGAACACAGAGATTTTGACAAAGACCTATGTTTGCAAAATGTGGATATTAAATTGTTTGCACAGAGATGATTAAAGTGGCAACAATTGATGCCTTCGGTTAAAACCATTTTGCATCTCCAGCCCCCCAGACCTCATAATTTTGCAGTGTGGTAGTAATGACCAAGGCACATTGACTGAGGTAGGGCTTGAAATACTAATGTAGGATACCTTTGCACAATTTATGTTGCTTTTCCCTCAAACTGTCTTTGTATACTCTAATATATGCCAAAGAGAGAAATGGAAATGGGCAAATCACCTCTGTCCATAGATTGAGAAAGATAGGAAGAATGTCAATAAAGCTGTTTCTGCTTACCTCAGAGACCATAGGATGGGCTCCATCTATAACAACATTCTACGTTTTGATATGCTTGACATCTACCGAAGTGATGGAGTTCATTTCACTGATAAAGGAAACAGCAGCGTTTCTCTACAACTTTAAGCTGTGCATCCGCACTTACATGTCGCTGCAACAAAGTCATAATGAAAACAAAAGCTCTTTTTAGAGCCACCCTATAATTAAGCCTGGGTGTAGTTCGTGAAGTAGCGCTACGCGTAGCTACGCAAAGTGCACTACGCACTACGTGAGCTACGCGTAGCACTACGCGAACTGCATAGTGCGCTGTTCGTGATGATTGCACAGTGCTGGATGCTTGTCCGCACTGTGCAACATTGAAAACAGCATCTTGCGCAGTGCAAGCTGTTTTTACTACTATGCTACGCTTGTTTGCAATGTGCTACCTGCAATTCGCTTAGTGCCAAGTAGAGCAAACTTCGCAAACTACGCGAGCGTAGTGCTTTGCCCAGGATTACCTATAATCCAAAAGTGGATCTTATTTTTTTTTTAACATACATACTCTTTTAAAATATTTTCTGGGTACGCGAACCCATTGCAAATTCGGAAAACAAAAGCATAAATTCAATGTACTACAACACAATACACTTTTCAAGTTAACTTTGTATTTTTTATATAATTTCTAACTATCAATTTTAATATGATTATTAACTTCAATCTCCCTAGCTCAATGAAAAAGTTCACAAATGCAACAGAACCTTCTGAAATATATACTATACTATAACATTATTTAATTAAGGTTGATCCGCGAATCCACTGCGACGTTACACAGAGGGGCTGCGCTGAGAGCCGAGATATGGTAGCAACTCTTATCAAAAAGAAAAAAAAAATATTGCCCCCGAGTTCTATTGCCCGATATCCACCCCGGGGACCCAATCCCCTGGGGCCCAGCCATATGTTTAAAAAAGGAAGAGGAGGCTACTCGGCCCAACCTCCTGGACCATTATTGGCACTAGGGAACCCATCCCCGGGGCTTGGACAATCCTTTATTTCTTGTAATTCTCTTTTTAAAATAGGTAGGGGGGCCTATAAGACCCCCTACTTTGGCCATTTTCGGACCCGGGGAACGCATCCGCTGGAGCTTGCCTCTTTATTGGCCTCTTGCGAGATCTGGTAATGCTTTTTGGAAAAGGGAGCTGCTAGCATGCAGCTCCCTTAGCCCAAAAGCAATTCTGTTTCACTTCATAGAAGCAAGAGCAGTTTTCCTGCTCACGCTTCAATGAAGCGAAGCAGAGTTTGCTACGGCATGGTGGGAGCAGTAGTCCCGCCATGCCATAGCAAACTGCAATGTTCTGTGGGTGGGCACCCGTGGACATTGCTGGAGCGGGCCCTGGGGTTGTGGTCCTAAATGCCATGGCTGTACCACCCCCTCCATTATGTATGTTGCCAATGGGTGGTGGTGGTCCCCGGAGGACCGCAAAGGACCACCAAATTTAAATAATTAGTGTCCCGGGGAGGTGCTGGTCCTGGGGCAGTGTGGGGGGTCAAGCCCCCCACACCACCTTTTTTAAATAGGCCTCTGGGAGGTGGTGGTCCCCGGGGTTGCAGGGGCACCGCATGGCCTCCCGCATATAATTAGCATAGCCCTGGGGAGGTGGCAGTCCCCAAAGCTGTGGGGACACGTGAGCCCCTCATCATGATTAACTATTGCTCCTGGGAACTAGCCCAAAGTGGGGCTTCAAAAAAATGAAGCAAAGAAAACCAAACTTTATTTTTTTTAAATTTGTGCCAGGATTCACAGGAACCCACGTGAATCCAACCGATTTACAAAAAAAAGCTTTTTTTGGCCCCTGGGTTCCTCTGGGACCACCTGAGGAGGCCTAGGGAGTCAGGGTGTTTCTACCTTGACCCCTTTTCACGATATTTTACCTTTTTTCTTATGACTCAGTTCAACCGAGTTACAAGATGGCTGCCTGGTTGGAAGTATTGGCAGCCAATCAGAGTCAGGCTTGAGATCAGGAGGGCTCACAGATTCTTCGCGCCACCGGATATTAATATTTGTAAACATATGAATATCTCAGGAACTACTGAATGAATTTACACCATTTACCAAAAAGTGTGCACTCTGGACCAAGAGCTACCTTTCTCCCAATTTGGTGTAATTAAGTTCAGCAGTTTGGGCTGTAGCTGGGTAAAAAGTTTCCTTGGGAAATTAACATGGAGAAAACACAATTTGGGATCCCCTTTTTTCTCTGCCCCATTTGATGAATAAAGCCATAACTTTTAAGACTGGAGCTGACCTGAGCTGGCCATTAGTTATGAAAATGTTGCAAACGTTCTTCAAACTACGCAACATATATAAGCAAAAGGAAAAAACTATTTTTGAATAGAAACTAGGTCCTGACTGTAAATACCTACTTGCTACCGGTAGGTTATATATAGATATATGACAGACTCTCTCGAGGCAATTTGGAGGTGGATTTATGTTATGGGAGCTTGACCTAATTGCCCCCTGAAAAGTGGATTTTTTTTCGTGTGAGGAGAGAAAGGGAAGCAGAATATGGTCTTCTTCACTTCTGGTTGTCGCCGTTTTGAAGAAGTAAGTGGAAAACTTTGAAACAGAATGCGCATTTGGGACATACTTTATTTTGCACAGATGGGAATAGCATGCATCGGAAAAGAAAAGTATTCCAATCAAGATGACTTCAGGTGTGCCATACTTTTGTCATAAGACTGTTAGCGTTCTAGTTGTTCTTTAGAACACTCTAGGACATTCTGTCATTGGGCTATAGTTGGGATACATCTGGCTGATATTTGGGCTACATTTGGGCTCTTTTGTCTCTGGTGGCCATCTTGGGAGACTACATATCAGAATTGTTTTAATGAAATATAAGAGGATTTGAGAAGTCACTCAAAATGTGCCCTAATTTTTCTTTCTTCAGCACTAATCATAATTTCTATGGCAAAATGAACCCCCTCATTTTGTTCCTTTGCAAATTAAATGTTTTAAGTGTTAACACTTTATTCCAATCAAGATGATTTCAAGTGTGCCATACTTTTGTCATAAGTAAGACTGTTAGCGCTCTAGTTGTTCTTTAGAACACTCTGGGACATTCTGTCATTGGGCTATAGTTGGGCTACATCTGGCTGATATTTGGGCTACATTTGTTTTTTTTTGTCTCTGGGGGCCATCTTTGGGCTACATTGGGCTACATTGGGCTACATTTGGGCTCTAACATATATATATAGCCCAATGTAGCCCAATATATATTTTTTCAAAGTTAATTTTCGTAAAAACCACTGGAGCACATATCTTGAGACATAGCAAAGGCACATCGGGCTACCAGTCCCTACAATTTTGCCAAGTTTGGTGGAAATCCATTCAGCCGTTCGGGCTAAAAGTCGACCGCCCTATGGAAATTAACATGGGGAAAACATGTTTTGGGACCCCCCTTTTATCTCGGCCCCCGCTAGACGAATCCCCCTGAAACTTCCAGGGACGGACCGGAGCTCCGCGAGGCAAATTTGAGGAAATTTTCAGACAGATTTGTCAACCCGCGCCAAAGTTATTCACAATTGAATTTTGAGATTTTGCATTGAAAAAATCCTAACTATAACTACCTACTGGCGACTGCCAGTAGGTAATATATATATATATATATATATATATATATATATATATATATATATATATATATATATATATATATATATATATATATATATATATATATATATTATATATATATATATATATATATATATATATATATATATATATATCTAACCTTTGGTTTATTCAATTAATATTATATAGATTATGCACACACAGAGTCATAGAACGTCACCAGTTATAGTTACCTGAGCTTACTATAACTTACGCCTATGCAATGCACTGCTTATTACCTCACATATTGTATCAATCATGCCATGGTCAGTGACATCACTGATAACATCCCAAATGACATCATTCAGTGATTGTGAGTGTTTTCTGAAACGTTGAGTGTCAAACATATATACGAAGATGCTAAAAAAGTTAAATTAGAATACTTTGAGTACTACTAATGAGTGATACTATTTCTATCAATCAATCAGTCAATCAATCAATCATTTGTAAAGTGCACTACATACCCATCAGGGTCTCAAGGCTCTGGGGGGGTGCTACTGATCGAACAGCCAGGTCTTGAGTATCCTCCTGAAGGTCAGGAGGTCTTGAGTCTGTCGTAGGCTCAGTGAGAGGGTGCTCCATGTCTTGGTGGCGAGGTGGGAGAAGGATCTCCCACCGGTGGTTGTTCTTCGGATACGCAGGACGGTGGCGAGTGAGAGGTCGGCAGAGCATAGCTGGCGGTTGGGATGTAGAAGGAGAGCCGTCTGTTGAGGTAGGCTGGGCCGGTCTTGTGGAGTGCCTTGTGTGCGTGGGTGAGGAGCTTGAAGGATATCCTCTAGTTGACTGGGAGCCAGTGCAGGTTTTTCAGGTGGAGGTGATGTGGCCGAGGTGTGGTACGTCAAGGATCAGTCGTGCTGAGGCGTTTTGGATGTGTTATAGTCGTTTGATGAGTTTGGTCAGGGGTCCCGCGTAGAGGGCGTTTCCACAGTCGAGTCTGCTGTTGACGAGGGCCTGGATGACTGTCTTTCTTGGATCTGTAGATCTTGCTGAGCATGCGCAGAGTGTTGAAGTAGGAGGAGGAGTCGGCGTTGACTTGCTTGGTCATTGAGAACATTGGGTCAAGAATGATTCACAGGTTTCGTGCATGGTCGGTGGGTATCAGTGGTGCCCCCAGTGCTGTCGGCCACCAGGAGTCATCCCAGGCTGAAGGGATGGAGCCAAGGATGAGGACCTCAATCTTGTCCAATTCAGCTTCAGATGCTGGTCTTGATACAATCAGCGATGGCCTTCATTCCTTTGCGGAGGTTGGCTTTGGCGGTGATGGGGTCCTTGGTGAGGGAGCGGATCAGCTGAGTGCTGTTGGCATAGGAGATTATGTTGAGGTCATGCTTCTTTGGAACAGAATGGGGGTAGGTGGACGCCATGGGTTCGGCCGGAGAGGTAGGAGGTGGTCCAATCCAGAGCCTTGTCTCGGAACCCTGCGGCGTGGAGGCGTGTGTTTAGTGTGCGGTGGCAGATGGTGTCGAAGGCGGCAGAGAGGTCTAGGAGGATGAGTGCTGCGGTCTCGCCGTTCACCAGTAGGGTCCTGATGTTGTTGGTGGCGGCGATGAGAACATTCTCGGTGCTGTGGTTTCTGCGGAACCCTGACTGGGAAGGGTCCAGGATTCTGTTTTCTTTGAGGTATCGTGTTAGCTGTCTGTTGATGGTTTTCTCGATGACCTTGCCTGGGAAGGAGAGCAGAGAAATGGGCCGAAAGTTCTTGAGGTTTCTTGGGACTGCCTTAGGTTTTTTTGAGTAGGGCGTTGATCTTGGCGTGTTTCCAGATCTCTGGAAAGGTCGCGGTCTTGAGGGAGAGATTGATCATTGCGCAGGTGGGGTGCGATGGAGCTGCTTGCTCTGTTGAAGACGTGGTGCGGGAATGGGTCTGATGGAGAGCTGGAATGCATTGTGCACATGGTCTTGATGGTGTCATCGATGCTCCCTTTGGACCAGGCTAGCCGGGGGGCCGTGGTCGATGGTGCGCAAAGGGTCTGTTGTGTTGCTGTCTGTTGGGGCTGTCTGGGTGTTGAAGCTGTCATGGTTGTCTGCTATCTTGCGGTGGAAGAAGGTGGCGAGGGAGTCGCACAGGGCTTGCGACGGCGGGATGGCATTGGTGTTGGAGCTAGGGTTGGAGAGTTCCTTGACAATGTTGAAGAGCTCCTTGCTATTGTGTGCGTTGTTGTGGAGGCGGTCTTTAAAGGATGTCCTCTTGGTCGCCCTGATGAGGCGGTGGTGGTTGCGGATGGCGTCCGTGTGAGCTGCGTGGCTGTCCAGAGTTTGTTCTCTGTGACTTTTATTCTCTAGTTTCCGGCAGGCTTGCTTGGAGGCTAGGAGTTCTGGGGTGAACCAGCTGGCCCTTTTGCTGGTGTCTCTGTGGGGAGGTTACTTCAGCGGGGTGAGGGTGTAGGTGCAGTCCTCCATGCAGCGTCTGAGGCTGTGGGCAGCATCGTTGGTGTTGGAGGGTTCGGTGGGTGGGCTGAGAGTGAGGTTTGCTTGTAGTTGTTCTTTGGTGATTTTGCTCCAGTAGCGGCAGGGGATCTGTTGGGTGCAGTGGTATGTGGTGGGTTTCTGGAAGACGAAGTGGAAGCAGCGGTGGTCGGTCCAGAGGATTTCAGACGTGTGGCTGACTGAGACGTGTAGGCTTGAGGAGAAGATGGGGTCAAGCGTGTGGCCAGCGGAGTGGGTGGGCAATGTGACAAGTTGATTCAGTCCGAGGTTGGCGAGGTTATCGATCAGGGTTGTGGAGTTGTTGTCATTGTTGTTCTCAAGGTGAAAGTCCAGGTCTCCGAGGAGGATGTAGTCGGTGGAGGTCAGGTCATGCTTGCTGATCAAGTCGGTGATGGAGTCGCTGAACTGGGGGCGGTGTCCTAGGGGTCAGTAGACAAGGGTGCGTCTGAGGGTGGAGTTAGGGTCTGTGTGAATCTGGAAATACATGTGCTCGGCGGTGATGAGCGCATCATCGGTGCTAGTCGAGACTCTTATAATGTTCTTGTGGACGATGGCGATTCCTCCTCCAACTCCGTTGGTGCGTCTGTAATGGCTATGGCGATGTCAGGTGCGAAGGAGCCGTTAAACTAGGTCTCTGTCAGGAAGGCGACATTGGGGATGTTGTGTCGAGCAGGTCCCAGAGCTCGACATCATGCTTGCGTGCTGAGCAGGTGTTCAGTAGTATGCATCAGAGGTAGTTGGGGACTTTCTAGGCAGGTGGTTTGTTGGCTCTAAGGCTGGTGTAGCTGCAGTTCGGGCAGGTGAAGGGGCCGTGTGTGCGCTTTGTGGCGGCCTTGAAGCAGGTGTGGCTCCATCCGGAGTTGAGAGAGTGCAGAGTGCTGGCATCGTAGTGGTGATGGCCGTCGTGGCCGGTGCGGGCGCCAGGGGTTCTGGCGCTGGGTGCGGTCCAGGCCTGGACGGGTGCAGAAGGGCCTGCCTTAAGCGCGCCAGCGGCACGGCTGCTCAGCGGCCGGCATATATAGGGAGATGGGAGGGAGGAGCAGCAGGGAGATGGGAGGCGGGGGCAGCGAATGGGCAGTGGGCATTCAGGGGGCGGTGCTGCAGGGGACACAGCTGCGAGGTCGGTGAGGGACAACAAAGGTAACAGAAAGAAAAAGAGGCACGGAAACGAGAGAAAAATGAGTGGCACAGAGAGCAGAAGGGTACAAAAAAAGGAGTGGAACAGAGGGCAGAAGGGCACAAAAAACGGGTGGAACAGAAGGCAGAAGGGCACAAAAAATGAGTGGAACAGAAGGTAAAAGAGGCACAAAAACGAGGGAAAAAATAGTGGCACAGAAGGCAGACGGGCACAAAAAACAAATGGAACAGAAGGCAAAAGGGGCACAAAAATGAGGGGAAAATGAGTGCAACAGAGGGCAGAAGGGCACAAAAATGAGTGGAACAGAGGGCAGAAGGGCACGAAAAATGAGTGAAACTGAAAGCAGAAGGGCACAAAAAAGAGTGGAACAGAAGGCAAAAGAGGCCCAAAAACGACGTAAAAATGAGTGGCACAGAAGGCAGACGGGCACAAAAAACGAGTGGAACAGAAGGCAAAAGGGGCACAAAATTGAGGAGAACACAAGTGGCACAGAAGGAAAAAAGGGCACAGAAATACCAGAAAAACAAGTGGCAAAGAGGCAAAATACAGAATACAGAAATACAGGGGCAGCTAAGAACAGAAGGCAGAATGGGCAGAGAAGCACAGGGGCAGCGAGGGGAACAGAAGGGAAAACCGGGCAGAGACATGTGGGCAGCGAGGGGTACAGAAGGTATTCCGGGCAGAGAGAGCACGGGGACACCGAGGGGAACAGAGAGAAGAAAAAAAGGGACACGGACCACGTACAGGCAGTGGGGGAAGACAGACAACCGCATTCACAGACACAACAATGAAAACACAAGCAATACAATAAAAGCAATAAAGCGGAGAATGAACAAACCTACCTATGGCCTTCACCTGACCACCAGGGATGAGGCGCAGGTGGTAGCCTGCGGGTGGTGGAAGGCCTCGAACTTCCTCAGCAGCTGCAGCTGGGGCTGGGGCTGGGAGACACAGGCAGTGCTGTGCGGAGGGGGGTCGACCTACCTGATATTATGTGACTGGCTGTATGACTGTGTATCATTGTGTGAGTGGGAGTGAGTGGCTGTATGGGTGTGTGAGTGGATGTATGGGTAAATTAGTGGGTGTGTGAGCAGTAACTGTAAGGGTGAATAGGTTGCTGTGTGAGTACTGCATAGGTGAGTGAGTGGCTGTGTGTGGCTGTGTTGCTGAATGAGTGGGTATGTAAGTGTGTGTGTGGGTGAGTAAATGCTGTGTGAGTAGCTGTAGGTTGCTGTAGTTGCTGTAGTGGTTGTATGGGTGACTGACTGGGTATGTATCTGGCTGTATAGGAGAGTGAGGGGCTGTTTGAGTGGGTGTTTAGTTAACTGAGTGGGTGTGTGAGTGACAGTATCAAGGGTAAATACATGGTTGTGAAGGTATGTGAGTGGGTGAGTGTGTGAGTTGAGGTATGGGTTAGTAAGTAGCTCTGAGAGGCTGCATGGGTAAACAAGTAAATAAGTGGTTGCATAAGTAACTGTATGGGTGAATGGTAGCTGTTTGAGTGACTGCTTGGATGAGCGAGTAGTTTTATGGATAAGTGAGTGGCTGTATAAGTTTCTATATGGGTGAATGCGTAGATGTGAATGAGTGGCTGTGTGAGTGGTTCTGTGGATGATCTCATCAGAGATGACATTTGAGATTTCACAAGTGATGTCACCAGTGATGTCACTGACCAAGCCATGAGTGATGTTATATGTGAGGTCATAAGTAGTGCTTTGCAGGGGTCTAAGCTATGTTAGCTCAGGTAACTGCTGAGTTTCTATGTTTTGTGTGTGTATAATCTGTGCCAAACTATATTATCCCTGTAACCTTTGTTTTTTTCAGTGAATTTCTAAGGTTTTTTAAAAATCTATTTCCTAACTATAACATCTCTGTATTTTTAGTTTTTTAAAATTCTGTTTTCAAAGTATTATGCCCCAGTAAAGTTTACTTTCTTATGTTAATTTCTAGGTTTTATTTTAAGTACTAAATATACTTCAATTTATTTATCTTTTAGTAATCGATATGTTTTAAACTGTAGCCATTTGGTTTAATAAAAATACATGATATACATATTAAAAAATAAAGTTCATATATATGCTTAATGTCAAACATATAATGTTTTGTAAATGTAATTGAACAAGTGTTTTTTTAATTACTTTTTGGTACTGCTGTGTCAGGTTCCACCTTCCAGAATCTTCAGGATTGTGCTGATGCTCAAAGAGGTCCACCTCTCGACTGCCCCAAGTCTGGAATAATAATACACACGGACTAGTGGGATAGTCAAGCAAGGTAAGGAAAGGGTAGAAACCGCATGGAGAGAGACCTGTGGATGACATAGTAAAGACACCGCAAGTACCCAGTTCGCTTAACAGTTGATACAGATAGGTGAAAGCACTACAATATATAGTTGGTAAATCTATAATAACACACTATCTGTAAAGGAAAAGAAAGAGAGAGCATTACCAGAAGAGAGAAGAGCGTGGTTGCGGAGTTCCAGCACAAAACTAGGAAGAGGAAAAAACATCCCATAAGATTAATGTACACACCAAAGGAATCCTGTTCACAGGGGTGACATAGTATGAACCATACACCATCTACTCAGATTAGGTGTGAAATAGCCCCAAATGCAAGATAGGAACAAGGAATAGTTACAGACCTACAACCACAGAGGCCGGCCAGTAGCAATAAATACCAAACTCACAATGTTACACAGCTCATCAGCCGACAGCCCGTGTGTCCGGCAGCGATACCGTACGTCAAAGCAAAGATCTTGTGGTGAAAGAGGGCAAAATTAAAGGTTTCACATTTTATATTTTATAAAACAAACACGCAAATAAAACTTCCGAGGCAATAGACTATACAGTGAGTGGCTGTCTCAGGTAGCAGGGGGAGCGATCCAGTTAAAGGAGCTGATTTAAGAAAGGATAGAGGATCTCGGGGAGGCAAGGGGGCCAAGATTAGGCAAGCAAGTCTTATACCATAGGATATAGATGCATGGAATGCACGGTCATGGGGACAGAGAAATATCAGAGGCTTCTACGAAAGGGGGGTGGTGAAAATCTCAGTAGTGAGACTTGCAGTCTTGATGTCCAGGGAATTGACCCGCTCATTGGTCTTCGCGAGATCCGTCCTGATGAGGTTGACTTCGATCGCCACTGTGTCTATCTTAGAAGCCAGTGTCTCGTACTGCTGGCCCATAGAGGTCTTCACACTTGCAATGGCGCCCATGAAGTCCCTCAATGTCAATTCTTCCGTCGCAGGAGAGCCATCTCCAGTCTCGTCCAAAACTTTACCCACACCACCTGGGGATCCTTTCGGGCGGGTGAAGCGATCCATAGTATTGGATTGGGTGATACCCCCTCGGTACGTGCCCCTGGTGGTCCGCTTATCGCTCTCCGCCTTGCCCGCCATTTTGAGCAGCGAGCCCTGATGGGCTTTTTGGGACCTGGTTAGAATGGCTCTCCGCAAAACTGACTTGTAGAGTCTGGGGATGAAGGCGAAGGACAGGCTTAGAGCCGGCAGCAAGACACAGGCCAGCAGTGTCATCAGGCAGCAAGTCGCAGTAGACAATGACCAAAAACGAAACCGAAAGTACAACAGGGGCAGCGGCCGAGTCTCACTGGCTGTTGATGTTTCATTGCCACCTGGGTACCTCGGGGACTCAAATCCGTGGATAGTCGTCTATGTAGGCCGCAAAGTTTCGAGTGTAGTAAGTCCGGTTCCCGGCGGCCAAATCGATTTTTGAAAAGAGATATTGTGTCAGCAGGGCATCAGCTAGAAGAACCTGTCATCAAAATCAGGATATGTGGCAGGATAGATGCGGGAGGCGGAAAGGGTCTCGGGAGCCCTGTGCTCACGCGTCCATCTTGGATGCGCGTGAAGCTCCTCACCAAGATAGGAACTTCTTCATGCCCTCTTATCTCTTTCCTAAAAAATGGTACATAAAGAACAGACCATGCGTAAACAAAACCAAAGACGAAGTGCACTTGATGTCTGCACTATACCAACAAAAAGGAAACGACTTTGGAATGTTCAAATGTCACAATACCATCGTACATTGAACATTAATATACATCCATGAGGATAAGCACGGTCCAGAAGTCCCCAGTTTCTGACCAAACAATTGACTGGCCTTTCTGGAATCCGAGGATGAAATCACCAAAAAGAAAGAACCACTTCCTGCATGAGAACCTGGTCATCACCGGTCTCGCCAACAAGGAATAATAAGGGCGGAGCGCTAGTAGGACATAAAAGCTTCTCTGCAAGAAAACCTTGACTTTGCAGTTCTGCCAACAAAGAAACAAGGAGCTTGCCAAAAGGACAAGCTGAAATCAAGTAAGAGTAATTTCACCAGCTGTCGGGCGAGCTCCTCTGCATGAAACAGCTTTGAAATGCTGTCTTGCTAACAGAGGAACCTGGAAATGAACCACAAATAAGGCCGTTTAGTACGAGCAACAATGACCTTCAAAATTACAATTCAGATGTGCGAGGTGCACCCATACCGCCTCTGAAAGTCTGGAACAAGACATTGCAGCCATGTGAGTAATCCATGAATAATCAGAAGCATTCATTTCTTCTGGCTTCCCTATATCTGGGTCTGATCAGTGTCCGAGTCACTTGTAGCATGCTCCCGCTATGAACTCCAGGAAATGTAGTTCTCAGGCGGCTACTTCCTGGTTTTCCGGTCTTTTGAGGTCAATCAGTGTTTTACCGGCCGCTGAATCCTGACACTGCAGTAACTCTGCATGTCTGTAAAAATAGACAGGGCTACTAGTACTCTATGGTTATTGATTTGGATCACATGATTGCAATCAATCTGCGATTTAAGATTCACAGATTTACTAACATATTTTACAATTATTTAAAATATATACATCCTTCCACTTTCATTAATGACATCAGAGTGAACATATTTATCAGTAAATATATGCCACCCTTTATCTGTTTTTCTAGGAATGTACTCAGTCAATAAGTCAAATCAAATCAAATCAAATCAAACCAGCTTTATTCAATTTTGATGCACTAGAAATAATCATAAAAGCACAGATTTTTTTCAAAAGAGAAAAACTTTTCACAATTATATTACATAATACAGAAACATAAGAAACACTCCATATATATATATATATATATATATATATATTTATATATATATATATATATATATATATATATATATATATATATATATATATATATATATATATATATATATATATATATATATATATATATATATATATATATATATATATATGCAAACCGAGTACAAAAAAGCTCAATATAGCGGAGCTTGACATTGTGTTCCGGTACCTAATCACAGCCTTTAAAAAGGAAGAAATAACAATGATAATTTGTTCATTTTCCAATATTTGTCACCTTAAGAAAGCTGTTCTACACTGTCCTAGACCCCAGTTTCTGAGAATAGGCATTAAAAACGTTTTCCTTGGTACAACGTAGTATTTACAAAAAAAGTGCACTGCAGAGTTGATTGTTTTGAAATATGATCACATGGGCATATAGGCAGGTTTTTCCTCCAATCATTGGTTTCTGGCAATGTAATCATTCTAAAGAAAGACCCACAATAGAAACGGGCAAGAAGCATACGACAAAAACTGCTCTGTACTAGTGCCAGGTAAGGTTGTAAGCCTGTGCAGGTGGTCATCAAGTGGTTATTCATTACTGTTTTTTTCTCTCTCTCAATGAGCCATCACTTGTTCTCTAAGTTATTCGGGCAATCTGCTTTTAACGTTTTTCTAGATACAGTTTCAATGCTAATTGGGAGTCAAAATATTCTGGATGGCCAATGTCATGTGCCATTCTTTTTATATAACTAATCCATGACATATTAGCCACCCTATCTCATTTAAGGCAATCCAAAATTACGTCTCTGTTAAAACCTGTCTCCATAGATACCCACACCTTGTGCCACAGTAATAGGGGATTAATTCTAATGATGTCAGAAATGTATGAGAGAGAGACCAAGTTCCCTATGACAGCTAAAAGTAGCGGTAGAACTGGGGACCGCCAGCAAGTAGCGGATAAAAGTATTTTCACAGCATTGAATTTGTTCTACTCTTTCAATACCCCAGATACCTGCCCCATATGTCCCTGTTGAAATGCATTTAGATTTATAAATATCCAATAGCTCTGGGACAGGTCTACCACCTAATTTCTTATAGAAATTAATGACTACTCCTATTGCTCCTGAGAAAGTCAATTTCCTTGCATTCATGACCGCTTTCCAAGACCCATTCCTGTAAAAAATTATTCATATAAAGGAAAATCTGTCTGTGCTTTCAATTTTTTTGCTATCAATAAAGACGTTACATATTTTTGTTCCACAACTCCTTGTATAAGTCTTAGTAATGTTTACCTTTAGGCACCTCTTTTTCATGTATGCAACAAAATTGGTGACAGATCTTTGTAAGCCTAACTGCATCTGCGCCATTATAACTGCGTTCTCCGCATACAATAGAATAGGGACAGGGGTGCTGTCCTAGGCTATTAATATAAAGAAAAAAAAGGAATGGGTGAGTATGCACCCTTGCCTCACCCCATTTTTTATACATTACTTGGTTGAACACTCCCCCTGTTTTCCATATCGGACCCTTGCCCCTGCCCCCCTATAAAGCTCCTTGATAAACATTAGCAACAGTAGGTCTACCTCTAGCTCTTTAAGAATACTCCACAACTTGTCATGTTTGACACAATCGAATGCTGAGCTTAAGTTCACAAACGAAAGGAAAAGTTTACCCTTCTTTGCTTTTGTATATTTATCTATAATTAGTGACAGGTTAAGTCCCTACTCTGTTGTACCAAGACCTGAGCAAAATCCACATTGATAATTTGATAGAACTCCTGTTTCTTTTGCCCATGTGTGTATCTTGTTTAAAATAACCCTCCCTGCAACTTTCATAAAAGCATCCAATAAGGAGATTGGTTGATAATAGCTTGGTTCATTTCTATCCTCCTTTTTGAATATGGGGATCACAATTGCATCCGTCCAAGTAGAAATGAACCTATGACGATTACAGCTAATTAGGACATTCGTTAGAAGAGGGCCCATAGCCCTATATTAGTTTAATAGACGTCCACCGGGACACCATCTGGCCCTGGTGCTTTCCCTGGAGCACTCTCCGTTGTGGCCCTAAAGACCTCCTCGAGGGAAATATCGATATCTAGGGGAAAGGCTCCATATTGTGTATTATCTTCAGTCCCCGTTACTACTGTTGAAGTCTTGTTATCATCAGTGGTCTCGTCATTAATTGAACCCTGTAAAGAATTCTACCCACTTACCTCCTGTGATTGCCATGTCTATAGAATTGGTCTCTTGATCAATGAAAAAGGGAGCATTAACTGCTCTCCAGAAGCCAATGTTGTCTATCTTTATGCATGCCCGATGCAGCGCCTGTCATGCTTTCCTTTTTTATTGCGCATTCCGTTTCTTTAAGGCTAGTCGATACAGGATTCTCGCCCGACTTACTTTTTCCTTGCATCTAGGTTCACTGTGCAAACCATTTTTCAAATGGGTGCGCGCTTTAGTACATTCTTTGTCAAACCAACCCTGTGATTTATGCGCTCCATGTTGCTTTCCCCTCGTTAAAAGTTTCCGAGCCTCATCTGATATCTTGAAGAAGACATTAAAAATTTCTACTTCGTCCCTAGTCTGTGAGAGGCATATCTCTATATTGTCTGATGATTTTTATATCAATTGTTGAAGAAATGCCACAGAATCCACCTTTGCCCAATTGAAGGTGTACCCGTTTGTACTAGCAAGATTTATATTGAAGTTATATTGTGTATTCACATTAGTACTTCTCGCCAGCCCTCTTACAGTGAGATCTAAACAAATTGGGTAATGGTCACTCATTAAAATATCAAGGGTATTACAAGTGAATATGTTACAAGAATATCTTTTAGACATTAAAACAAAATCAATGGTTGAACTACAACCCATTCCATTAAAAGAAGGTTGAAAAGATATTGGGGGTGAACACAGTTCATTTTCGTATCCTAAGTCAAATTGAAAACCCATTCCATTTAACAGGTCCTCCATGTCTGTATGTGAAAAGTGAAATGGTGTATCTTTCTTTTCCTTGCCTAAGCCACAGATACCTTGCTCACTATACTGGCACAGAGAACAGTTGAAATCGCCAACACATTTAATAAACATATTCCCAACATTTTTCCTTCGATATGTTTCAAGGATCGACAAAGGTCAGCGAAAACATTCATTATCAGTGTTTTAGGGATATTGTTGTTGAAATTTATTAACACAAAAACCTTTTACCCACCCAGACTCGCTGTTAGGATCTGATAGTAGTCAGTGACATTTACAAATTTAGCATTAGAGACCACTGTCACATTGGAGACATAAATACATAACCCCCCCCCCTTGTTTCGCCCCTGTTTACTTGTGTTAACTAGCTGGAGTGTTAAAAGTTTGAAAGCCATTTATGTGGTTTTCCCCAGTTGCCCATGTTTCTTGAAGACAAATTATAGCATATTCCTCTATAAAGGTTAACCACTGGGGATCTCTTACTTTAGCTGATAATCCTGCAATATTCCAGGTTAGTATTTTGCATAATTTGCTGGTATTTGACTTGGACGGCTCTCCTTCTGTCTCCTTCCTCGTTTTGTTGTCCCTTTGCAAAATTGGTGTTATTTCTTTGGTAGATCCCATTCCAGTGTTATTTTGGATTTTAACTGGATCTGCATGTCTATCCCTACCTTCCCTGCTATTATCTTTATGCAATAATCAGTCTCTTCCTTGCTCGCAAAGGGTGTTGAGACCATGTCCCCTGGTATGCAGGTTATCGCCCTGTTGGGATAACATGGCTGCCTTCCTTTGATCCACCTCCCTCCCTTGGTTTAGATTTGGTCAATCTAAATCCTCCATTGAAGTTAGCGGTTCGAAACGGTTATGTAGTGGGACATTCCATTGCGCTGTAAATTCTGCATGGGGGTCCCTTTCAGGTTTACTGGCACCAGGCCTAGGTAAGAGTGGATAGGTGGAATAGAAAGCCCCTAACGGTAATACATTAATTTAATTATTATTATAAAAAGCATTCCCTGCCCTCGGTAAAATTGCGTGGACTAACATAGGGTCACTGAATGTCAGGACTATACAATCTCCCTAGAGCGCTTTTCGTTCCTTGCCCAGCCACGCGACTCATCCTGCCATTTTAAAGTTTTTAAATAGCGTGTCGCTAGAACCAAAAAGCCTTGCTAACCAATGGAGTGACTTATTACGGAGTTCCCTCCATGTTTCATGTTACGGTGTCTGCAATAAAAGGGCATTGGCCAGAATTACAGCATATGGGGCTATATGAAGGTAGCTAAATACCGGTTGGTAACGGCCGAAATTTGGTAAATTTGCCGTTACCGACCGGTATTTAGGCATATGAGAAGTAGGAGGCCAAAAGTAAGGATTCAGTAAATATGAATCGGTAAATACTGATTCATCATTACTGAGTCTTAAATTCAGAATCGGTATTTACTGAATCCTTTTTTACCGAATCGATTAATAAGAAACTGTAAAAATGAGAGTAGAGATGTAGGGAACTTCAAAAATACAAAATTTCATGAAATTCTGTATATAAGAGTCGGTAATTACCCTGGATTGAAAGCAGGTGGTAACCAGGTGCAGGCCATAAAACAGGCCCCAAAATGCAACAGTGTAATCAGAATGCCGGCATTCTATGTGATAGCAAGGCAGCTACGGCTATAGGCAGCAGGAGAGAGGAACTGGAGATGGGAGGAGCAAGTCTACAGACAGCGGATCACACTCTTCCAACTTACTGGGGCAGAGATGCATGAAAGGTACAGGCTACACCCCCACACCATCCTGGACTTGATAAGGGACCTGCACCCACTCCTGGAGCACCCAACACCAAGGGCGCATGCCATACCACCACATGTGCAGGTGCTCTGTAGCCTACACCTGCTTGCATCTGGCAGTTACCAGGGGGGTGATAGCTGCGATAGGTGGGGTGTCCCAGAGCTGCCTGTCCCGTTTCTTCAGGAAGTTCCTGGAGGCCCTGATGCAGAGAATGCATCATTACATCAGCTTCCCTGACACACATACAGAACTGCTGAAGACCAAGACTGACTTTTACCAAATGGCACAGTTCCCACATGTGATCGGCTGCATTGATGGCACAAACATCCCAATCTGCCCACCTGCAGCCACTGAGTAAATCTACAGGAATAGAAAGTCCACACACTCAATAAATGTGCAGGTAATCTATGATGCTGCCAACATAATCACAGACATCGTGCCCAAATTCCCAGGAAGCACCCTTGACTCCTACATCTTCCAGAACAGTGGGATCTACACACGCCTGACAGCGGAGGAATTCGGAGAAGGATACCTGCTAGGTAAAACACTGTGACACTCCCTGATAGATACTACAGATGTAGGTGTTGTTGTGCATGTGACTAATCGCTCTCTTTTCCACATAGGCGATAGCGCATATCCCATCACTAGTTTATCCTGACACCCTACCTGAACCCATCAACTCGGAGTGAGAGACGATACAACGCGGCACACAAATCTACTCGCAATGTTGTGTTGCACACTTTTGGGCTGTTAAAAAGTAGGTTCCGCTCCCTCCACAAAAGTGGAGGCGCACGTCAGTACTCACCCCTCATCTGCTGTAAAATAATTGCAACTTGCGCAATGCTGCACAACCTTGCCACTAGGAAAGGAAAAGCAGTAGAATTAACAGATATTGAGGATAATGATTATGAAGATGCACAGCCTGAGCCCAACACAGCAGGAGTGGCACCAGCAACAGATGGGTACACCAACGATCTCAAAGACTCCAAGAAATCCTGCTGTGTCCTCGAGAAAGCCTGGCGCCACGATCAATCAGCAAAAAACATGACATCCCTCAAGAATGCCATCCGCAAACACCACCAGCTGATCCGCACCACCAAAAGATCATCGTTCAGAGAACGGCTGGACAACAACGCCCACAACAGCAAGGAACTCTTCAGCATCGTGAAAGAGCTCTCCAACCCCAACGCCAACAACAACGACATCATGCCATCACAAGAACTCTGTAACTCCCTCACCATGTTCTTCCACCGCAAGATCGCCGATTTACACCGACAGCTTCAGCGATCAGACCACAGACCCCACCACAGAACCAGCACCCCCCACCACCACCCTCCTCACCTGGACCTCCATCAGCATGGAAGATACCACCCACATGATGAACACCATCCACTCAGGCTCCCCAGCCGACCCCTGTCCACACCACATTTTCAACAAAGCGGACTCCATTATTGCACCCCAACTCCGGGACATCATCAACAACTCCTTCGCATCCGCCACCTTCCCAGACAGCTGGAAGCACACAGAGATCAGCACCCTCCTGAAGAAACCCACCGCAGACCCCACGGACCTCAAGAACTTCCGCCCTATCTCGCTCCTCCCCTTCCTTGCAAAAGTCATAAAGAAAACCGTCAACAGGCAGCTGACCGCTTTCCTCGAGACTAACGGCTCCCTCGACCCATCGCAGTCCGGTTTCCTAGCGAACCACAGCACCGAGCCCGCCCTCATCGCAGCCCCAACAACATCAAGACCCTGCTGGACAACGGGGAAACTGCCGCCCTCATCCTCCTCAACCTATCAGCTGCTTTCGACACCGCACCCTGACAACCCACCTCCACCACGCCCGAGTCCAAGGTAAAGCCCTGGAATTGATCACCTCCTTCCTCTCCAACAGAACCCAAAGAGTCTGTCTCCCGCCCATCCATGTAGCAGCCACCAAGATCATCTGCGGCGTACCCCAAGGCTCCTCGCTCAGCCCCACCCTGTTCAATGTCTACATGAGCCCCCTTGCAGCCATCGCACGCAAGCACAACCTCAACATCATCTCCTACACCGATGACACCCAACTGATCCTCTCCCTCACCAACGACCCCGCCACCGCCAAAGCCAGCTTCCAAGAAGGCATGAAAGATGTCGCAGAATGGATGAAGCTCAGCCGTCTGAAACTGAACTCAGACAAGACGGAAGTTCTCATCTTCGGCCCATCCATCTCCACCTGGGATGACTCCTGGTGGCCCCCTGCTCTGGGCACTCCCCCCAAGCCCACGGACCATGCACGCAAGATGGCATTCATCCTCCACTCCTCCCTCACAATGACCAGGCCAGTCAACGCTGTTACTTCTTTCTGCTGTTACTTCTTCCTGTTTCAACACCCTCCGCATGCTCCGAAAGACCTTCCATTGCATCCCTACTGGAACCAGAAAGACGGTCACCCAGGCCCTCGTCACCAGCCGACTGGACTACGGGAACGCTCTCTACGCTGGGATCACTGACAAACTAAAGAAACGACTTCAACGCATACAAAATGCATCCGTACGACTCGTCCTGGACATCCCACGACACAGTCACATCTCCACCCACCTGAGAGATCTGCACTGGCTCCCCGTCAGCAAGAGGATCATGTTCAGGCTCCCCACCCACGCACACAAGGCTCTCCACGACATGGGTCCCGAATACCTCAAAAACCGCCTCACGTTCTACACACCTACCCGCCAGCTCCGCTCTGCCAGCCTCGCCCTCGCCACCATTCCACGAATCCGCAGAACCACCACTGGAGGAAGATCCTTCACCTAACTGGCAGCCAAGACGTGGAACACCCTCCCCACCCACCTACGACTGACCCAGGACCATCTCTCCTTCAGGAAGCACCTCAAGACCTGGCTTTTAGAGCAGTAGCGCCCCCCCCTCCCAGCACCTTGAGACCCTTTCGAGTGAGTAGCGCGCTCTATAAATGTCTTGATTGATTGATCGATTGATTGATGGGAGACAGAGATGGCCAGAGATCCATTTCTGAAAGTGAAAGACAGTTCCTCAGATCTTGCTTGTTGGCCACTACGAGGACTGGCACCCCCTGGTTTTCAGAGATCTTTGTGATTTTATACAGTTCTGTCTTTGCTTCTTCCATCCTTTCTATGTCGACAGAGTCCACCACAAACACAATCCCATCTGTGCAACGTGTGTAGGATTTCCACAGCGGCCTCAGCTTCTCTTGCCCACCGACATCCCAAAAGTGGAAAGTTACACTCTTTGAGTGTCCAAGCAATACTTTGATTTTCTCCGAGTTAAACCCCTTGGTGGGGACAGTGTTAACAAACTCATTAAACTGCAGTCTGTACAAAACCGTTGTCTTCCCTGCACAGTCCAAACCAAGTATAACGATATGGAATGAATGAAACAGAGGCAGGCTCGACAATAGAGAGCTCTGGTCAGACAGGCCATTCCCCATTTTAATTAACGTGATGTGTCTGAAGCAGCCCGATGCTTCCTCACTGAAAGCGTCTGTCACCTTCTCAGGGCTTTGCCGCTGGTCTCGCTCCCTTCTCTTGGCTTCCTCTGCGCCGGGATCCCCAGTTCGGCGGAACTACCTCTTGCTACAGGCGGGGATAGGAGCTGCTGCGTGCCTGAGCCTGGCGACCGCTGGATGGGCGTCGTCTACGACCGGCTGCAGCGAAGGAGGCGCGGTGCTCTGACCCGCCACAGGAAGCGCCAGAGATGGGCCATCTCTCCTTCAGGAAGCACCTCAAGACCTGGCTTTTAGAGCAGTAGCGCCCCCCCTCCCAGCACCGTGAGACCCTTTCGAGTGAGTAGCGCGCTCTATAAATGTCTTGATTGATTGATCGATTGATTGATGGGAGACAGAGATGGCCAGAGATCATACGCAACTATTTCTAAGTAAGTAAGGAGACACAGCCAGGCGTTGCATGTTCATGACGTAGTTTAATAACTGGGCGCTACGACAAAGAACAAATGGCACACCATGTCAATCCAAATGGTGACAACCTTAATAGGTAGTCATGGGTTACTTCACCCTAAATATGTACATGTGTGAGCAGCATTAACGTCTGCGCCCATGCACAACAGTGCTGGATGCCTGCAGATGGCCTTCCTCACTGTCTGCTGAGCCAGGGCCCGCAACATGCCGCCTGCTGCTCCTCCAGGTGTCTGGGACAGGGGGGTAATGCTGCTCCTGCTGGTGGTCTCATCACTCTACCCCACACCTAGTTCACCAGCGTTGGCTGACTGGGGGGTCAACAGTACTTCCAGTGTGGTTGTCACCTTCCCCATCTCCCTGGTGACGTTCAGTGCAGCAGGGCACAAGCCCCTCCTGCATTTCAACGGAGCACCTGCAGAGCAGGGAAGTGGCAGTTGCCAGACTGTTCATTGCCTTGATGTGCTGCTCCATGTACTGTGCCTTCTTGCCCTGTCCTCGTCCAGTTTGTCACAGAGTACCATCAAAGACTGGAACATGTCCTGCATTCCCTCTGCCATCTCCTTGATGCCCTCCACCATAGAGCTGATGCCCCTGTCAATATTGACCATATTCTGGTTTAGGTGCTGCATTTATCTTTGAACTGACTGTATGGCCTTCCCCTGCAGGTGCTGCACCTTGACCATACTGGCCTGCAGCTCTCCGAAGACTTAAAAGCGGCCTTCGATAAAGTGCCAAGATCCAAACTCTGGGCCAAAATGAAAGCCTGGGGCGCGCCGCCAAAGCTAATGGGAGCAATCATAGAGCTGTATTCAAAGACCTGGGTCCAAGTGAAAAAAGGAGATGGCCGATGACTGACAAAGAAATTCTTCACACTCAACGGCTTAAAACAAGGCTGTGTATTGGCCCCCTGCCTTTTTAACATTTACACCGCGGACCTAGAAAGTGATCTACGCTCGATTCAGGGAGATCCACCAAAATTGGGTAACTTGCCCATAATGAGTCCACAATATGCAGACGACATTGTGCTTTTGTCACAAAATCCTCTCGGCCTACAACAGATGATCTCTAAGCTTGCGTCATACCTCTCGAATGCACAACTTACAATAAAGATTAAAAAAACAAATGTTTTATGTTTCTCTGGCTCTCGCAAGAAAGGAAAAAAATGTGTCTGGAAGATAAACTCCTTTTTCAAAAGAACAACGGTCCTAAGCTTAAAGCAATTTCTGAAAAAAATACAATGACATATAAACCACAATCGGACAATATGTACAGTTTTCTTATACCCAGCCGGGCAAAGAATTTATTTTGGGAATATATGACAAGAAGTCAATTTATACGTTACATTATCATATCAAACATAGTAGTGTTTGAAGTAAGGCACAAGCCTGTGCCGTACTCAGCAAGATAGAAAAAGTTGTGAGAAAAGGGTGCAGAAGAAAGAACAGTTTACATCAGGGAAAAGAAGGGTTGAGCAAGACCTGGTACTGCTTTCAGATTCAAATTGGCAGTATTCCCTTTAGTAGAGCATACAAAAACGAATAACAATGACAAAAATGTATGTCTACATAGCAGTGTCGACGGCGTTTCGATCCTGTGCTCTAAATAAAAGGATCATCATCAGGACTTAATATATGCCTGGAAAATCATAGAATAATTAAGCCTGTAAGGAAAACAGGAGAAAGCAGAGAGGCAAAAATATTTTTAGAACGCTTCTCTGTGTTTAGAAATAACAATTGAAAGAGGTCAACTTAGTCATACTCTAACTGACATGCAATTCGGAATCGCAGTGCAGTGAAAGGTGTTTGGTTGCTGGTGGTGACAGGGTCAGATCGATGTGGCTGGGATGTGCATATCTCGTGAAAGACAGTCATTTCTGTGAGCGTGAAGAAATGACGACTTGTGTGTGTAGCAGCTACCGGCAAGTCGGATTCAATAAACAGTTCTTTTGAAATAGTCGATACCCATGGTCCAAAGCCATTAAGTGGGTCCCCCTTGTTTATTGTAAAACTGGAAGATAAACTCCAGCATACTAACTCAGGTAGACCAATACAAATACCTGGGCATCTCACTGGATCATCAATTAAAATATAAACAGCACTTGGAACAGGGGAAATCAAAAGTCAAACAGCTCCAATTCGCCTTTAAAACAGTCCAAAAACATCAGGTTAGCTTTGTGAGTGCCTGTGTAGATCATAGAGTGGGTTTGTGAGTGGGTCTGTTAGTGTGTGAGTGGGTGTGTGAGTTCCTGTGTAGCAATGTTACTGGGTAAGTGAATGTGTGAGTATTTGTGTGTGGCTATATGATTTCCTGTGTAAGTCTGTGTATGGGTATGTGAGTATATGTCAGTCTGTGAGTAGGTGTGACAGTTTCTGAGATGGTCTGTCAGTGGGTGTGTGAGTGTCTGTGTAGGTCTGTGAGTAGGTGTGAGAGTATCTGAGTGGGTGTCTGCGTGTCTGAATATATCTGTGAGTAGGTGTGGGAGTACCTGTGTGAGTCTGTGAATGGCTGAATGAGTATCCATGTGGGTCTGTGAGTAGGTGTGTTAGTGTGTGACTGGGTTTATGAGTGGGTGTGTGAGTTCACGTGAAGGCCTGTCACTAGGTATGTGACTGTCTAAGTGGGGTCTCTGAGTAGGTGTCTGAGTGTCTATATGGGCATGTGATTGGTTGTGTGAGTGTCTGTGTGGGTCTGTGAGTGTGGGTGTGAGTGACTAACTAAATATGTAAGTAGATCTGTGAGTGCCTCTATAGGTCTGCGAGTAGGAGTGTGAGTGCTTATATGGGGCAGAGTGGGTGTGAGAGTGCCTACATGACTCGGTGAGTGAGGGTATATAAATGCCTGCATAGGTCTGTGAGTGGGTGCATGACTGCCTGTGCTGGTCTGTAAATGGGTGTGAGAGTACATATGTGCATGTGTGAGTAGGCCTGGAAGATTTTTTTTCATAGTGCATTAAGATTTGAAGATCTGTCACAGATTCACATGGGGCTGCGAGGCACCTCGCAGGGATCAACAGATTCCTGAAATGGAAAAAGGAAAAAATATACTTAAGTTTGTACCTAACACTCTGAAAGTGCTCTACCACACCCATGGCCCCATTAATAATTTTGGAGATACATTTTAAGACCCAGGACTATTCCCCATATTTAAAATGGCAGCCACAACCTCCTGATCAGGTTGTAATGAGCATATCACAGCATTGCTGGTGACTGAGTTCGCTGACCCACCGCTCGGGATCCCCAACCCTAAATTTAAAAAATATGTTTTTCTTTTAATAACTCTCTGACTACTGATGGATTAGCACCATATTACAACAAGCAGTTGCAATTTAATAGGTCTCGCCTTTGGGACCTTATATGTATGTACCTATGCAGCACATTATCCTGGGTGCTGAAACATCTACTCTTCTTTAACATGGAGGGAAAGTAAGCAACAAACTGCAGAACACTCCAGGTATGGGTACACATGGAGAGAAATACTGCCTATCATCGGGAAATGATATTGTCCGAAGCTCTGTTTTTAATATAAACTCAGGGCCGTCCTTGGTCACAGCACTGAAAAAACAAGATTTATTTAACTATTATTGTCTATGGGTGCTTGTGGAAGACACGTTTCTATGGCCTGGAATCTAGGGAATGCTAAAGGGATTCTGGTATTTTACTGACCTTTGCTGATCGTTTTCTATCAAGCGAGTTAAATAGCGACAGTTACCAGAAACACAAAAAAGAAAGTCCCTAAGCAGACAGCAATTCTGGTATTTTACTGACCTCTTCTGGTCGTTTTCTATCAAGACAGTTAAATAGAGGCAGTTGAGCAGAAAAAAAGAGTCCCTAAGCAAAAGTGGCTGATCTCCAGAACTCACAAAGTACATACAGCACATCTACCAGACAGCGCAAGTGCAGTCCAGGCTTGACCTAAAAAGGGCTCTTTCTAGACCAAGAGCTACCGCTCTGCCAAGTTTGGTGTAATTCCATCCAGCAGTGCGGGCTGTAGTTGTGTTTAAAATCCCTATTTGAATTGCATTTTTACTCCCTCTTTTTCTTGAACCACACTTGACAGATCACTCCAAAGCTTTTTCTTCAGAACGAGACGTATCATTCCACTGTTTTTATTTTTTATATTCTGTGAAAATACATCAAACTGGGGGCAAAAAAACTTTTCCATTGAAATCTCTTGATTTCATCAAAAATGTTTTTAAAAGTGGCATGGTATGTCTAGTTCTGCATGGAAAGTTGTGGAGTGATCCGTCTAGCGGGGGCAAGAAAAAGGAGGGGTCAGAAAATGTTACCGGAACTATCTATACCTTACGCCCCTGCAATGCGCTCCTTATGACCTCACATATTAAATCATTCATGAGATAGTCAGTGACATTACTGATGACAGCTCAAATGAAGTCACTGGTGACATTATCCAGTGATTGTGAGTGTTTTCTAAAAGTTTATGAGTGTTAAAGGTATGAAGGATTTGGATGGGAGCACTAGCTCCTTGTCCTCAGGCAGTAAGGCAAGAAGTATTTCGGATGATCTGATTGAGACTGTAAAGAGGGTGAAATGCCACAGACGATCAAAAAACCCGAAGGCAAATGGTTAATCAAGTGGCACAATATCTAAGCACACCATGGCCCCAGCTTTGAAATGGGATTATTCTACAACTCAGCCCGGTGCCCTGGGCGGAGCACCTGCTTCGCAGGTGCTACAGCCAGGTCGAAACCTAAAAATAGCCAAAAGGGAAATAGTCTCGTGATCTTGGCCCTCGAGTGAGTAATTGAGGGCAGTGATGCTATGTTGTTTTTGGTTAAGATTTTTAAAAGGGCCTTTCTGGATCTGTTGCCCTGGGACTTGGACCAAGAGGACCAACAGGCTCATTGTTTACCCCTTATACAGATGCAGAATCAGAGTCAAGCTCGGAGCTGAGGGGTTGTAAGGTCAAGGCCCTTTATTGTGTATTTTGGAAATTATTTGCTCAGGTAAGTCATATTCGAAAATGCACACACTGATACTAAACGAAGCTTTGAAGGGCATACGTTTTCTCAACACCTGACATTTGTCACAGTACTGTTGAAAGAAGTTCTAGGCTAAGACAGGTAATTAAACCAAATCAGTAGAAAGGCACAAATGCATATTTATTGAACTCAAACCACCTCAAAATCATCTTTGGAACCAAGACCTGTGATTTTACATCAGAGGTCAAAGCTAAAGGGTATCTGAATGAACTGCAAAGAAGAAAACTGAATGTTTCAATGTCTTCCTAGCTTGGGCTCTTTTTCCTTAAAAAATATTTTCCTTTCTTTTTGCTCATCCTGGTCATTTTTTATTTGCTGGATTTTTTTTATGAATGATCTTGTAAATAGGGATTGAGCCGGGGAGGACACAAACAAATAATGTTTTCACTAGCATGTCTAAGCAGTTTCTCACACATTGAAAATGCTCATGTATTGGTATTAGAGCCTCTTTCAACATGTCATACCCTTTCTGTTTCTTGGTTTGGAATTGGCGAGCTGGGGAGGGGCTCGCACACGGATACCATCATTCAGACCATCAGTGCTCTGATTGCCTCATGGTATAGGCTGAGGGGAGAGGTTGGGTTGTGTGGAAATGATGAGCAAAGGGGAAGGTATCCAGTTCTTGCTTGCAGTTTTTAGAGGGGGTCACAGTGGGGGTGTGGCTTCTGGGAAGGGGAGGTGCACTACACAAGAGGAGGAAGGACAATTAAGCAGTCCTTAATGAAGCTATTTTGATTTTCAGACTGAGGTGGCTTCAATGCAGGGTAAAGTAGTTCTGCAAAATCAACTGCATGAATTAGAATATATGTATGGCTTACGCAACTATGTTACATATTGCCTCTGTTAATATATGTGGCTTAAATGACAATGTGAAAAGGTGAAACAAAGCTGAAGATCTCTGTGCCAACATCTTAAGTTTGCAAGAAACTCATAGGGGGCTTGAATTTTTTTTTGCCTGCATCTCTGGGCTTTATGCTTGGGGCATGCATTACACGAAGCACAACTACTCATGGGGTGACTATACTAGCTTGTAGGATTGTTTGTAGGTTTAAACAGTCCTCATCTGACAAGTTTCATAGATAGTTGAATGCAAAATGCCAATTCAGAGGGAGTACAATCACACAGCTCTGTCTATGGTAAAACTCAGATGATCCTGCAGTATTCGATTTCTTTGAATAATAAACTGGCTTTGTTGCTTACTCAAATTATTTATTGATGGGGCAATAACATCAACTTTCCTGGTGGGCAGCTTGATCTGGTTAATAGTTGCTATTCAGGTCGAAAGCTGAGAGTTTTTTATCACTCCAGCATCTTCAGATTAACCATGGGTTAGTGAATGTATGGTACAGAGCTAGTACATTGGATCCAGGATATACCTCCCCCCCCCTCCGCAGAGGAAACATCTCTGCCTGGACTATTTATCTATATCCCTTAGTCTGGCTCAGGGTATATCAATCAGGAAATATCCAAAGGTTATGTCACATCATAATCCCCTAGTCATTATAATACCGAACATCAGGTGTGAGGGGTAAAAGCAGGACTGGTCGCTTGAAAGGGGCATACTTTACGATGAGAAATATATTGCTCATATGTCTTAGTGGATTCCTGAGTTCCTCAATCTCAATGGGTCAGTGCCCTACCCGGGATAGTCTGGGATGCCTTTAAGGCAGACGTAAGAGGGGAGAAGCTTATCTTCAGTTTATACTAACAGAAAACATTGATGCTGAAATTGAAAGATTATATGAGGAACTTGCGAATGCTGAGGCTCAACTTATTGCAGCTGTCTCAATTGGTGATGAACTTGTTGTGGTTTGGCAAACCCTTGCCCTAGTAAAATCAGCTATCAACAGCATTTCTTAAAAGTATCTGTCCAGTAAAAAGGAGTTTTATAAATATAGTGAGCGGGTACGCCATCTGCTTGTGGCTCACACCTAATAGATGTGGCTATCGCTGAGATCAAGGATAGAGGGGGCCATTCTGTCTCGAAATCTGGGAAGTGTTCAGAGACTTTTACGATGTTTTATATTGGGCCAAAGGATCAATGGACACTCATGAGATTGAGAAATATCTGACAGTAATTTCTGGCAGTAAAGTTAGTCCAGAAGATGGAGATTTTTGAAATGCCCCTCTTACTAAAGATGCAGTCTACATGGCTCACTTGGATCTCCCCTCTGGTAAAGCCATCAGAATGGAGAGAATCCCACTAGAATTTGATAAAGTATTTTCTTAGATCGAGGCCCTGATTTGATTGAGTTATTTCTCAAGGCACCGATGGGGCAACACATTATCGAGTCATGGGCACTGTAGTGTCTAGCTTAATGATTCACGCAGACACGGCGTATTAATCAGGACCTTCTTTATTTCGCGTCCTCGCTCTTTAAAAGATAACGGCTAACTGACCAGCTGCCACTCGGGCTCCCAGCTCCTCCCTTTCCGCCCGCCCTCATCCCTCACTCGGGCCGGTCCTAGTGCCTGACCAGTTTGGTCACTGGGCACTGCATCAACATCATTACATCTCCCCCCTCTGTGAATAAACGGAAAAAAAAAATTTGACACCACGGCAAACAGCAAATTGTTCTTTATTTAGAATTCTTCAATGAAGCGATACAGTTTCGTGATCACACGCCTGGGGCGTGACTGGAGGTTGGCACTGTCACTCTCATTCTCATCGGCAGTCTCCATCAGTAACTAACTGTCAGTTGGCAGTGTCTCTGGGTCTACTGGCTCCAGTTTCGGTTCAGTCAGTAGCTCTTTGACCTTTGGTCCGCACTTCTTGAAGTACATCACATTCCTAGTAAGTCTTTTCCCGTCGGTTTCTGCAGTGATCATAGTTCCTCTTTGTTGTATTACTTTGTGTGGAACCTCATAATATTGGAAATCAGTCTTTCTGTGCTGCTCTTGTCATGCCAGCACCCAGTCTCCTTCTTGGATTTGAGAGGTAGTGGCATGACGCCGTTCATCGGCGTAGTCTTTCATTCTTTCCTTCTTCATCTTGTCTCTGGCCGCGATCTCCTCATGATCAGAGTCGGAGTACAGTTCGTGCGCTGCCATATTCATCACTGGTATCCTGGTGCGCACTGGGGGTCCTAGCATGAGAGTGGCAGGACATTTGCCTGTGGTGAAATGAGGCGTATTTCGGTATGCCCGCAACACCTCGTCGAGTGCTGTCTGAAGGCTCTTTCCGTGAGTTCTGCTTGCTGGATGGTCTTTTTGATCGTGACTATGAAGCTTTCGATCATTCCGTTGGCTTGTGGCCATAGTGGTGTGATCTTGCGGTGTGTGAAGTTGAGGTGCTGGCAAAATCAGCAAAGTTGTGGCTGTTGAAAGGAGGCCCATTGTCTGATTTCACCACTAGGGGAATGCCCCATGCGGCAAAACCTCATCTAGGATCGGTATGACACACGATGCTCTTGTGGATGCACACAGTTGTGCGATGGGGAATCTGGAATACTCGTCCATGATGGCCAGGACGTATTGGCCTGATTTGATTGGCCCAAAGAAGTCAACGGCAATGTGCTGCCAGACACCCTCCGGTAGTGGAGACATTTGAAGTGGTGCAGGGGGATCCGGACGACTCACCAGTTGGCATTGCGGACAGTCCTTCAAGGTCATCTCCACCATCAGGTCTAGTGTTGGGAACCAGACTCTTTCACGGAGTGCTCTTTTTGTGGCTACTATGCCCCGGTGTCCCTCATGTGCTTGGTTGATGACCCCTTGTCTGAGTTGACGTGGGATCACTATTCTGGTGTCACGTAAGATGAGACCATTTGCTGCTATCGACAGTTCATCGTGGATATGCTTAAATGCCGCCATTTCTTGGTTGTTTTGTCCATTGCTTGGTGTGTGACTCCATCTGTTACTTTGGATCAGCCGTTTCACCTCTTGCAGGGTGGTATCCGTTTGCGTCGCTTCGCAGATGGCCTCTAATGGAACAGCTGGAGGTCTTGCTTGGTTCACCACAAAGTGAATGTATTCATCAGCGATTAATTGTTCTGATTTGTCTGATCTGATTGGGTGTCGGGACATGTAGTCTGCAGGGTTTGCATCTTTTCCTGGCTTGTAGATTATGGTATAGGTGTACTCTTGGAGCCTTAGGCCCCATCGTTCTATTCTCGGTGGCATTTTTGCTCGCGGGTTTCCGAATATTGTGATCAGAGCTTAATGGTCAGTTATCAATGTGAAGTGTTTTCCAAAAATGAAAATGTGGAAGTGTTCACACGCCCAGACGACAGCCAGACTTTCCTTTTCTGGCTGTGAGTATGCCCTTTCTGTGTCTGTCAGACTTCTGCTGGCATATGCTACTATGTGCCGTTGGTCTCCTTCTCTATCATATTGCACAAGGATGGCTCCTAATCCTACAGGACTTGCATCTACTGTTATTTCCGTCTTTCTTTTTGGATTGAAGTATGTTAGGTTCTTTGCTGATTCTACAGTTCTCCTGATCTCTCGAAATGCCCCTTCACACTGAGTGGACCACTGAAAGGGCTGTCCTTGTTTCGTGAGCATCCTTAGCGGGTAACTTAGCGTGGCGAAGTCAGGTATATATCTGGAGCAGTAGCTGGCCATGCCTAGGAACGATCGTACATCACCTACGTCTTCCAGGCTTGGTGTATCATTCAGCGCTGCTACCTTTTCTGGGTCTGGTTTCATGCCACTTCCAGAGAATAGGTGTCCTAAAAATGTTATTGCTGGTTTGTGAAGTTCGCACTTATCTTTGTTGAGTGTCAGGTTCGCGTACATCAGAGCTTGACAGACCTGATCCAGTGCTTTGTTGTGTTCCTCAGTCGTTGCTCCCTAGACAAGGATGTCGTCGCTGTAGTTTAGGACCTGTGGGATGTGGTGTATTGTTTTCCTGATGGCCTCTTGGAATATCTCTGCTGCTGATGACACTCCGAAACTTAGTCTTTTATATCTGAATAGTCCAAGGTGTGTCAAGAATGTTGTGATGTATCTCGACCTTTCGTGCAGTTCTAGCTGGTGGTATCCTTTGTTGAGGTCCAGCTTTGAGAAAATCTTGGCTCCATTGAGGGAAGTGATCATGTCACTGATGTGAGGGCCTGGATGTCTCTCTCTCTCTATTGCCGTGTTGGGCGCACTAATGTCTACACACAGACGGACTCGGTCAGTTTCTCCTTTCTTTGGGACCACCACGACTGGGGAGACCCATGGAGTTGGTCCATCTGTTCTCTCGATGATGTCGGCTTCCAGTAGGTCTTGCAGTTCCTTCTCCACGGCTTATTGCAGGTGGAACAGAATTTTTCGGTGGTGTTGCGCTATAGGAGTGATTTGTTCATCTATGTTCAATTTTATTTGGCAGTTCTTCATCTTTCCCAGGCCTTGAAAAAGTTTGGGGAACCTCTTGATGAGTGCTGGTTTGTCAGTGACTCTGAATAGGATGTCCACTAATTTCAGTCGCTCAGCAGTGGCTAGGCTCAGGAGGCAGTCGGTTTCAGGCCCCTCGATGACATGGATGTATACTGGTATTGTTCGATCTTCATATGACAGTTCGGTCTCAAACTTCCCAAGGCATGTGAGTGGCTCCTTTGCCATCCATGTATACACTTGTACGTGGGCATCAACTAGCTTTGGCGGTGGTTTCATGCGTTGGTATTCCATCACTGGTAGATAGTTTAGCGTTGCTCTACTGTCTAGCACGAACTGGGCGGGGTGGGAGCCGAACCTCATGTCTAAGCATTGGTATTCTTTTAGCTGATCAAGGTCAGCTACACAGTAAAGGTATTCCTTTCAAACTCGGGGGTGGGCGATGGGGATCGAGATTCCCTTGATGACGATCGCCGAGATTGACATGTCCTGCAGGAGCGGCAGCTAGATTGTGACGACCCAGAGGATGAGTCTCGTCTGTCCTGGACTGCTCTGACATGATGACGACTGTTTGAGGGTGGGCATCGTCGGTGTCTTCCCCCGTGGTCACTCTTCGGTACTGCCCCACACATGCTTTCGAAGTGGTTGTCTCTGCCACATTTTCGGCATTGTTGTCCTAGTGCTGGGCAGGCATCTGCATGCGGGAAGTCGTATCCGCATCGGTAACATTTAAGTTGTCTGTCAGATCGTCCCTTCATGTGACTCGTGTCTTTGTGTCCTTTGTTTGACTGGTGGTGATGTCTCTTTGATCTGGAGGAACAAGTTTGTGGTGGAGAACTTTTGTGCTCTTGTCGCGATTGCATCCTGAAAACTTGTTCCCATCTTTCACTTTCCCGGTCTCCATTTTCTTTGCGTGTTCGTCTGCTTGTTCATCCACTCTTGTCATCTCCACAATCTCTTCCAACGTGTAGCTTCTCTTGAGTAGCTTGCGTCTTAGCAGCTCGGAGAGACAGCCTTCTATCACTCTTAGTCGCAGTGCATCCTCAGTTGAGAACTTGTCAAAGTCGCAGTGTTTCGCCAATCGTTTCAGACGTGTTACAAATGCCCCCATTTGTTCACCTCTTTCTTGTGCAGCCAGGTTGAAGGGTACCGCTCAAAGTCGACGTTCCTTTTGTGTAGGAACTTGCTGTCCAGTGCTTCACGTACTTTAGTGTAAGAGTCAGCGGAGTCTTCCGGTAGGTCTTTTATGAGTCGTCCTCCTTCTATGCCAATCAGGTTCTTGAGAAAAAGCTGTTTTTCTTTGAGGTCTGACACCTTGGATGCTTGCATGAAATCCTCAAAATCCTTTATCCATTCTTGCCATCGCGGGCCCATGCTCCTGCCGGATTCAATGACAAGTGGTTCGGGGCGGCGCAGGAGAGATGCTCTCATTATGCTCTCGGGGCTGAGTCAGGCATTGTACGCTTGTGGTTCCTGGCGGCTTTGTAGTCCTAATTCACTTTCTGTTTGCTGGTTTTTGTTGCAATTGCCAGTGCTTGTTTGTTATGTGTTGCACTCGCCAGTGCTTGTTTGCAGTCTTTGTTGCACTCGCCAGTGCTTGTTTTTTGTTGCACTCGCCAGTGCTTGTTTGTTATATGTTGCACTCGCCAGTGCTTGTTTGCAGTCTTTGTTGCACTCGCCAGTGCTTTATTATTGCTTTTATTGCACTCGCCAGTGCTTGTTTGTTATTTTGTTGCACTCGCCAGTGCTTGTTTGTTATTTGCCAATGCTTGTTTGTTGCTTGTCAGTGCTTGTTTGCTGTTTCAGGCTCTTTGCCTGACTTCAAAATGGCCGCTGATGATCCCTCGCAGGGGATTGGTCAGTATTGCCTGACTTCAAAATGGCCGCCGGGAATCTCGTTTTCAGCGAGATTTCAGTCGTTTCTGCTCGTTTCTTCGGCCGGAGCCACTCATTCACTCGGTGCTTCTACTCTCCACTCACCGCTTGTCGTTTTCAGCCGCGATCCACCGCCAGAGTCACTGCTGCAGGTGAGGTTTGTTTTCTTTGTCTTTTACGGCCGGAGTGGGCTCCCGGTTGGTCCTTTTTGGGTGATCTGCTCGAGCCTCGCGCATGGGGCGAGCTTTGCTTCTTCTGCCGCCGGGTGGGCTCCAGTGGGCACCTTTCACAGCAGGCTCGAGCCTCCAGACGTGGGGGCGAGCTCTGCTCTTCCCGCCGCCGGGTGGGCTCCGGTGGGCACTTTTTACGGCGTGCTTGATCCTCCAGACGTGGGGGAGAGATCCGGGCCGGATATTTACCGCCTGGTTGCCGCTGTAGCCGTCCACACGCTTGGGTCCACTCCTTCGTCGCCAGATGTAGTGTATAGCTTAATGATTCACGCAGACACGGTGTATTAATCAGGACCTTCTTTATTTCGCGTCCTCGCTCTTTCAAAGCTAACGGCTAACTGATCAGCTGCCCCTTGGGCTCCCAGCTCCTCCTTTTCCGCCCTCCCTCATCCCTCACTCTGGCCGGTCCTAGTGCCTGACCAGTTTGGTCACTGGGCACTGCATCAACATCATTACAGGCACTGAGCAATATAGTGGTGTTTCTTAAAAAAGGGAAGCCTCTTCAAGATCCTTGGTCATACAGAGCCATTATGTTAATTAGTAGCGACACCAAGTTATATTCCAACGTTTTAGCAACAAGACTGTGTCAAGACATTGCTAAATTTGTCTCTTCTTGACAGTATGGTTTTACAGCAGGGTGGGGAACCATGGATCATGTTTGCCACATCATAATGCTTGTAAGCATGGGCAAATTTTGCGAATCTGGCGTTCGCGAATTTTGCGAATTTGCGAACTCGCAATCCGCAAAATCCGTGAATTCTCGCAAATTTGCGGATTTTTTTTTGTGTTTGCAAGTATTTCTGCCAGTTCGCAAGGATTTCTGACACTTCGCGAGGGTTTTGTAACAGTTCGCAATTGCGAACTTACATGTCGGCTCGCAACGGTCACGATTATGTTGTTTCTACGTCTGGTTCATCATCACAGGTTCCCAGCACCCTCTGTTTCACCCCTGCCATCCTCTGTTTCACCCATGCCACCCTCTGGTACATCAATGCCTTGTGCCACCCTCTGGTTCATCATCACTGTAGATTATGGGGGGAAAAAGCAAGCCTGCTTCAACTGACATGAATGAATTTGGGGTTGATTTATTAATGTGTCACTGTTTTAAAATTCCAGTCTGGCACCTGCTTCCTTATCTGTAATTTGCTTTCTGTTGCAGTGCAATTTTTTTTTCCAGGACCTTTGTGGCCTACTTGTAGCTATTCTATGAGCCTGCTGTGAGGGTCAGAGCAGGGTCATTCAATTGTTGCAACTAGCAACTGAACTGGGAATTTGCGGATTTTTTTTTTTTGGTGTTCACAAGGATTTCTGCCAGTTCGCAAGGATTTCTGAAAGTTCACGAGGGTTTTGTAACAGTTCGCAATTGCGAACTTACATGTCGGCTCGAAACGGTCACGATTATGTTGTTTCTACGTCTGGTTCATCATCACAGGTTCCCAGCACCCTCTGTTTCACCCCTGCCTCCTCTCTTTCACCCATGCCACCCTATGGTACATCAATGCCTTATGCCACCCTCTGGTTCATCATCACTGTAGATTATGGGGGGAAAAAGCAAGCACACCTGCCTGCTTCAACTGACATGAATTAATTTGGGGTTGATTTATTAATGTGTCACTGTTTTAAAATTCCAGTCTGGCACCTGCTTCCTTATCTGTAATTTGCTTTCTGTTGCAGTGCAATTTTTTTTCCAGGACCTTTGTGGCCTACTTGTAGCTATTCTATGAGCCTGCTGTGAGGGTCAGAGCAGGGTCATACAATTGTTGCAACTAGCAACTGAACTCTGGAGGGGCCCTTGTCAGGAAGCACTACAGGGAACGGTTACTAATGATGAGTTTGAACTTTTGAACCTGCTTTCACTTTTGCAAAACTCGTTTTTCTGCAGAACAGCATTACAGCAACCATCCCATTAAGCTTATATGAGAAAGTTGATTTCTAATCCAAAAGTTATCCAAACAAAATCGAAAGGCCTCAAATCCAAAAAAGTGCAGGCAAATGTCAATCTGAGGAGTTATTCTGATAAAAATCATCCTTTTCAGAAGGTCTATGCTGCTTGCTAGTAGATTTCTTGTGCAGAATTGCAATTTTTGTAATTTCGCGAGTGCGAGATTGTTGCTGCCCACCGCACCTACTTGTTCGCAATTGCGAACTTACACCGCAAAGAAAAAAAATCCGCTGCGTGCGAATTTGCGGATTTTGCGTGAAATTTGCGAATCTCGCGGATTGCGAGTTTACCGAAAATCTGCAAAATCCGCGAGCGTAACGGATTTTCCGCCCATGCTTAAATGCTTGTTGACGCAATAGGAATTTCAGATAAACCTATGGCTCTTGTTCTATTAGAAGAAAAAGTGTTCGAAAGGGTTGCTTGGGATTATCTCTGGACAGTTATGAAGTGGTGTGGAAAAGGGCCAGGACTATATAAGGGTGATTCAATCTGTCTGCCACAAACCTGCCGCCTGGCTCTAAATAATGAGTGGGCAGTCAGGTCTATCAAAAACTCAACAGGGACAAGACAGGATTGGCCCTGCACCCCTTTATTGTTTGTCTTGTATATCGATCCTCTGGTTTAGAGGCTTCAGTCTAACGTCTTAATTAAGCATACGCAATTCCACAGCAGCAGTTCTAACATTTTGGCATACACCAAGTACATTGCCATCATGACATCTGATGCAGTGGTAGCAATGTGGGAGGTGGAAAAAGAAGCTTTGAAATTTGAGAATCTGGTTATTTCCTAAATCAGCATACCATGCAGCTGGTAGTTAATAAACACACACCAACTATTGATGGCTGCACTGTAAAAGAAACAGTTTATCTGGGCATGAATATCTCCTTAGATCAGATTTTTATTTTTTTAAATATTTTTTATTTGCATCAAATGAACACAAAGAAAAAAGTCATAATGAACAAGAATCACATTAAGCGTTACATTGATCACAAACAATTATGAGGTCATATAGAAAGAAAAGGCAAAAAAGAAAAAGAAAAGATGCCAATATTAAGACATAAATGCTCCCCAGATTTTGTCAGTTTTTTGTTTAGCCCGAAGGCCCTTTGAGGTAGCAAGGGTGGTCTCCATAGCATACATTTCTTTAACAAAGCTCCACCATTCCATAACAGTTGGCGAGTTTTTCTGGATCCAAGCTCTAGCAATAATAAGTCTTGCACACGTAATTAAAATGTTCAACAAGTCATTAAATGCATTAGAGCCACCACATATACCAATCAGTACAGCAGTTGAAGAAAAAGAGATAGGTTGAGTAAGTCTGTCCGAGACCACCTTATGTATACCATTCCAGTAATCATTAAGCATAGGACAAGATAAAAACATGTGAACGATATCAGCCCCGCTTAGATCGCATTTAGGGCATTTCGTGCGTTCACTAAAGTTATTATTCCTTGCCCATTTAAGGATTCTCTCTGAGGTGTGATATAGTTGGCATATAGTTTTAAACATTTGCAATTTAAGGCTAGAAGAATGAACTGACATATTTAAGCTCTTAAAAGATAAGGTAATTAAAATGGGTGGTACATTTGAGGTTAACCTTCTATTCCATTTCTCAGTTAGTTTTATGATATCACTAGTATTAAAGTCTGAGAATAGTTTATATCCTAAGCTAATCAGAGCTTGGTCTGATTCTCTGTAAATATAGTTCCAAAAGTCCGAATCTATTACCAAATTGAGTTCTAATTTCTTCACTAAATAATCCTTAATCTGATATTATTTAAACCTAGCCAGTTCTGAAAAATTATAGCATTGCTTTATTTTTTCAAATGTCATAAATCCTTGATAGTCATACAAGTCTCCCAGGAGTTTAATACCAGATTCTAAATATACTCGACATGTTGACTCCTGAAAGATTGGAGGAAATCCTGGGTTACCCCAGAGAGGTGTTTTATAATAAAGATGAGAAACATTACATTTCATCATGATGGAACGGCAGATATTAACAGTATCTCGTATTGTCTTAAATTTAACCCTTTTGAAATAATTAGGGTCATTTAATCTGTAAATAAACATATTAGCATCTTGTCCGAGCAGAAATTTATGAAAATACAAACATTTATCAAGAATTGTTAGGCTACGAAAACGAGTCAGAAAAGCCGACCAATAATAAAGTTTGAAATCCGGAAGAGCCAGGCCTCCTTGACTAAAAGGAAGTTTAAGTGAGGAGACTGCACGTCGGGCTTTTTTATATCCCCATATAAAGCTGCTAATGATACCTTCTAGTCTGATAAAATAAGAGTTATTAACACGTAAAGGAATTGCGCGAAATAAATATAAATATTTAGGCAGGATTTTCATTTCAATTAAATTTATACGCCCGATGATATTAAGGGGAAGTTTGTGCCATTTTTTAAATTGCATTGCAGTCTCTTTTAACAATATTTCATAATGTAGAGCCACAACGGATTCAATATCAGAAGAAATTTTAACACCTAGATATGTTGCGACCCCGCAAATGCCTGGAATAGAAGCAGGAAGATGGTGATTCGCAATGATTTGAGTTTTAATGGTATTAAGTTTGTATCCAGAGACTGAACCGTATATACCTGCTTCAGTTAAGATACCTTTCAAAGATTGGGGCACATCCGAGGAAAACACTGCTACGTCATCCACATATACAGTGATGTCCAACCTATTTAAGCCATTAAAAAAAGGATTGATTAAAGCCTGATGTTGGAGTGCAATTAAAAAAGTTTCCATACCCAAAGCAAAAAGCAGGGGTGATAAAGGACACCCCTGTCTTGTCCCCCTCGTAATTGGAAACATAGAAGAGTATTTCCCCATATAACATACTTTACCCATTGGATTATCATAAAGTGATTGAATCCATCTCAAAAATTGACCGTTTATGCCAAATGCCTGTAAAGCTGCCCATAAAAAGCCCCACCCCACTCGGTCAAATGCTTTTTCTGCATCTAGTAAAATCATACCGAGTGGGGCGGACTGAATCCGTGCAGTGTCGAAAGCAGAGATGGCCATATTAATATGCGCGGTAGTATCGCGTTTTGGTATGAATCCATGTTGCTGGAAAGATACGAGCTGAGACATAACTGGTGCAAGCCTAATAGCCAATATTTTAGCAAAGATTTTGGCGTCGCTATTAATAAGCGAGATTGGTCTATATGATCCCCTCTCTTGAGGTACTTTACCCTTTTTTAAGAAAAAGATGATTTGAGTTAAATTCCAAGATTTAGGATCTTGTTGTCCATTGCTAATAGCCCGAATCACTTCCCTTAATAAAGGTATCAGATCCTCAGCGCAGCATTTATATAATTCCAGAGGAATAGAATCCTCCCCTACTGCTTTCCCTGTTGCTAAGGAGTTAATAGCATCCCTAATTTCCATTGCTGTAATGCCTTCCTCTAGTTGTACTGTTTGTTCTGATTTTAAAACATTCACTATGTTAAGTTCTATATAGTTTTTAATGCTATCTTCCAAAGTTGTAATTTCTGGTGTATATAAAGTTTGATAATAAGAAACAAATTGTAGCAGTATTGATTTAGAGCCGCTAACCAATTGATTATTGTCTCCTTTGATTTCCTTAACTATATTCTGTGCTCGATCCTCAGCAACTTTATAAGCCTAAAGCTTACCAATTTTATCTGCGTTTTCATATTGATCAAGTTGATATTTTTTTAGTTTATTATTACTTTTAGCTCTGAGAAGGTCTTTTAAAGCAGCTTTAAGTTCGATTAGTTTAAAATTAAGTATATCTGACATCGGTGCCCTATCAGACAAAGCCTCTGATAGCTGGAGTTCAATGTCTCGTATTTCACCAAGCCTTTTCTCATTTAAAATTCGATGTTCTTTATTTTGCCGCCAAATATATTGCTGTGTAAATCCACGTATGCCAGCTTTACAGGCATCCCATACTATCAGGGGTTGACTAGACTGAATATTTATAACAACAAATTGTTTTATATGTTCTTTAAGTTGACTCACAAACCCAGAATCAGTAAGCAAATATCTTGGAAATGAGAAAAGACGTGGAGAAAATTCTTCAACTGTAATCTCAAAAGTTAGAGAAATTGGATTATGATCTGAAGTTACTCTTGGGTAAATGGCCATTGAGCAGTTACTAAGACTGAGGACAGAGTCTGGAACCAAAATCATATCTATGCGTGAGCATAACTTATGGGCGGCCGAATAATATGTATATCCCGCAAGTTTATGATTTAAACATCTCCAAGAATCTTTCAGAAAATGAGTAGTTGCTAGATCCAAAATTGCAGCTCTAGTTTTCTGCATTCTCTGGAAGGAGTTTTTCCTAGTTGTGTCCAAATTATAATTCATGATACAGTTAAAATCGCCCAAAACAATATATTCCCCTTCCCATCCAAGCAATTCTATATTAATCTGATCAAAAATATTTGGTTCATCTTGATTTGATGCGTAAATCCCACTAATTGTATATTTCCGACCATCCAACTTTATCTGAGCCATAGCCCATCTACCAGCTTTGTCAGTTAGTGTCTTGAGTATCTCGCATTTCAAGCCTTTTTGCTTTAAAATCGCCACCCCTCGAATTGAAGCATTAAATTTTGTACAAACTATTATATCATATCCTAATTGTTTCAGCAAATGTTTATCTTTGTAGGGTATATGGGTTTCAGTAATTACCACGATTTGAGGATTATACATCTTCAGCTCTTCATACACAAGGCTCCTCTTTGTTCTATTATTTAAGCCTGAAACATTCCAAACTACCCATTTTATACGATGCATTTCAAATGATAAATATCCCTATCTATATGACCTCCATAGCCAGCTAAATCATTTTTATAATTCTTATTATTTTTACATATTTTGTGTCTTTTGATGCATTTTTTTCCCCCAAACATATCTTCCTCTTCCCCACCCCACACTCCACACCAACCACCACCCAACCAATAGTTACCTGCTGGTCCCCCCGTTAGATCGACTACCGCTATTCTGGCAGCCATCGAGCGGATTTGATCGCTTATAGGATCCAGGCATTCAATATTGATCAAAACAACAAAAAATAGAAGACCATACTTCATAATGATCACTGTCTAATATATACCTTAGCAAACCAGGCAAAAAGACAGTCTTAGTCTAGCAAGAAATTAGAACGAATAATAATAAATCAAGAAAAATATGTAAGCATAGCATTGGTCATTAACTTAATCATTTCCCCGATCGCCAAGAGGCAATAGCATTTTCTACTTCATTTACTTCCAAGAAAAAATAGGAACGGCCATTTTTGATTACTTTCAGTTTTGCAGGTTCCTGTAAAAAAGCTTGACATCCAAGCTCTTTAATCGGATCAATAAATTGTTTCAATTTCCAGCGTCGTTCCAAGGAAAGCCTGCTTAAATCAGATCTAACAAAGAAAATGGTTGAATCAATGGTAGCTGGAGTGTCTGGCCGTGCTTTTAGTGATATAGCTTGTCGCAGCAAATAGTTGCCTATATAAATCAAAATTGGTCGTGGGAATTTACCACTCTTATCCCTTTGAATTAGGGGTAGTCTATGAGCCCCCTGGATCTGAGAATCCCAATCCCAATCTGATAAATCGGGAAAAGCCTTTTGAAATAATTGAGTAATATATGCTCTCGGACCTGCTCCCTCGGCTCCTTCTGCAATACCAAAAACACGTAGGTTCTGCCTCCTTTGTCTGTTTTCTAAATCTTCGAGTTTGGCTTGCATCTGAAGAAGTTGAGAGGCATGTTTGTTCACTGCTATTTCAGAACGTTGCAATTTCTCCTCCGTTAGAACCACTCTTTGTTGTAGTTCCTCTATATCTTGGGTCACAGCCCCCAATTTACAAGCCATCTCTTGCAGTGTGGTTTGAGTTTTGTTATTGTCTTCCCTCATCTGCTGATAGTGAGTTTTGGCTTCTTGTTTCTGTTCATTTAAGAGCTGTAATATTGTCTGAAAGGATGCAGATACCTCCCCTTGAGAAATCCATTCTGTTGATGCAATAGAAGAAGAAGAACGAGCTGGATCTTCCGGAATTATTTCTTTCGTTAGCTCTACTATTGGGGCTGGGTCAGTGCCACCTATTGATGCTCTATAGGTACTAGCTATATCTTGAGTTATATTATAGCTATTACTATTTGATGAAGAAGTAGGGGTATCTCCCATAAATGTTGTTGGTGATACAGAGGGGTGCTGGTGATCCGATAGTGTAGAAGGTATAATTTCCTCAGATGGTTTTGTAAATTCTTTGCCAACGCCAGATAGATCGTGTCCTTCCATTAAAGCCTCCGCCTTTGTAGTAATCTGAGTGAGAATGGGTGCTACATTTGAGATTTGATTCGAGTCCGTCAGTCCAAGTATATTTAACGTAGTATTAGCAGTGCTTACCTCTTCGGTTATAGTAACTTGGTCATTAGGGCTGTTACCCAACAGTCTCATAGCCATTGATTTAATACCGCCCTTAGCCTGCACCCATTGTCTAATTGGACTATTCTCTGCTATCGCTTTCATAACGCTTGTCTTAGATTTGCTAGTAGTTTTTTTGACTTTATTCTTGTTTTTACCCTTCAGTTTTTTAGTATTGATAGCTTTGTCTTTATCTTTAATTGATCTTAAAGGTGTATTATTCGCACGATCGTTGAAGTCCATGTATTCCTCATCTGTCTCAGCTGCATCTGTATTATCAGTATTTTCAGCTCCCTCATCCTCCCCCTCAGCCACACCCTTGTCTTGATTTAGAAGAATATAAGTCATTTCAGACTGAGAAGGGTTCATATTGGTATTGGTATTAATTACCCCATTCATAATCTGAAGCTCTGAGGTTTCATTAGTTCCACTAGCCAGTGTACTAGAGCCAGTAGCTAAGTCTGTAAAGTTTTCATGTGCATTTGCAATTGCAGTCGTATTTATCACAGGTGAATTATTTAAAGAACCGTCGCTCTGACCTGCTGCAGTGAAACTGTGGCACATTGTCTCAGGCTCTATTAATTGGGTCCCACCATTTGGCAACATTTTATCTTCTGTATTACCTTTCATTCCTGCTTGTTTATCTTGCTTACCGGGGTTCAGTTTGTCCAGATCCAGAGCTGGAGCCGGAGCATTGTTAGCAGATGATGACTTTTTACTGGAGATTGAGTCATTTGTTACCAGCACTGGCAGAGGTGCCGGCGTTACCGTCGTTTTCCCGGTCGTTGCTGTAGTCCGGGTAGTCCGAGCGGGAGGTTTCGGCGCCATTCCAAGAAAATTCGCCCTCACTGTCGGCGTTGTTGGTGTCGGGGAGAATCGTTGAAGCAGCCGCAGACCAAACCAATTGACCGCCGTCCAACCCTTCGTGGATTCAAGGGCTAAGCGTGGTAGTCTAGGTAGTCTAGCGGAGCATAGCAAGCTCCGCACTCGGCTCTCGATCAGCCGGAGTTGCAGCATTCAGCGTCCCGGTAAGCACCAGTCAAACTCTCAGCTTATTAGAAGCAATATTTTTCAGCACCAAGCAGCGTTATACAGCATTTATGCAGCGTAGGATAGCATAGGATGGCAAACCACACTTCGCATCCATTTAGTGATTAAGAATTATGCTCGCACCAGCCCGGACCCGTTCAGCGTTCCTCCGCTCCGGCGGTGTCAATCCGCCATCTTCCCTTAGATCAGATTGTTGAATTCAACTCGGTGCCGGTGTTGTGTAATATCAGGTATCCCCTCGGGATCGTGTATCCCCTTCGCTTCGGCAGATTTCGGACGTCCTGCCTATTGGACAGCTCGGGCGAGCCCCAGTAGCCCCGCCCACCCCAGGAGAGGAGAACCTCGGCTCAAATAGACAGAACAAGCAGCGCGCTGAGCAGAGCTGCTGATAGACGGGTGATTCTTATACAGCCATTGAATCCCTTACGTCTTGGAGAAAGAAGAGGAAATAATTCACGGAGCTGAAATTAGCTCATATTATGATTCTTTTCTGGGCCAAGTCCAACTGCTCTCTAAGGTTATTATTACGTTCCTGGATGCAGAGTTATTTTAGGACGCACGATTACAAAGTGATTTACAGTAAAATCTTTATTGAAATCTTTTTCATGTTTATTTGCGCTAATATGCTGTGGTATGTGAGCATATATTTGTGTATCTGGGAAAAATCATGTATGCCTTTGTGTCACTTTCATCGGGAGCTGTGGAGGGCACACATGTTTGTATATCTACTTACTTAATTCAAGCACATAGCTGTCAAGGTTTCAGAGTGCTATGTGTGACATTTTCATAATTTTAGTGTAATTAATGAGCGACAATTCAATGACAATGAGGGACACGTTCTCACGCGCGAAGTTAAGTAATGAAGATATGAAAAACATGTAAATATCAGAAATTACTCCCATTTGAGCAGCGAGAACCTCTACGGGCCACTGACAGACATTAAATTATGACGCCCAGTGACAATACCCGACTATCACAATTTAAGTGATAGTAGCATAGTGATGCAAGCAAAAATACACATGTCAAGGAACAGTCGCAAAGAAGAACTTACATACAACAAGAGGGAATTATAAACTTGTATAGTGTGAGAAACAGTACCAGAGTGATAAGCACAGTCGTGCACAATTGTATAAAAGGTCAATTTGTATGCCAGCTTCTGTTTGGAATGTTGAGTGGAAGCTATTATGCAAAGGATCTACGGCATGTCACCCTAAATGCATTACAATTAAACACTACTTATTCATTGTGCCTGTGTTCACTTACATTCTTACTCAAACCCAAAGGTTTTGTGCCCTTTAAATTCATTTTTACCTAATTCGTGAGAATTTTTATTCCGACGCTAGTTCAAGAAGTATACTTTTTGCTTAGATTCAGTTTCCATCACTTTGTAAGCTATCAAAAACATTGCACCATAGTAGTGTCAACTCAATTATTACATTCAGCCCACTTAACAAAAATAATATTTTGCACAACACAAGTGATACATGCGAAATACACAAGAACAAACACACAGCTCATACAGCTTAGCAGCCCGTAGGAGGCTGCACTATTACAGAGAGAATCTGATTGGAGGAGGAAATGCTGTCTGCACGTCCAAAGCCGGGAGAAGTAGCTCTGATTTACATGCACCCACACAAAGCAGACGTATTTTGCTGCAATAGGCAGGCGAGATATGCAAACGAAACTTGTAACATATTAAAGATTGTGGTCGCTATCAAATAATACTTTGCTTCTCTCTGGGTGCCAGGGTCGGCAGACTTATACGGCAGCTCCAGAAGGGCATTGGTGCACATGTTTTTTCTTCAGTGGTGGAAATGGATATGCTGTGTGTGAGAAGTTGGCCTAGCATATGCAGTCCACTATTCTAGTGGGCACCTTGCACCAGTCCAAACAACCCTTATTGATGGTAGGTTTAAAGACAACCTATATAGAAAGCTATTCTAATGGTAGCTCCGGAGAGCAGCCTTCAGGCTAAGTCTTGAAGGAATGTCAAGCAGCTTGTTTTACCAGTCTATAATCTCATGAATGACCAAATGAAAGGAGAACCACACCAGGTATATATATCAAATATATGTATTTATTCTAAACACATACCCCTAGTCTTTTATGAGGCTAGAGGCAAAAGTACATTCAGTAAAATATTTTAGCACACAGTAAATTAGCACAATATATGTGGAGCCCTAGGGGCGTACCAACCCATATGCTAAGAAAGTGTTATAAGAACCACAATTACATAGATACAAGGCCTAGAGCCTTTAGAACCACTGGGGCCACCGTGAACCACACAGGGTAGCGACACAGGGGACCCACGGTAGAAGTGCGCAGTGTCTAAACATAGCCACAAATCACCATTAAATTCTAGGGGGAAAGTTGCGGTTGGAAAATTATAGATTAAAGACACTTAGAAGAGGACTTGGAGCAAACCCCTTTAGAACTAGGAGGTTCTAGAGCCAACACCCACGGGAGCACCAGAGTACTCGAGTTACCTCACCCAGGGAAGCCAGGTGCAGAGGTGACTCTTCGTGTCGGGTTTCGTCGTCGATTTCAATGGCGAGCTGCTGAATGTGGAGAAGTGTGGCTCACTGGTTAGAGCAGGCAGACCCTGAAGCAGAGGTCAGACCCGGGACCAGGGTTCAATTCCCGACGCGGCAGGGTCTTGAGCTCAAATGTCCATGGACTCAATAATTCTCGCTTCGGTGCCTGACCTAATCATGGGTTCACACTCTGCAACTCTGGGCATTAAGCTTGCTTAATCTCCACAACGGCCCCCGCGGCGGGATGCCTGGCTTTCACCTTGGGGATACCCTGTAGGGGCTATCTCACAGGGAAAAGCCAGGACGGGTTCCCAAGGCAAGCGCGGAGATACCCCTTCGGGGGTCGATTCAGGCGCTACATAAGAAACATAATAATAATAATAATAATAATAATAATAATGCTGCAGGTGACCAAGTGGAATGTGTCAGGGTGGATCCAAGGGTGGATCAGAGATCTGAAGAACCTGAAAGCAGAGGGGACAGCCTTTGGATCACTAGCCAGTGACCAGGAAGGCGATGAACAGAAGCCCACCGATGTCGGGTGATTTCAGGTGAGGAAGGTGAAGCTTGACTCTTCAGCGACGAGGACCAAGAGGCGTCAAGGATCACCAGGAACTGGATTCGAGCTGTCCCACTAAGGATGTTGAGTGCTGCGGTGTCGGTTTCCGAATCGGACCCAACAAGCCTTGGCAACAGCAACCCACGCAGGAAGCAAAGATTGGCTTTGGTGGAGACCAGCAAGTTCTGAGGGACTCACCCTTTGGAGGGGAGTCAGGGCACGTCTGGCGCAACCAGGGAAGCCCAAGAAACAGAAGAGTTACCTTTGTGGGGCCCACCAGTCGACAGACCAGAGATCACAAAGGGCCCTCGAGCAGAAGCAGGCTCGCGGAACACTCGTGGAATATAGGCCCACAATCTTTGGTGCAAATGGTGCTCGGGCATGGACTACAAGCAGCCCAATATGCAGCTTCTGGAAAGCTCGGGAAGTCGATGCACTTGCAAATATCACGTGTCCAGGAGTTCCGGTCCCACGTCACTCGTGAGAGCAGCGGGTCTAAGTTTTGCTGGGAACTCGTGTCAGCCTCTGAGAAGTCTGAAAGTCTGTTTCCTGAGTCCCTAATCCCTCGGGTTCCGGTGGAAGCCTTGGAAATGCAGACAGGAAAGATGCTTCTTTGGTGCCTGTTTGAACAGGGGGGTTGCTCCTTAACCCCAAGGGAGATTCTTCTGTCTTCTAGTCGATGTAGAATGTCAAAATGCCAGGATATATGTTGCAGAGATTCTTCCAGGTGTAATCTGAAGTCCTAAGGACTGGGATCCCATATTTATACTAAGTTAGGTGGTTGGACATACTCTAGGGACCCACCTATGGGAGGTTCCAGGGAGGGGGGTGGTTACACCCCTTTCCCTTTGTCCAGTTTCACGCCAGAGCAGAGGCTGAGTGCCCCTGCAACCGGTTTGAACTGGGGTATGCACAGGGACACCAAGTGTGCCCCCAGCACTGTCAGAAAAGCATTCTATGAAGGCACCCACTCAACCCCAATACACTAAAGCCTGTTTGGGAGGTAGTTACACCTCCCTGTGGCAGGAAATCTATTGTCCAGGCCTCCCCTGACAGAGTTTCGTCCAGCAGCAGGAGGTCAGACTCATGTCTGTGGCTGCAGCATCCATTTTGTGATGCTGGGGCTCTTTTAAACTATTACCGGTTAGGTAAGTGTGTACATGTCTTCTCCTTCTAGAAGGGTGGAATTCTACCCCCGCCGCCAGAACTGGCAGGGGTTAGGATTCCAAAGTGTTTGACTCCAAACACAACATGTTTCCATGCAGCCATTCCAAAGTTTGCATTTACAGCAAGGTTATAATGCACTTAAGAGTATAAGGTCTGGCTGCATCACAGAACAGCCTCAGAGAATAGATTCTGAAAGCTGCAGAGGTGTCCTGCTCATGCATGGGCACCCTCTTACACAAAACCAAGCACTCTGCCTTCAGGAATGATAAGGCCTGCCATAGGAGTGACTTATAGGTTTATATGTGATTATATGTAGATATAGGTAACCTATATCTTAGTAAGGGGTGCATGCACCACCTTACCCAGGCTGTAGTAGCAGACCTGTGGTTCCATTTTTGAAGGCTTCCCAGATGTTGCATAATACATGCTTCAGCCCCTGGTGGCCTCTGGGGTACCTATGCCTTTGGTACCTAAGGTACCATATACTAGGGACTCACAAGGGTAACCCAGTAACCATTCTGGAGTGTACATAATGTACATACAATCTTTTTAGAGAGGAAGCAGCTAGGCGGGGGTTCTGGTTAGCAAGGCCCTAGCCAGACTAAAGTAAAAAAACTGTGAAACACCAGCAAAAATTGGGGGTAACCATAGCAAGCAGATCCTACTCTCCTACACTGTGTTGTTTTTGCACTGGGTTCCTTCAGTCGTGTTTGTTGGGATAAATAAAATAATAAACACTGTAAGAACTAAGGATCACTAGCCTCGTTCCCATTTTTAAACTCTCGCGCCTCACCTCCCCTCGACTGATGCTTGCTTGAGTTTGTCATTACTCTTTTCTATAATTTAGTGTCATTTATTAGAGCTTTCAGGAATGGGCAGTAATACTCCTTTTGTATAAAGGTAATGTCGATTTAAGTGCCAGACTGGAGCCCAGGCCATGTGTGGAATGGTGAAAGCTGCTGTCCGCATTCAAGGTAATACAATATTTAGGTAAAACTTAAATGTAAACAGAACTGTCCCTGACACTGATTACCTCAAGGGCTACACTGAACCACAGTCCCTGCAGCATAGTTATTTGTTGTGCGGGCTCGGCTGGTGCTGCGTCACTGCTCGCAGTCAGAACAGTCATCCGACCTGAAGGAAAGAGGGCTGTGCAAATACCAGTGAGCACCTCAAACTCCTCAATCCAGTTCTGCCAGCTGGCCCGTGGCAGCCCGCCTTTACATGTCCCCTCTCGGCTGCACAGTCATTGGACAGATCCTTACAGTCACTCTCATGACGTTGGGTCACGTGAATCAGAATGTTGGCACCAGGTAAAATGTATCCAGAGCGGAGCGCAGCTGAGTCTTCCCCCAAGCCGCGAGCACCGCAAACAAGCGCTGCCAGCTTTGCTCAGACAGACACTGTGAATTAATATATTGCAGTGCTCCTGCTGGACACTGAGGAAGCGCTATAATGCGTTATGATTATTTTTAATGTGGTGATGCGAGAACTTGTCTTCAAATGCGTTTGGATCACGCATGATGCGTGGCACTTGGCAGGGCTGCAAATACCTGCCTTTGCTTGTTTCAATAAGCTTTGTTGCGTGTGCCTTTGTCTTTCATGGCACGTTTCTGTGTGTTTGCATGTGTGCGTGTTTGTGGGTGCATTTGTGAGGGAATGCATTATGTGTATGTGCATGTGTTTGGGCACCTGTATGCTTTTGTTTTTTTTGTTTGAGTGTATGCGTGTGTGCCCTTATCTTCCACGGCAGTTCGCTCTGCTCATGTTTTCATTTGTGTGGGCATGCAATGTGAGTACGTGTGTGGTTGCATGTATGCCTCCTGTATAAACTTGATTACTGCAATGTATCTTTCAAAGTTAAGGTATAAGATACTAAATTACATCTTGAACTGTCATGTTCTGGTAAAAAAGAGCAAATACAACAGTCTAAACAGTTTGAGTCTTATTTAAAGTTTTGAAACGGATGGAGACATGCAGGTTCCTGCTCTCCTGAAAATGAGCTGTTCCGCACAAAACCAAATGAGATGCATATTAAATGTATCATATGGAAATTATTTAGATGATTAGTATGAAAAGAGTTGGAAAAGATAGCTTCCTGTTTTTATCAAGTATGTTAGTGGCTCTAGGGGCTGTGATCAGAGTTTCTTGTGAAGTGATTGGGATTTAGCCATTAACTTGTAATAAGGGTCTTTCTTGTCTGTTGCAAAGATAAACTTGTTTGTTCCGATTTTCACTCTCTGTCTTAAGTTTCTCTGGGAAAGGCCTTCTCCTGTCACACCTTAAGTGCCCCTCCACATGTGGGCCATAGAAGAGGGCCACATAGCAGCAAAGCCCAGCTATTTACAATATGCGAGAGGAATTAGTGAGAAAACCCTCATGCTGCGCAAAGCTTTCTAATTTTTCAGAATGGCGGGAGCAGGTGTGAACCTGGACTTCCTTGGGTATGTGCAGAGCCAAGGAGTTGGGTGCTTTATGTGAAACTAGATATTCAAAGGTAGTGCTACCTGTTGCAATCTTAGATGGTGGGCTAATGCACCTGCAAAGGTAACTTGTGTATAATAAACAAATAATGAATTAGAAACATGTTGGAACTACTAAACTTTGTGTTGTGGTGTCTGCACTATGAGAAGGCATTGTCCAAGTCAAATAGTCTGGCTTACTAAAGAAGGTACCTCTATGCTTTCATCTATGCAGTCACTCACCCACACTCACATGAAAGTAGTCACTCTTTATCATACCATCAAGCATCGGGCCTCACCTTACCAATCTATGAATACCTCATGATCGGACAGTGCTGCACAGCTCAAAATCCCAGAACACTGACAAATGAGGAAGGTGCTTGAAGTGCGTGAGAGCTCACTTTAGGAACAACCTGGACCCTTTTTATGAGAAACCTGGTAAAGTGCCTTCAGTTCAGAAACCACCTTAGAACCTGCCTTTTTAGAGATGCATTCAATGTTCACCCTTTAAAACATAGTCAATATAAGAACTAGACAAAAATGTCCTTCAAGACCTTTTTGTAGGATGGCTATTTACGTTTCTCCTAATGTGTACCATATCCAGGTGGTCCAACTCCTTTTCATCACCATGTAATTCTATTCCTTTCACGTTCTTTACTTCCATATTGGTCCAAAGTAGTCATAGGGCAACACCTACGAGCTTTGTAAAACTATTAAATGCATAAACACATCTGCCCTTTAGTTGCGTTTCCATACCTAAATAAAATGATATATGCCCTATTTTGTCTTACTTGCAGTGGAGCTCATACTCAGTAATTAAGTACTTTGCTTGATTGGCCAACAAGTGTGGAACCTGCTTTGTCCATGTACAATTCCTTGCTGTCAGCCTGGTTTATAGAGCTGGAACTGCGCTACCCACAGTCATCCCATCATGGTGGTCATGTAATGACTGCTGGTGTCGCTTACATAGGCTGGGCCAGTGCAGGAACAAGGAAAGTACAGGTATTCCTGCTGACCCTCCTCAAGCACTATAACATGTGACACCAATGGGGCCTATTAGGATGACGGGCGTACTTTGTCCGCCCGCCATCCTGTCGGAGAACGGGACCATCCTCCATAAGGATGAGGGTCCCGTCCTCGGAATTAGGATGCACCCGCCCACAGTGGCGGTGCATCCCGCATTTTTAACATTGCGGCGGGCGGCGCTGAAAGAACCTCCCGCCGCAATGCTATAAATGCATGTTGTGCGTTTCAAAGCACAACATGACAGGCACCACGTGATGCCTGCCATGTTGTACTTTGAAACGCAGGGGAGTACCATAGGTACCCCCCATGTGTATCCCCCAACCCCCTTTCACCCTGGGGGCCCACAACCGGCCCCAAAGTAAAGACCGCATGCCTTTCCACGGAAGGCATAGGACCGCAGGGATCTCAATATGGTTAGCGCAACCATATGTACTCACTTTTTCTGCTGGTTGCGAAGGCAACCGGCAGAAAAGCGGCGGACGGTCTTCCCGTCCGCCGTGGACCCCCCCAGCCATCCTAATGTGGTGGTGGGCCATTTCACTGAGGATTGCGGGCAGATTGCCCCAGCCAGGCTGGTGGTGGCTACCGCCAGCCCGGTCGGAGCAATCCGTCCGCCATCCTAATCGGCCCAGAAAGTGTGCTGCCTCAGCCTTCCCAGAAGGCACAAGTGACTTACCGTCATTGACATTTGTCATCGTCCCTAACGAGTGCTACCATGCATCATAACATTCACTCAGCAAATCAAGGCTGAGCCCAAGTGCATGTCTGTGCAGCACCTGTGACCCCTGCTGATGGTATAGCACTGGTGTGTCATCAGCGCAAGACATATTCATGCCACACCTGCAGCAAGTGGCGCACCTGTTCAAGGCAGATTACATCCATCATAGTGGAGATGCAGATGCCCCATCTAAATCACGCGGAATTAACCTCAGGAAGAACGGTCCAGCACATTGTTTTTTCTTTCCAAATGTGTCTTTAGACATGTCCAGCTTCTTCTATGGCTGCACTGTTCTGTTAAATAGAATCATCTGTTAGCATGTTCATTTCCAATGAGTGTTAATGTTAACCCATTTGCAGTGAGTAGCTCATATTTGCCTTTGAAAGGCTATCTCTGTACTCTCACCTGCTTGGCGGTTGATGCCCTGCAAGAAAAAAGTCAGTCAGGATGTAATTTTCCTTTTTGAATTTTACAAGCCTGCCAATTAGCACTATGACATATGATACTATCAGCCATTCTTGGCTTTTCAGACCACAGCATTGCGGGCCATGTAGTTTTCCTTTTTACACTTTCATTAAGGGCTCATAATATTAGCATTGCTGCTGACTAAAATGCCAGAATTGGCCCGGCGATTTTATACATGACCTTGAGACACTTGTCAGCTATGTTTAAAAATAAAATCAAAGCAATTTATTTTGTATTTTTTGTATTTATTACGTTTTATATAGCGCTGGCTAGACCCGTAGGTATCAGAGCGCTTTACATAAGGAACAACAATGAGTTACAAAAATGATAATTTTAAACATTTCACACATAAATTAAAAGTGAATGACAAATCATAAAGAGGCAGAAAGGGAAAGGGGGGACAGGAGTATGAGTAAAAGGATAGGTGGGGGAGGGAACCTAAGGGAGGAGGGAGTAAAGGCAGACGGGCGAAAAGAAAAATATGTTAGACTCAAGAGTTAAGGAATCATATCAATTAACATAAGGTCAATGTACAGTAAATTAAAGACAGAGTTACGTTACAAGTTATATCAGTTACAAGAGCATAGCAAAGTACAGTATAAAATCAATGTTGTGAGAGTTTGTGGGAGGGAGGGAGAGGAGGAAGGAGTCAAAAGCAGGGAGATGAGGAGGAACTGTGTCCATAGTCTGGCTGGGTAGGTGACAATTGAGGGGGATACCAGGGCCAATCTCCTTTTTAGCTGTATAGCAGCTCCACCGGGTATCAGCCATGTTGGTCAGGTCCCAGCGTTCAGGTATAGTTCGAGTTCAAAACTTTTATTCGATTAACGTTTAGATAATCATAAAAAGTACATCATACAATTTAAAAACAGTTACATAAAATCACATTATTGCATTGAAAAATAGTATATAAAAAAAGACTTTACATAAAATCTATATACAAATTAATTCAGATGAACATAAATTCAGTTAGACATTATCCCCATTTTACTGCGAGTCGTTAAACATGATTTTAGAAAAAGAGCTACGTTCTTTGCCACATATTGTGAATCTAAGAGCTGGAGTGCCGGTATAAAAACAGATTCGACCCGAAGGTATCAGAGCGCTTTGCATGAATTCCACATTGTTCCAAAATAACATCAGTTACTGGAAACATATAAATATCTTTCAGGACGATGTCAAAGGAGCGTAGAGTGTAAGGGGTAGGGTAACGGGGTTGGGGGGGAGAGATGAAGGGGAAAATCTGCCCAAGGTCCGACTTGGTAGGTGAAGGCTGAGAGGGAAGTCAATAGCCCACAGAACAATATTTAAAAATCGCAGAAGACAGGATGAAAGGGTGGTAGGGTGAAGGGGAAGGCGGGAGGTATGACAGAGAGACGAAGTAAGGTTTGACCAAGGACCAGCTGGGTAGGTGATGGCTGAAGGGGAAGTCCACAACCCATCACCTCTTTAGCTATCTAGTAGCTCCACCAGGTCTCAGCTTGAAGGCTAGGTCACCACTGTCGGAATAAAGATCAACAAGGTCAAAATCCTGTCGGGTAATCATGATGGGGGATAGGTTTAAGGTCAGGTCAAAGTTCGGTTTATGTCCCGGGGCACCTCCTCTATCCCTCTTACTCTACTCTTAAGGATAAATTAGCCTCAACAAAAACCCATACCCGCCCTGAACCCAGAAATTCCCCCCTTGCACCCCAAAACCCGTACCCGCCCTGAACCCTAAAATTACCCCCTGGTACTCCAAAACCCATACCCACCCTGAACCCTAAAGTTATCCCCCTGGCACCCCAATCCCTAACCCACCATGAACCTTAAAATGACTCCCTGGCACCTAAAACCCACACCCACCCTGAACTCTCAAGTTACCCCCTGGCACCACAAAAGCTGGACTCTACATTCTGATTGTGTATCTGGGAGGATCTGCTGGTCCGGATCGGCTCGCCCTGGTCTTGTTCTGCTTGCCCTTCTCTGGAGCTGTTCTGCCTGCCCTGTCCCTCTTCGGACCCACCGAGTCTGCCTCCTTGTACACAGCCTAGACCTACTCTGTCTGGCCTGGTTCTTCCTCCTTTTGACACACTGTCTTCACTGGTGGAGTTAGAAAACAGGTCTCACCTCTCTGAAGCTGCTCTACCTCACCCAGAACGCCCCCTCCACCTCCACTTGCTCTCTCATCTTCCTTCCTCCCTACTTCTCAGTCTCTCTTTCTCCACTGCTTCTGTCTCTCTTTCTCTCCCCTCTTCTTTCACTCTCACCACCACCGTATCTGTCTCCCCGACCCCACCAAGTTTTCCTCTGTCCCCCCTCTCTCTTCCTCCTCCTCATGTCGGTGATAGGGAGCCCGGGGCCCTCTCTGAAAATGCGAGCTGGAGGGGACGTTAAGTGTGAAAGCACCAAGGTGTGAACCGGGTAAAGAGGCAGGGAAGGGGTGGGCGGCAGGTAGAGAGTCAAAGGGGACACTGGCTCTAATAAAGGTGAGACGGGGTGGGTAGCAGCCTGAGGACAAAAACAACACCAGAGCAAGAGGCAGACACTACTCTTTTATTCAAATGTGACTATTCTTTCTGCTTAGTATTTTACTTAACAGCAACTGTTCTAGACAGTCCATCACTATAATCCAATAATTATTTGAAAAAACATTGCCTCAATCTTGTTATGGTGTCAGAGCGCGCTATAAAGTCCGAGGTCTCCTGGCGCTTCTGAGTAAATTATAAGATGGAAGGGGCGGGGGGCAGAGGGTACTCAGAAGGATCTAGAAAAGAGCAGAGTCTCCAGGTGTTGTCTAGATGTGACGTGCAATGAGATGCACAGGAGTTCACCAAGAAGAGAGTGCCAAAGGGACGGTTCAGGAAAATTAAGCCTGCGTCTTGTCCTACTGAGCCCTGAAATGCAGAGAAGCTTCAGAATAGAACAGAGAGTGCGAGCTGGAGAGGAACCGTGGCAGGAGCACCATGTGCAATGCATAGTGGCATGGGCGTCTGCAGGGGGCAGGGCCAGCTTTAGCGCTGGTGGCACCCAGTGCGACAATGTTAGTTGGCGCCCCCAATGACCACCTCCACCACGGATTCTCTCACTAGCACCCTCTAACAGTGACCAAGACTCCATAATCACTCTCTCTCCGATGCATTGAATTAGTTATATAGAGCTAGTCATACCATTAAAGTATGTCAGAGCACTTTGCATCACACACACATTACACAGACAATCAATCATACTTGTGTAAATCAGTGTATAGGAAATGTTACATAAGTCAAAGGACAAAGGGGCATATTATCAAGGCCTAGCGATATTTGTATCTCCGCGTTTGCGTCCGTATTCGGACAAAATGCAAAGATAAAAATAACGCTTTATTTACAAGAGCACGCTAACGCGTGTTTAATGGGATTAGCACTGGTTTCAACATTGCATCGCCTTGCATCGCTAATGAGATGCAAGGGAGGCGTGTCCCATGAAACAACATGGGATATCATCACCAACCCTGATTCTCTCTATTTTCAAGTGTATCGCTAACACAAATAGCGATATAATCAGCGCTAAATGGGTTTTTCGTCGGTTTGTAATGCCTGCTATTTTCCTTACTAAGCTATATCTATAATGGGAGATGGATTGTTATGCCGAGTCCACGTCTCCCATTATAGATTAGGTTTTCCCTTACGCGTTTTTCTATCACTGGAATTCCGGCGATTTCGACTCTTTCCGACGCGCTTGCCTGGATTTCTATCGCCTGGGCAATGCACCTTGCTGATAGTGCACTCACCAGGCGATAGAATCAGGCGATATGTGGCGTTATTTTTTGAAGACTCACACGCCCAGCGATAATTATCGCTGGCCATTGATGATATGCCCCTAAAAGTGTAGGAGTCACATGTCATCCATACTGGTAGGCAGTATAGTTTAGGAGTGCTTGGTGTGGAGAAGCACAAACCCAGAGACGGAAAAGAAACAGCATAGTCGGGAGTTTTCTTTAAAAATAAGACTTAATTTCTACCCAAATTAACCCTTTTTGCAACATTAATCAATGTTCTATACTTAGCAGAGTGTATGCACTTCTATGATGAAAGTTAATACCTCACTATTCTATATTAGGACTTTAAGTTATAAATTGCAAGTAAGAAAAGGATGGCTCTTTTAAAAGCAGTAACCTGCTGATCTGTTTACATTAAATGCACTCTTTAATCTTCTTGGTACACGTTCTTTGTACCAGGCATAATAACCCACTGTACTACCTTCACATATGTCAAAAACCTCAACTACACAAAACTCTGATCTCTGGCCAGGAAGAACATTAATCACAGGAGTTATCTTGATATTTTTGTGAGGCCCTGTAATTGCAGGACGAAAGGAACGTGCAGCAGGTGTTTGTTAAAATCATGATTAAGTTGTAAACACGGCGCCCCCAGGAAGCCAGGACCCGGTGCGATGGCACCGGTCACACCGCCCTAGAGCCGGCCCTGGCAGGGGGGCAAGGAGGGGTGCTCTGGAGGAGGCAAGTGCCCCTCCTTGCCCCCCCCCCTGCGGAGGCCCATTTAGAACAAATGAAGTGTGTTGTCTCTGGCTCTTCGTTGCTGTCCCCAGGCCCACAATCTTAAGGACAGGCAACCGGGTATTCCTGTTGCACACCGCGTAGCTGTTCCCAAGGTCAGCACTTTGGCTTCCACTAGACCTGGGACCCAGTGAGTAGGCCGTTTGCTTTCCGTATGAGGTACTCTTGTCTTAGATTCGAGCGCCGGACTGCAGCCACAAGCGAGAGGAGTCCTCGCTCTCTGACGTCCCAGAATCTATCACGTATTATATATATTGCACCACTGACATTACACAACAGAATCAAGAGTGCATGGTTAGCAGTGCAGAGTCTCACACAGGATGCAGGAAGTAGAAGCAGAGGCAGGACCTTGGAGGGCACAGTTTGAGTGTGAAGCTTATGTTGTTTACAGCCGCTGAGGTTAGGCTGAGGAGAACAGTGCCACGAGAAGCAAGTGGCAGCACAAGAGACATCTGCCGCTCACAGGTGGTCAACCCAGGGCTCCCAGTGCACAAAGGAGCACATGAGTTTCCACAGTATTTGATGGTTGCTAATGCCAGTGATCAGTATATCTGCCAAATAACACTGCTTTACCCAACAGCACTTAGCATTCTCGGGCTTTTGTCCCCCTGCGTTACCACTGAACATTATCCATCATGCCAGCTGGTGGGGTGCTTGTCGCTCCTTGCAGCACGGAGGCGCGATGTCAGACAGAGACACATACTGTGCTGCAGCCAGTTCCCAGGAAGGGGAGGTTAGTGGCAGAACTACCAGGACCTCCCGCATAGCTCACAGGCCTGCGTCTGCCTTGAATGTCAGCAGAGCATGCATTGGAGATACTGAGCCTGCAAGACAACAGGGCTGCAAGTGGAGAAGGTGGCGAATCCCACATGGACAGCGATGCAAGCCAAGGTCTAGAGAAGCTCCAAGGAAGAACCAAACTAGGCTGGCAGAGATTGCTGAGCTCTGGTGTGGAGGATGGTGTATGAGCTAAGGTAAGATAAGGCCATTGAGGAAAAAAGGAAAAGTCACACGCTCAGGACTGGGAATGGGATCCCATAACAACTGTTCAACTCCACCTGGTCATGCTGTAGCTGCGACGACTATCCCCCCCTCCCACTGTGCTGAGCCCTCAGGAAACAGCTGACAATTGAGCTGGTACTGACAATGAGGACAAACAACTCCAGCCTAAACACAAATGGAAGCAAGAACTCACTCTTATGGTCAACCATGTTAAGGATTCTGCTGGGCTCACAAGAAGTACTAAGTTTTCAAGCAAACAAAATGGACATACAAAATAGCCCCCTGAACACTCTAGCAATTTATGTGTGAGGCATTGATGAGAAAATTTCGAATCAGAAATTGCAAACCAAAAGAGAGCACAAGCCAACACGCAGGGAATAGGGCAGAGGTGCGTGTGCTCCCCTGTCGTAGACAAGCTGTCAACACTTACGGTGACGATGTCGAATCTACTGGTTGACCTCAAAGACGTGAATATAAACAGGCCCCAAACGAGCATAGGACCCCTGATCACTAAGGCAGGCCCCTCAGAGGCACCACTTCCAGTAGAGTCAGAAAGGCTGAGGTGTGGCTACCTTTCTGGCTGTAACAATGAATACCTGGAGACTGCTGGATCCAACATTGGGGTGGCACCTTTACCAATGGCAGGCTCACCAGATTTAGACAGGACCCAATAAAGCAAGGATGAACCACCAGAACAGCAGAAAGCAAGGAAAATAAAGGGTTGCAACAAAAAGCTCCTACAGCCTAGCAGGCTGGCAGCCTACCTAGCATTACACCATTCAAGGGAACAGGACATCCCCATGTCCTGAGTCACAAAAAAATGGTTGACTTAACAGCGACCTGACTGAGAACTGTCTACTCAGTCCTGAAAAGCGCAAGAAGCAAATTGAATGGGCTGAACAGCCCTGTGGTGGGTCTGCCAGAGAACCAGACCTGGCACAGAGTGGGGTTGGCTGTCTGGTGCCTTGAACACAACCAGAATTTTACAATGACAAGACACTGCTCTTACTACCGATATTGAAAAAGCCCCTGGGATCTGCTCTTGGAATTTTAATGGCCTGGCTAATAAGCTTGAAGGACTAGTCACCTACCAATACCTGCGCACCTTCAATGTAATTCTCCTCCAAGAAACCTGGGCTCAGGTCGCATCTCATCTAGAGGGTTTTATAAGCTTTTATACTTGCAGTCAAAGCACACAAACATGGCTGCAGTAAGGATGGTCTGGCAATATAAGTCTGAGCTTCAAGCAATATTGAAAGCCTAGAGCAAGAAACTGATGAAGCTGGCCTGCAAATTGTAGTAATGACAGTCAAGACTACAAATAGTCCGCCAAAGAGAATTATAATGATGAACGTCTACATTCACCCCAACGCCACAAACAAGGCTAGGCTAACAGATAGCGAATATCTCCAAAAGTTAGTAATAGGAGATAGTGATGTTAGTGACTGTTTCCAGTTGCTAACAACTTGGAACGCCCACTTTGCATGTCATTAGTGATACATTTCTCTGACATGCAAAGTGGGGCCCAAGATGGTCGCTATCTCCTACTAGCTGTCGCTAACTGGTGTTAGCGACAGCTAGGTAATAGGGAGATAATTTTATCTCCGCTTTCTTGTCTTTTAAAGCCAAAAAAGCGGAGATAAACCCCCTTGATAATATGCCCCTTACTTACATAAAATAGTTCATGAGCTTTTCTTTAACTTCCCAAAAAGCTTCAAAATCCACAGAATCATGTAACCAGCTTGCTGTTTGGTCACAGAGAGGAAAAGGTGGTTAGGTGCAGAAGGATGGGCGTTATTAGGACATGAGAGTTATAGGTGACATGTCAGGTTTAGGAGAGGTGGGCAAGGCTAAGAGATGTTGGGTGTAAAAGACAGTGGTGACATGAACCAGAGACAAGGGTCGTGAAAAGAGGGAAGGGCTGTAGGAGCAGGACTTAATATAAAACTTATCAAGTTCTCTGAAAAAGTAGAAGCAGCTCCAGAATTGAATCAAAGGGCAGGCAGCAGCGTAGCTTTGGTGTTTAAAATGGGTCTGTGGAATTACCAAACCTGCAATTGTTGGTCCAAAGGGAGGCCCTCTGGTGGGCTTATCCTTTGGGTACAGCACCAACTGGTTATTAGGGTTAAAGAGTTAACAACAGACAGACCCGATATTTTGGCCATTATTTTACAGTTTAAACATGGTCCACATACAATACTGATTAATATATATACCAGAGGGATGGTGGTTGGGAAGCTCTCTAGCACAGTCTCTCCTACTGGAAGCCTTCATAGAGAAACATAGGGGCAAACACAACTTGGTCATAGCAGGGGATTTTAATTGTACATTCGAACCTCTTGACCACGAAGATGGAAGTCTAAGTAGCGAAGAGGATTCTCAATGGGGCATTCCATCCCTCTCTTTGAGCCCGATAAAAAAATTGACAGAGGCAGCACTTCAACTAAAAAATCTGTGCATGGAAAGGCGAGTTAGGGCTGTAAATGGGAGGACAACATCAGATTATAAGGGCCTGCACACTTTCAATAGTGGCATAAGAAGCAGCAGATTTGATTATTTCTTAATTAACCTGGAGCTGTGGTCTTGCCTCTTAGATATGATGGTACAAGAAAGAAGTGAGAGTGACAACAACCCACTATTGCTAACACTGCAGATGCAGGGGTTAAACCACCAGTCACAGTTAATTGAGAGGGTGACTGGAGACGTAATTCCAACAAACGACTTGCGCAGGGTGAAGTGGGAGATGCTAATTGAAAAAGAGAACATTCTAGAGCAGATGAAGGCAGAGGTGGAGAATACTTTATTAGCTATTGCCAACATAAATGCCCAGGAAAATAAAATTGGTGCTATTATACAGGCTCATGAAGAACTGTTCAACAAACTTAAATGCTTTTTTATCAAGACTAACAAAAACTGGTAGTAGAGACAACTTAAAGTCACCAAATTGGTACAACAAGGACTGTAGAATAGCTTACTAGAATCTGTCCCAAGCTACAAGAACTAAATCAATGGAGGAAATAGATTAGGCTTGGAAATTGTACAAAGAAACTCAAAACATAGCTAAAAAGGAGTCAGATGAAAAACACAGACTGAAAAGTCCATCAGAGCCAACGTCTCCTACTGCGTGTTCAACAAAGCACACTAGGTGGCATCCAACTGCCTGAAACTTAACTGCGACAAGACGGAAGTGCTGAACTTCTGAAACAAAAACTCTCCTTGAGACTCCACCGGGTACCCATCATCGCTCAGACCTACACCAACCTACTACGCCAGAAACGTGGGAATGTATCTGTACAACAAGCTCAACATGACAGCACATGCCAACACAGTCAGCTCCTTCTTCTTCCATATTCTCAACATGTCCCACAACATCTCCAAATGGCCCTGAGCACCAAAGACACCATCACGTAAGCCCTCATGACAAGCAGATTAGACTACAGCAATGCACTCTACACCAGACTCTCTAACCATCTCCTCCACTGACTCTAGACTATCTAGAACACTGCAACAAGACTCATTATTGACCTCCCACGACACACCCACATTTCACCACATCTTGGAGGACTCCCCAGGCTCTCCAGCCACATATGCAGTCAATTCAAACTCCTCATGCACACAAACAAGGCACTACACAACACTGGACCAAGATACCTGAACAACCACATTTATGTTCACCAAAACACCAGACACATATGCTTGGCATCACTCTAACTCACACACACACCCCACATCAACAAAAGCAGAACAGGAGGCCGAGCAATTTACATTATCGCATCCAGGATCTCCCTTAAAACATTAGGAGCTCCTCCTCACTTCTTGAATTCCACATCAACTTATCAACAAATTCTTGGGCCGAACACCCAACACCATTAGTCTAATGCCTACACGCCTGCTCAAGCACCTGGATACCCTCATGAGTGATTAGTTGCACCATACAAATCCACATACTATAACAGATTTTGCATGCAAACCTCTAGAAAGCATCCAATTGTGCAACTTAGTGAAGTTTTCCATTGACTTTCAAACAAATTGTGTGTGGAAATGAAATTCCAGACTCCAGGAGGTGGAACAGCAAGCAAGGATGTGGTAAGTAGGACTGATGTTGAGACAGTCAAGTTGTGCTTGCCAGCACCTCCTGACACAGTGATAGAGTGGGTCTATCAGTGATGCTATTGATGTAAAACAAGGTCCACATGTGACAACGTGGGCCACTGTGGTGAGAAAGAGGCTGAAATATGCTAAGTCACACAAAGTCAGGCAAGAGCTTGCTGATGCACATAGCACATACTATATTTAATGGTGCTTGCTATTATGAAAAATGTAGAGCTGGGATCTTCGATTCGGGTTTAACCCGCTAATCAACATTTCACCATGCTGAAGTAAAATGCTTTTTGTTTGTGTGGCATCCCTTCAAAGAACAAAGCAGGAGCTACACATACAGACAATTTATAAAGTGCATCTGCTGTTCTTAGCCTTACTTGCTAGGATAATCCCTGCTCCCTGGAAATATCCAGTTAGGTGGGTATGTCTACTGGTACCATGACTGTCGGTGGGCAAAAATGTAGCCAATTTGTGAACAAGTGAACAAGTATTCAACTTGTTCAGTCTGCCTGCTCAGAGAAAACAGTTTGAAAAACTTCTAAACTCACCCAAAGGTGTCATAAAAAAATCTGAGGAGTTCTTGCATGTAACCAGACCAGAAAAGTTCCTGTCCTCAAGAGGCTTAAACTTTACATTGCCACACACAAAAAAACACAGATGTGACACTTATTGACCTAGTAATCAAACTAGAAGATTGCATCTTGAAAGCCACTTTACATTACAACAATACAGGAATGTCTTACTTTACTGTCTCTCTTTCCATCTTTGGGCACTTGCAAAAAATCTACCAGTGGGCCAATATCTGTGGAATAGGAGTAATTTAGGTTCCTTGGAGTATGACACTTAAGCTAAAAATGTAAGTGAAAAACTGATTGACAGGATCTACCTAAGTAATGTTGTCAGCCCTGAATTAAGAAGGCACTCGACAATCTTCAGTAAAAGCTCTTTCAGATTGCCAGCCATCCAATCAGTAAATGAACCAGATAATTCAAGGGACCACTTTGATACATAACTGCCACAGAAACAACATCTTGCAACCAATGTTCCCTCTAACTTTTTTCCTCTGTGTGTGGCACGGTAAGGTCTCTGTGTGCTGCAGCCAAGGCTATGTGCACCAGTAAACCAGCCTTAGTGCTGCTGGCACCCAGTGTGGCAATGTTTGATGGCGCCCCCAATGACAACCCTGCCAGTGATTCCCACACAATTATCCTTTAACAGTGTCCCTCAAGGTCTCCATTACCATTCTCTCTGAGATGTATTTAATTTGTTTTATAGCGCCTCTCCTACCAGTGTAGGGTGTACATTACATTGCACACATATTAAACAGAAACAATCAATCATAGGTATGCAAATCAGTGTATATTAAATGTTACATATGACTGAGGACTGCAATGTATAGGAGTAACATGTCATTCATACTCATAGGCAGTATAGTTTAAGAGTGCTTTGTCTGGAGAAGTACAAACAAAGAATTTAAAATATAGCATTATCGTTGGGATTTCTCTTTATTAAGAATCGCTTTGTACCCAAAATAACCCTTTTTGCAACATTAGGATAATGAATGGCTGGGGAAATAAATCATAATGCTCTAATTATACCTTGCAGTATGCCTGAAGCTCTTTGATAACAGTTAAAAGTTTACTGTTCTATATTAGGATTTTAATATATAAAATGCAAGTAACAAAATTACCTCTCTGACAAAAGTAGTAACCCCCTAACCAATTTTCATTCTATGCACTTTGTGTTCTGCATGGTACACGTTCTATGCAGCAGGCATATTAACCCTCTGCTCTACCTTCAAACTTCCACTAGAGAAAATTCTGATCTCTCTAATACAACAAGTAACATTACACCTACAACGAGCCAGGACTGTTGACTTTGTCAATGGTTCTTATTTGCATACGATAAATAAGCACCACCTACACCTTCGTTGTAGATAACATTGCAAATGCTTCTGTTCTGACATCGTGACACTGAAAGAACAATAATGAGTCTATTTTTTTTAGAGCGGTGCCCCAGCCACGATACATTCACGGTTTAGAAGTCAGCAGGCAGCGACGGTGTCGGTGAGACCAGGGCGGCAAATTGATTTGAGGCGGTGTGGAGGGCGGTGCCCACAAGTCATGGTGCAAACAGCAGCTTGGTGGCGTCATCCACAGTAAGACCAGTGTTTCAGTGCGAGATGCGGCAATGCCTTCTGTAGAGCCTTAAGGACACGGAGCCAGCGATGGAGTTGGTTGCTTTTCCCTTCTCTGTGTCAACTGGTACAGAAGCGGTACCCCAGGGTCGGTGAAGTCTTTGCAGTCCCTGAGACTTCAGAACAGAAGGCTAGCTCTACTTCAAGCCCTTGGAGATGCACAGCACAAGTAAAGAAAGTTCTGTCCAGTCCTTTCACTGCCCAAGACAGAGGCAGCAGCTGAAGGCCAACGCAACAAAGCAACAACTCTGCAAAAAGGCAGTACTCCTCCTGGCAGCTTTTCCAGCTCTTCTTCCTGGCAGGCTCCTTGATTCCAGTGAGTTCTAAACTCTGTACCCCAGTATTTGTAATCAAAATTCCTTTGCTCTCTCAGGCACAGAGTATCTGGGCTTAGTCCAAACCAGTTTGGTCCTCTCTGGCCCAGGTTCCCAGGAGAAGGCGGAGACAGCATTGTCTAAAGCAGACCAGACTCACTGAGAAAATGCAGCCCAGGTCTATACAGCCGAGCCCAGACTCATCCAGGAAAGGCAGGACACACCTTGTCTCCCCAGTAGCTGACTGAAGAGAATACACATGCCCAGCCCCTGTCCCTCCAATGCCAGACAGTCAATCCACTAACCCAGCAGAGGTACACAGGATGGCTAAGCAAGAAAATACCTACTTTCTAAAAGTGGTATTTTCAAACACAGAACATAAAAATATTTACTAAGAGATGTATTTTTAGGGGCGTTTTCAAGATGGCGACCTAAGAGGACGCTGATTCCAGTGGATCCCCATTCCGTGCTCCCCTCGCCGGCCACATTCTACTTCAAACTCCCCCATCAGCACACAGGGGTTAGCGGGGAGAAGAGCACATAAATGGCGCCTGGTCTCCTGGTGCTTTTGAAGGTCGGGAGCAGCGGTGGCGATCTTGAAAGGTTCAACTCCGGACATCACGAAATGGCGCCCTGACCGGGAGAGTGCCGGTGCACTCGAGAGCTGGGTCAGAGAAGGAGCCTCTGAACTTGTGGAGTCTGGGGAGCCAGCCATTGGAGGGTTGCCCACACCGGAGAGCCGCCTGATCACAGCTGTAGAGACCTCGCGGAGCAGTGAGTACCCGATCGCTGTCCCCCGCGGACAGCGAGTGGGAGGAGGGCCGCGAAAATTGAGACAGGGGCAGAGGGGCCTACACCTCAGGAGCTGAGGTCTGGGCGCTGCCCCTGCAGTTCACCCCTGGCACACCATCATCCCGTGTGCTGGAGAGGAGCGGCGCCTGCAGCCGGAGTGAGCAGAGAGGAAGCTTTTTGGGCGCCCGATCTTTAGGTGATCCGGGGGCTCAGGAGCAACAGCGACGGCCCTGAAGAGCCCGACCCCGGGCATCGCAAAATGATGCCCTAGCAGTGGGGACACCGGAGCAGCCAGAAGCAAGGCCCGAGTGTGAGATCAAGGGCCTGGGGGTTTGGCGGGTCTGCCGGTGGGGGGCTGTCTGCTCCGGAGGGGCTGCTTGACCAGGACAACAGAGGCTCCACGGAGCAGCAGGAGTCCGTTTGCGCCCCCCGCAGAAGGAGAGCGAGAGGAGGGCACGCAAATCAAGGATGGGGCATTGAGGCCTGCACCGGAGGGGCGGAGATCCAGGCGCCTAGGCCCAGGACCAGACCCTAGCATCCATCGAAGCGAGCGTCACCATCTGGAAGGGGCGGCACACTGGACCGGACACTGCGGGGGAGCTCTCACCTGGGGAGCTCTGCCTGAGAGGAACTGCGACGGTGGCGATGGCCCTCGGAGGCCCACACCTGGTGCACCAAAGGGCCAGTGATAGGCCCTCACGCACTGGGCCTACAACACAAAGGCAGAACCAGGGAGGGTCCCGCTAGGCCATTCTGCGGTGAGCACCGGCACAGAGTGACTGTAGGGGTGAGCCTGGGGGCGCCGGTGGCTGGCGTGGGGGAACCAGCATACATAAACCCACTGAGCCGATCACCAGGGGAGGCAGCAGAGTAGAAGGCCCGGGGGTGGTGGGGCCGCTCCACCCCCCTCAACCAGCACAACAGCGCAGACCCTTATTGGTGGAAGGGAGTCCCCCCACAGACGTGCAGCACCGGCTTCCAACTGCTGGACACATCACAGCTGTGTTGAAGTGGGCGGACCATCGGCGCCAAATAGACCAAGGCGGGCACAGGTCCAAAAGACTTCGGCCTAGCATGGCCAGCACAAGGAAAACACGGGAGCACTCAGTCACAGACATGACACTCAGAGGCTCTTCCAAAGGGGACAGAGGACCCCCCTCGCCGGCTGTGATGAAGCACCTTACGGACTCAGGAGATGGAGAGGTGCCCATCACCAAGTCATTTCTAGAGACCCTATTCAATTCCACACATTAAAACAGGAAGTGGTCGGAGAGGTTCGGGAGATACCCCATAAAGGGTACGGTTTGGGCGAGAGGGGGGCGGCCATTGAGGACTCGGATCAAACCAGAAGTGAGAAAATAGATCAGCTTCAGCAAGATCTTCTCTGTCTTCGAGATCAACAGGTAGACCTGCAAGCGCATGCCGAGGATCTCGAAAACAGATCTCGATGCAATAACATACGGGTCCGAGGTATCCCATCTAAGGCAGAAGGGGCAGATATCACTGGGTACCTACAATGCTTGTTGCGAGAGATTTTGGGGGAACCAGCGACCTTTGCGGTCCGCATCGACAGGGCACACAGAGTAGGACTGGCGAGATACATGCCTGCTCCACCGCCACACATCTTGGCCTTTTTACCAGACGTCTCTCTGAAAGAGACAATCCTTAGGGAAGCTCGACAAAAGCAACCTCTCCAATACCAGGGCCACCCAGTGGCACCATTCCAGGACCTGTCGGCCATTACTCTCCAAAAAAGAAAGGCGTTCAAAGTTGTCATGATGTTTCTACGGGACAAGGGGATCCCGTACTCATGGGGGCACCCGTTTCGACTGATCTTTAAATGGAACGGAACTTGGCAACAGTTGTGATCCCTCCACGACACTTGCGCCCTACTAGGCATTGCACATTAGGAAGGCCGATTATCACCAAGATCATCCCAACAACCCTCACAGGGAGGGTGGCAAAGGGTTGGCCATAGAAGATCTCCTGATGCGGGACTGAAACCAGATCCGGCCACCATGTCCCAAGAACGGGCCAGGGCCATTCAAGAGGAGGCCAAGGACACATCGCCGACAGAATGAGTTGGCTGAGTGATGGGGAAACAAGTGCCATACATTAGCACTGGTCCGGGGAGGGGGGGGGGGCGGGCAGAGGGCCGTAGTGGTCGCCTCGGCTACATGCTCTACACCGAGTTTTTACCACAGGTCCACGATATGAGTTTTCTAGCCTGGGACTATTACACAATGTAGGTGTTTTTGTGTTGGGGTTAGGGTGGTGGGTGGAGGAGTGCATTTCAAAAGTTGGTTTGTTGGGGAGGAGGGGATGGGGGTGGTATGTTGGGGGGTCGGGCTGGGGGGGCTGAGGAGGCTGGGGGGGCGAGGGTCCCGGTGTGTCGCACAACTGAGGGGTTTACATGTCTCGCCTGATCCAGGCAACCCCCCATGAGGAGTAACATCTCCCACATACACGGATACCATGTCTGTCAACGCCCTTGAAGTAATTCTCTGAACGTAAAGGGGCTCAACAATCCTGTCAAGTGGCGTGTGGTGCTTTCCTACCTGGAGAACTCAGGCGCCTCAATCTGCTTGCTACAGGAAACACATCTCTCCAGGGATTGGCCTAGAATGCGCTCTAGAGCTTTCCCTTGCCAATTTTACTCTTCCCCTAATGAGAAAAAAGCGGAAGTTGCCTTTCTCTTTGCTAGTCACTTTCGGAGCAAGGTGGGGGACAAGGTTGCAGAAATTAAAGGCAGACTCCTCACTTGCAATGTGCGTTGGGGGATATGTCCTTAGTCATCGGATCTATATATGTCCCTAACTCCGGGTAAGAGTCGTTACTCAAGGGGGCCCTATTTGACGCCCTTACACTTCAGACACGTTACACACTTGTGGGTGGCGAACACAACCTGGTAATGGACCAAGCCAAAGATAGATCAGGTCACCAATTTGGCGCCACAGGAGCGATTTCCACAGAGGGAAGGAACTGGTTGGCTAGTCGAGGCATCTCAGACATCTGGCGAGAGGCACATCCCTCACTAGTCAATACACCTTCTACTCTCATGTCGTTCAGACTTATGCTCGATTAGATCATTTCTTGGGGTCCCTATGATATTGCCGCAATGATGAAGGACGTAGACATAATGCCCGCGGCCCTCTCCGACCATGATGCGGTTACACTCACGATCACTGTCCCACGCGTGCCCACTCAGAGAGGCCATTGGCACCTATGGGAGGCCCTCCTACAGAGACAAGGTGTTACACAACAACTGCACAAAAACATAAAAGAATACTTAGCACGTAACGATACACCTGGCGCACTGGTGACAGCGGTATGGGGAACGCTTAAGGCGGTGGTGCTTGGTGATCTCATCACGATATCAGCGGCCGAGGCTAAGGAACATAGGGATAAAAGGGAGGCGCTTTCGACGCAGGTGGTGGAACTGGAGAGAGTGCACAGTCGCACTGGGGCCCCAGGATTTGGCGACAACTAAAAGCGGCCAGAGCACAACTGGCAGTATCGGATCTCAATCGCGCGGAATATGCGCCCCTTAGGTTGCAACATTCTTACTATGTGTGAGGCGATAAAACCGCATGACTGCTGGCAAGCAAACTCGGGGCGCGGGTTCAGAGGTCTAAGATCACCACTATCCTGGACAACTAAGGACAGGAGCTCCAAGAGGACGTTAAAATTGCGAAACACTTTCGGGCCTTCTATGCTGAGTTATACAGAGCAGATCTCTCTCTAAATAAAGGGGAGGCGGAATATTTGAACGAGGTGGCGGTAACAGCGCTCAATGAAACCGCTGCTACTTCATTAGATGCGCCTATAAGGACGGAGGAAGTGATAGCGGCGATTTCACACCTAAAGCCTCTGAAAGCGCCGGGGCCGGACGGCTTCACAGCCGTCTTCAATAAAGCATTTTGTCCCCTACTGGTGCCCCTCTTGAATAAGTTATTTAATTCCTTCCAAGGGGCGCCCCCCCCCCCCGACATGCTTGCGGCCGATGTCATAGTACTGCCGAAGCCGGGTAAAGATGCTACGCAATGCGCCTCTTACAGGCCCATATCTCTGCTCAATCTCAATCTCAAACTCTTTACAGGGATCTTAGCAGCTAGATTAGGACCGTGCTTACCTTGCATCATAGAGCCAGACCAATTGGGATTTATCCTAAATAGGCAATGCAGCGACAACAGCAAACTACTTCTACATGTCATAGACAAAGCCTACTACAACGACTCTGATGCGGTGTTCCTCTCTGTCGACGTTGAGAAAGCATTTGAAAGGGTGGACTGGGGCTTCGTGGACAAGACGCTCATACGATTCGGTATAGGTGATCGCTTCAGAGCCTGGGTTGCCAGCTGCTATGATGTGCCCCAGGCATCTGTCTTATTCAACGGCATCGATTCACAACCGTTTGACATCACACGGGGAACTAGGCAGGGGTACCCCCTCTCGCCTTTACTGTTTGCACTATACATAGAGCCGCTTCCGCAAAGAATCAGGGACAACCCAGATATAACTGGCATCTCATTCGGGAGCGAACCGCAAACCATAAGCCTTTACCCCAATGACATCTTGGCTGCCCTGGATAACCCCAAATAGTCCGTGCCAGCCTTCCTGATAGAAATGGAGGCTTTTGGGAAGGTATAGGGGTTCAAAATGAATATGGGTAAGTCCATGATCCTTCTTCTGGGCCGCAATGCTTGCAAGTCCATTAGCGTAACATTGACGTACGGGTGCTTGGCTTCTTGCACCTCAATCAATTACCTGGGAATCACCCTGACACCAAGTACAACGCAGACTGTTGCCTGGAACTACTCAGATCTCTACTCCCAAATGTGATGAGGAACTTTTATAGCGCACTATCACTCCGAAGAGCATCTTTGGCGCTTTTGACTTGTGTATTCCAGATAGTGAAAGTTGTAATACTCACATTGGCGTTCAGATCCTAGACCAGGGTATTGCAGGTTGTGTCTGCCATGCTATAAATCCAGATTTTAAGGGCTTTCCTAAATTTACTTTCGCAAGTGATTTCACGAATTTGGTAAGGGAGTTTATTCCAGGCTTTAGCTCCTCTAACCGCTAAGGATTTTCCTCCTCTTGTAGCGAGCCGGAATTTTGGAACAACCATCAGATTGGATGTTGCCGATCTTAGTTCTCGGCGGGGGTGATAGCGAGTGAAATATTTAGACAGATATTGTGGGCCTCGTTTATGGAAGGCCCTAAAAGTAATAATCAGGACCTTAAACAGGATCCGCTTTTGTATGGGGAGCCAATGAAGCATGTTAAGTGCTGCGGAGGCTGTAGTTTTCCTAAGCATTTTCAGCACTAGTCTTGCCGCAGCATGTTGGACCATTTGTAGTTTATGTAGAGCTGCTTTGTTTGCCCCCGCATATAGACTGTTACAATAAACCAACCTGGATATAATTAATGCCACAGCTACCGTTCGTCTGGATGATAGGGGAAGAAAGGTAAATAATTTTCTGAGACCCTTTATTACATTGAAGCACAAGCCTGCTACTTCATTAGCCTGTTGTTTGAAGGATAATGTCTCGTCGAATTTGATTCCTAGATTTCGAGCCGCCGTGATAGTGCTGGGCGGCGCCTCGGCTTCTATCGGCCAACAGGTTTGGGGGGAGAACAGATTATTTTTACCAATGGGTAGAATTTCTATCTTCGCGGTGTTACATCTGAGATGATTCATATTCATCCACTCAAAAGTGGCCTTCAAACAGTCTCTCAGAGAGCATTCAGCAATTGCCGCGTCCTCATCCAAGATTAGGACTAGTTGGGTGTCGTCGGCATATGCTATTGAGCTGATGGCAAAGGAAGAAATGAGCTCCATCTTTGGGACCATATAAAGATTAAACAAAATGGGGCTCAAACTAGAGCCCTGAGGTACCCCTGAATGGACTTCCCTTTCTTCCGAGCTGTACTGCCCTAGCATAGTAATCTGCTTTCTTTGTCTCAAAAAGTTGTTAAACCATTTCAACACGGTGCCCACTATGCCCACACTCCTTAGGCGATGTATAAGGATATTGTGGAACACCGTGTCGAAGGCTTCAGATAAATCCAGCAGGATCAGGACTGCTCTTTTGCCCTGATCCAAAGCAGCTCTAATTGTTTCAGTAGAGAATAAGAGGGCAGATTATGTCGAATGATGGGACCTGAAGCCAGCCTGATTTGGATGGAGAAGATTATTACCCTCCAGGTATGCTGTAAGCTGTTTATTAACACAGGTCTCTGTGAGTTTGCATACCGCTGGAAGAAGTGAAATGGGCCGTAAATTTGATAGTACTGTAGGGTCTGGGATGGCTTTTTTTCTGGAGAGGTCTGACAGCTGCGACCTTCCAGGATGTTGGGATATCTCCTGTTTGAAGTGAGGAATTGAGTATGGAGTTAATCGTTGGATTAACTTCATCTTTTATAGCCTTTAGTAGCAGCGGAGGACAAGGGTCAAAAGGGGAACCTGAATTTAGTCTGGAGATAGCTTGGGAAGATTCAACTGGGCTAATTATGGCAAAGCTTTCCCAAGTTGTGTTACCCAATCTTTCCTTTACAGCTTTAAAATCTTCATCTAGCTCTTCCTGATTAACCTGTGGGAAATCTTTTGTGAAATTGGTAATTTTCTGTTCAAAGTATACTGCGATTTCATCACAGAGCGACTGGGATGGAGGGATTTCCTGGGATAGTATTTTGGGTTTCCTAAAGCTGTTGACAATTTGGAATATCTCTTTTTGCTTATTATTCGAGGACTCAATCAGATTTGTTTAATAACTTGTTTTAGCAAGTTTGATTGAGATATGGTAGTTCCTCGTAGCCTTTTTATATCTTTCCCGATCATCACTCTTATAGTGGCGACGCCATTTACGCTCTAATACTCTCACTTCTCCCAATGTTCCTTTTAGTGAGCTTGTATACCAGGGAGCAGATTTTTTTCCTTCAATAGTTTTAGATTTTGTTCCACGTGTTTTCATTCTTTCCCCAATGGTTCTCATCCAACCCTCATAATGTTCATTGTCGGTGATCACATTCCCTGACATAGTTGGTTTTTCTGCTTCTACCCAGCTTTTCAGATCTGGTTGTTCTATTATTTTTCTCCAGCATGGAATTGATTTTATATTACCTGATGTTAGTTTAGTTTCCTTTTTTATTGTCGACTTTAAGGTTAAAACCAATAAACTTATGGTCTGACCATGTTTGGGTTAGCGGTGGTAAATCCACCAAATCCAGGGAGACCTAAGGAAAATGAAGACAACAACCGCTCTCACTGCTGGGTCTCGTAGCGGCGATCAAAATGTCCCTGCTGCCAAAAGTCCAATACATATTCCAGAAAATCCCCATGACTCCACCGTTAGGAATGCTAAAGAAACTGCAGGACACAATACTGCAGTTTGTATGGGCGGGGAAACGTCCGCGAATGCACAGGGATCTCGCTCAACGGGCGCCGCAGGAGGGGAACTTAGAGATTCCAAACCTTTTGTGGTATTTCCAGGTGACACAGCTACGATATTTCCTAGAATGGAATCGACCTGAGTCAGAAAAGAGATGGCTCTTCCAGGACAGAGCGATGGCCCAGATGTGGCTTTGAAAGATTCCATTCCTGAAACGCTCGGATAGACCAGCATACCTCAAGAGATCTCCCATTACTCAAACGATTCTCGGGGTGTGGGGCGCGCTAGGAATCAACGGGGAATTACCACCTTCCCCTCACCTCTCACACCACTGTTTGACAACCCTGCATTCCCACCGGGGATGGAGCCCCACACCTTTGAGCAATGGAGGGTTTCCGATTGCAGGTCAGCGGGACACCTTTTTGACCTAGATGGCTTCATCCAACTATGTGTCCTAAAAGTATTGTACAATCTTACTGCCCCACAGTGCTTTCAATATTTTCATATCAGACACTGGCTGACTCAACCTGACACTCGGTACCTTGTGGGTAGGCGACTCAAGGCCTTCAAAAAATGGCTATTCACGAAAAAGACTGATAGTAAGGCGATTACAGATCTTTAATAAATAATCGGTCCTGAGCCACTTCCACACCGATCAGCGGGCCAAAGAGGGTGGGAATCCAAGCTAGGGAGAAACCTCTTGGTTAAGGAGTGGGGGTATGTCTTCCACATAGCGCACCACACAGCTAGAAACACTGCGAGTAAAGAAACAGCGGTTAAGATTGCTTCCTATTGGTACCTGGCGCCTGCCCGACTAAACAAAAGCAATCCACGCCGAAGCCCTACATGTTGGAGGGGTTGTGACGAAACGGGGACTCTAACACACCTACTGTAGGATTGCGTAGAAGTGAGAGACTACTGGACAGAGGTTCTTGAGGCTATAAATACACACTTTGACACTGACATTCCTCGCTTTCCGGCGTACACTCTCTTGGGTCTCCCAAATGCACTCACCTTCCCCTTACCCATCAGAGGAAAGCAAATGGGGTTTACACTAGGGGTGGTTGGCAGTCCAGCACATCCTCTGGCTATGGGGTTCTCCGTGGCGTCCCTTACACACGGGATGGCTCCATAGGATCTGGTATATATTGGGTATGGAACAAATCCAGGCATCCCTCACGCAATCATCAGAGTCATTTACTACTGTTTGGCAGCCTTTCCTATCCCTATTAGCCACAGAATTCAATGGAATCACATGCCGGAAGTACCACCGCCTGCTGAGGCTCACCGACATACCCACAGCCAAGAGTGTCCGTGCTTGATGGGTAAGGACAGACGTCATGTTCCAGTAGCTACACAGCGCAGTTTAGCGACACACCGGGGGGGGGGCGGAGAGGGTGGTGGGGGAAGGGGGGATTTGGGGGTTTTGGTTTGGGAGGGGAGGGGGGTGTTGTTACTTCATGGGGCGGTAGGTTACACCGACTGCTAAAACTTGCCTCATACGAACTCTCAAGGACATTATACTTCCCTACGACTTTGGGGCATGTACAATCTGTGCTCCGGAGGAGGCGGGTTATTAGAACAACATCTGTACAAAAAAGGGCATGTGAATATTGTGTTGTACTGTACCTATTGCACCAGAAATTTTATAAAACAAAGTTAAACCAAAAAAAGATGTGTTTTTACACTCTGAGTCCAGGCATACTAAACTAAATTTCCCTATCTTTTCCTAATGGGAAGATATGCATATAGGATGTTATAAGTAAAACTCCCATTCTTTCCTTTGGGACAGATAGCCTTGCTGTTGGGAAAAACGAAATACACTGTAATCCACCACCAGGACATGTCACACACACCAGTACATGTCCAGCCTTTAACATACACAGCACCCTGCTCACAGGAGTACCTTGAGCCTACCTTAGGGGTGACATACATGTATGAAAAGGGAAGATTAGGGCCTGGCAAGTGGGTGCATTTGCCATGTCGACATGGCAGTTGAAAACAGCGCACAGATACTTGAGTGGCAGGTCTGAGACTCCCTTTCAGGGCTGCTTCGGTAGGTGGCACCATCAGCGCTGCAGGCCCACTAGCAGCATTTAATATACAGGCCCTCGCACTCTTAGTACACTTTACTACGGACATACTAGTATACAAAATATGCCAATCATGAAAACACCAATATATAACACAATTTACAACAGGAGCACTTGCACTTTAACACTGAACAGAAGGGAGAAAGTGCCAAGAGACATAAAACCAGCAAAAACAGAGTCAAAACCGGGAGGTAAGAAAGCAAAAAGCCAGGGGAAACACGCCAAAAGATTCAAGGTCTAACACAGTGACTTTTTGGATCTCTAGTTACCTCAGCACCCAACCACAGTGCGATATAATTATTAACCTACAGTGCACAATGCAAACTGAAGAATAGACTATCGGCTGGTGTCTATTGGCCTGATATCCTAGATTAGGCACCCTTGCATTCTACTCAGATCCTTATCAGACAACTCCCCAATAGTTCTGGTACAGGACTGTATGCAAGGTACCTGACATACTGGATCTTGGAGATCTAAACCAGAATTCTAATTAGATGTCTCTTTCTGGAATGAGCAGTGTAAAGCAATCTCTGAACACTTGGACCTCAACCTGGTCTCTGTGCTGCGCATAACTACATGTTGGCAGGACTTTAAAGTGTATGTTGTAGGTAAGGGCATAGCAAAGGAAGCAAAGACATTGAAATTGCTTTGATAATGATTAACATGGCTTAAAAATTATCTTAGGTAGCTGGAAAAGATTAAACATGGGATCATAATTATGCCACACTTTCCTGAACGAATGAACCATTAAGCAATTACATGGAGGTTGCAGAGCACGAAAGGAGATTCTTAGCAAAGCAAGCTGAGGAATTGTGTATTAATAAATAATTGTGCATTATTAGCAATCTGCATTATCTTAATCTGCACTCAAATTCACACATTTATACTGACCTGATGCTATTTGATTTGAAACAATTTGATATGACCTGTTAAAGTGTGGTATCCTGGCTAACTAGGCCTCAATTGATTTTCAATACCATCTTGTAAAAAATGTATGTCACATTCACTGTTTATTTCTGCTGCACATAGTCAAGCAAGTCATGTTTGTTTATTTCTGAATGACACTGTTCTTGAAGAAGACTCTTTTCATGGACTTAGAATGTAACATTTTTCCAAGGGTCTCACATGAGGTATTGCATTTATTCACAATGGTTTACTGTTGTTTCTGTAACTAGTTTGTTCTGATACCTCCGGATGACATTAGGCAGGGTTAGGGAGTATTCATTATTCAAATAGTAGGTTAGTGCTTAGGTAGTAAGGCTGTACAATGTTTTTAAAGTCTGTATTCTGATTTGTTGAACATGTATTGTCCTCCTCGCACCATGATTCAGCAGTTTTTATACTGTTCCATGAGGCGATTTAATACATAAATGCCCAATTTTTGGGGTGAGCTGTCTGAGTTCTTACTGATTTTCCTGCATATTTGGAACTTGTTCTTTTATGGATTTTGCCTACTACTATGTATTGTTCTATTAAAGAGAGCCTTCACTGCAATGACGTTAGGCATATAAATGAAAATAGCTGCATTTGAACAGCATTCCCAATCCACGCAACCAGTGGGAGTGTTTTTGTAGTGTAAGGTTTTAGGATACAGCACACTCCCAAAACTCAGGGCAATAGACTGGAGAAAGGTAGAACACCCAGTTGAGTGCTGTCCACTACACTTTGAAATATTGCATGCGCTCACACCAGAGTGGGATCGGTCTACAGGCAGTAGAGACTATCTTATTGATATCACACATGGGCCATACTCCTATCTCCATCCTATTATAGGTGGAAAACGCAGTTCAAATAGGACAGACCACAAATAGTCTTCGGCACCTATTAGACTTGTTTTGTAATGTAAATGGAGGACCTATACCTCAAAGTTAATTTTTCAAAGTCCTACATCATGACCGATGGTAGCCCTTGCACCAAATGAAAGTCTTTTAAGATGGGCAAATCTGCCTTATCAAAGGTTAAAAAGTTTAGTTATCTAGAATGGAAGTCACCCTTCCATTCTGGAAGGGTGACTTCCCACTTTGTTTAAGCGCCTTTAAGCTGGTCATCACTCATAACATTGATAGGCCAGATTTTTAGAGGGCATATTGAAGCCATTTTTAGATTTGCCAGCAAGCTTCAAAATAAACCAATTGAGGCAATGCTGAATATTTGCAAGAGTGTATGTCAGCATGCATTTAAGTTACTTGCCTCTGGGGGCATAATAGCATAGAAAGTTTACAACGCATAGATAATCAAATTATGCATAGACTTTTATGAGTCCTGGGAAGCACTCCCCCTCTAATTTGTCACGAAGAGCTTGGCATGTTGTCTCTGAAAGATGTGAAAGGGCTAACACCCCTATTACTCTGGACAAAAATGTTGTCGTCACAAGAGGCTGTAATAACAAGATCTTGTATCTGCGATTGAATGCTATTAGATGGGGCAGAACCAATACCACCACTTAAGTACGTGAGGTTTCTTTTGCATGCTTTTGTCTGTCCGATTTTTACAGGTCCCCCTTTTTAATTGGTCCAAATTTTAAGCAACGTGTTAAAAAAGCATACTTTGAGCACTGCAAAAATACCTCTTGTATGCACCCCAAAACATGCAAAGTATTGTAAGTTAACCACAAGTCACAACAACCTCTGGTCTCGAGCCTTACCTGGGATGAATTATATACCCTACTTATCGTTAATTGCTTACCCTTTTTAAATTAAGGACTTTGTACTTTAAATTCGACTCTTCCACAATGGGCCCCTGGCAACAAGACCTACCCACCTACAGGTGCGACAATATTGCAACTCGAAGTATCAGCCACTTATTTTTGTTTTTCCACTTGTACCAGGAGCCAAGACTTTGATCCTTGGCATCCTTTTTACGGAAGGACAATGTGAGACAGTACTAGGAAGGGCTACTGATTATGCAGGCACTAGGTTCTTTGAAGTTTGGTGTGCGGGACTCAATTGTATCAAATCAGCATTACACATTAGGAGGGCTTATGAACCTTAAAAGATGCAGTTTCTGTATGAATCAGTGGCAGTCAACGCTTTTTAATCTTATGAAATGTTATGAATTGTACAGAATATCTTTGATTTTATGTGACTCAGTGATATGTTTTTATTTACCATATTTTTTATAACTATGTGATCTGCCTTTTGTGTGCCTCTCGCCTAATACCATTTATCTTAACTTGACTTGATATCGCACTTTCATGATTGGAAAGGTTCACATGTCTGCCTTGAGGATATACTTGATGTAATAAAGTAGCTGCAGAGTGGTGATATATCTGGGCTTGTATGGATTTTAATCAGATTTTATTAAACTTATACTGATTTAAAAAGCCCCCTCCTACTTAAGGAATATGAAGAAGCCATTCTGGAAGGGTGACTTCCCACATTGACATTAGCGGACATGTGGACAGCACTTCTCAAACCCGACAGATCAGAAGAACGCTGGGCATCATAAAGACTACTGTAATTGCTTTACAACAACAATATGGTATTTGCAAAATTCTAGTTAGTAGGTTAAAACCACTTATGTCAGGTCTGGTACTTCCAGACCAGACTGATTTTATACCCAGCCACCCAACATAGTTACATTAAATATTCTCCTAGCAGTGGTACATCATTTGGACTCTCAATTACTGGCATAGTCACTTCTTCTTGGCATTAAAAAATATGTGTCTCTCTGGAATAGCAATATATCTTTTAGGTATTAACTAAAATGGGCCTGTAATGGCATTTTATTAAAATTAACGTGTTCCGTAGGAACCCTTTGGCCAGAGTGTTTATCAATTGGCAGGGGCGCCAGACAGTTTGCCCTCTATCACCACTCTTATTTGCCATTTCTCTGGAACCCTTGACCTTTGTTTACAGACAGATGCATGCACATAGAGGAATTTATATAGGTGGCAGGCCATTGGTTGTATACCTGTACATGGAAAATGTCCTTCTGTATATACAGAACACAACCGGAAACATGAATCCAATTGTTCAAGAAAATGACTGATTCAGTGTTTTCTCTGGACTAAAAATTTATTTTGCAAACCGAAGTAGACAGAGGGTCATGTTTTCTTTACTTTTGGCAAAGTGTGAAACTGCAGTGTGACGGATAAAAGGTCCAACACCTACACCTACACCTAAAAAACGGAAAGAAGACTTAAGTTATTGAAGTGATTTGGTGGTCCTCTTTAAGGACTAATCCACCCAGTGGCAATATCGTGGGACTTCAAGGAATCGCTCAGAACATAACCCTTTTTTTGTTTTTACAAATTTCTTTATTGGTTTTAGCAAAAGTAGAAAAAGAAACAAAAAAACATAATAATGACAATTCCGAAGTGCCACTCACAAACGATATCAGATCAAACAAAATTAACAAATGTGAACGGTGGAGTCACAATAGCCTAAAGCAAACATAAGGAGATGATAGACTGAGCGCTAAACCTTTTCAGACACTCACCCCTAGTCAAAGATCTGGGTTGAATCTATCATCATTCTTTAGCTAACTTTGCTGCCCCAGTTCATACCAAGAAACCAGTCCCAGGATGCTTCTTTCTGGTCCAGGGAAGACCCGGCTTGGCAGTTCGGGCTGGACTGTTCCCAGGAGAAACAGGGTCAAGACTGATTTGCACATGGCTGGGTCTGAACTGAAGTGGGAAATTGAGCTAAAGAATGATGATTGATTCAACCGAGATCTGTGACTGCGAGTGAGTGTCTGAAAAGTTTCCGTGCTCGGTCAGTCATCTCCTTGTGTTTGTCATAATAGTCTAGACATGTCACTCCTCCAACCTCAGGTGTGGTAGCATGTCATAATGAAGAAGGCCCCTGCCTTGACATGGGTGGCAGTATGGTGTATCGTGGCAATAGTTTCTGGGGGTACAACATGATTTGGAAGGACACCAAGGAACTTGTACGCCCCAGTACAGGCTAATCCACACATGGAGATATAAGAAGATCCTGCAGGCCAGTGCCAGTGGTCACTCCAAGCCAGGACAACAATTCTGTGGTGCCTGAGATCCACACCCACAGTTGTAAGGGGCAGTGTTGGTGTGGCTGTATTACCTATGTGGAGTCCTCATAGGGGCATGGTCCCGCTATCTCATGTGCTGGCATGGCTCATTGTATGAGTTGCAGAATGGGACACAAGGACCTATGGTAGGTGTCAGGGTTCAGGGTGGACGTGCATACCTTTTTTCCTCAAAGTTTCTGATATAGGTATCCCAGCACCCGTCTCTAGCATTCCCTCCTCCTTGTCTACGTGCCACTGCGAGGACATCCAGGTCAGCTTTTGCCCATTTGAGCAATGTGGAGAGCCAACAGGGTGTATCGGTGGCTGTATGAGCCTTCCAGGACATGAAGATTTGCCATTTGAAGAGTATTATGGCTAGGTAAAGGAATCCATGAAAGTACTTATCTCTCTTAGTCTTGGGTCTAGGACCGAGTAGGCATGATTCCAGGATCGGCAGGACCAAGTGCTCTAGCAAAGTGGAAGTAATTCTGTGACTTCTCCCCAGGGCCGCTCCAACATCCGGTGCTCCCAGACCATGTGGTCAAAAACCTTCCTCATCTGCTCTACATCTGGGGCATGCAGAGGATGCTCTAGGAAACAGGCGCTTGATGCATTTCGATGTGAGATGTCCCTGATGCAAATAGTTAAATTGCGTGTAATGGAAGTGTGGATTACGTGAAACCTCCTTTACATGGGTCCAGAGACTGTCTGTGAATTGCATCTCGGGGTCCTCCATTCATTGGTCTTTAGCCCTGTCATACGACTCATAATGGTACGAGTGCAATGCAACATTAAGGGCCATAATATTTTTCTTTGGGACAGGATTGCATGCAATGGTGGTGTACTGTAGTAATCGCATGCTGTCCGGAATGATATATCAGGAAATGGCCTGCCACAATGCCATACGTGTCCATAATCTCAAAAATGGGATTTGTGCAGCCCCCATGAAAAAGTCACCCATTTGGTCAATCTCGGCCTCTCTCCAAGGCAACATGTTATTGTGTTGTTGGGTCACCTCCTGGTGCCGAGTGCCAGCAACTGTCAAACTGGGATCAGTGGGAGTATGGAGGATGGGACCCGTTGCCTTGCTCGTATGCATACCAGCACACATATCCAATCTTTATTTGATGCGTCTCATATGGTGGATGAGCCCTGGGGTCCAACAGTCGCATATATATGTGTCCACCTAATGAATGGTTGCTCTCTCTGGTCAAGGGGCTGTGCCCAGCCAGTGCATCGACCACTGCAGCTGAGCTGCTGCATAGTACAACTCATAATTTGGACCACCCTCATGAAGCAGGCACTAGAGCATGAAGAGCACCACCCGTCTCCTGCCTGAGCCCCATATCAGCTCCAGCAGGAGGCCATGGAGGTCCTAAATGAGTCGCTTGGTGAGGGAAAGTGGTAAAGCTGCAAAGAATACAGGAGTCATGGCAAGATAACCATTTTGAAGATTACCTGCCAGCCCAGCGGGCACAGCTGCAAGGACAACCATAAGGGAGGAATTTAAAGATGTAGGTTGGGGCCCTACCCATGTTAACGTTGCCATCCACAAGTCCTTGTCCGAGTGGTAGATCTGTACAGCCAAGTACTTCAGCATGTCAAGGTGCTATTCCAGCCCAAACCGTGGCAGAGCCCTCCTGTTATGCTCATGAACTGGAGAGAGGGGGAAAAAGCAAGACTTAGACCAATGCAATCTGAAGCCTGATACTATTCCAAATTCCTCCAGTGTCTCGATCAAGGCTGGAAGTGTGGCAGTGGCATCATACAGATAGATAGGGTCATCATGTGCTTATGAAGAGATGATATGGCCCTTGCAATGTACTTGGAGACCCCAAAGCTGCACTTGCAAGCTCTGGCAGCAGGCCAGGGGCTCCATGGTCAGGATACAAATCAATCAACAGGGATAGGGGGCAACACTCACTGGTGCAGCTATGTATGTCAAAGCTATTGGTTATCAACTGTACCATCCTGACTCTTGCTTTCGAGTTCTTATAGAGGGTGCATATCTAATTAAGGTACCCCGGCCTGAGGCCGATTTCCTCCAGAGTTGCCAGAAGGTAATCCCACCCCAGTATGTCATACTCTAAGTCAAGCGACACCACCAACTATTCCCCCATCTCACTCAAGGCAGGTTTCATCAGATGAAGTGGTCGTCGAATGTTGAGAAAAGAATCGCATTCTGGAATAAACCCACATTGATCTACTTGTGCTAGGGTGTTAGAAACAGCCAATTAGCCAGGACATTCCCTAATATCTTATTGTGTACATTTAATAGGGAGAACAGCCAATATGAGGGGACTTCGGGGGGGGGGGCGATCCCGGCCTGGTTTTGTCACCTCTATCAGCACCTCGCAGAGCGAGTCTGGGAGTTGACCCTTCTTTCTTGTTTACTTAAAAACTTCCAAGAGAATCTGGGAAGGGTGTGCACTGAAGGTGGCATACTATTCTAGCGTGACTCCATCCGTACATAGAGTTTTATTTCATGCAATTTGGGTGATAGCCACCCGTATCACATCAATTTGAAGGGGTTCATCCAGTTCAGCTCATTAGAGTGGAATCAATCAGGGTAACAGTAGCCCACGAGGAAACACTTTGATTCAGTTAATGGGGACTGTCTACAGCTGCATACCGGGAGTGATAGTACTTTGCAAAAGCGGCAATAATGGCAACTTGTGTATTAACCACCATGCCATCCCCCAACTTGATTGCTCCTACTGATAGGTATGCCTGCCAGTCTTTAACGAGCCATGCCAATAGCCTGTCCGAACGCTCCCCTCCACATGGAGAAGGGCAAGGCAGTGACTATAGTCATGTTTCCCCTACAGCGCATCTAGATCCCTGTGACTCTTTCTCAGCTGCTTGTTTATTTCCGTCCCATCGGCCCACTATGACACCTTGGTCTCAAGTAGTGTCAACTCCCGCTCCATGTCCAGCAGCTTCGTGTGCAGGGCCTTATGTACCCCCTGATGTAGTGGCAATGCATTGCTTTCTGATGACCACCTTGTGGAAATCCCACTTCAGCTCCCTGGAGAGGGTGGTGCCTGTGTTAAGTTGGAAATATTGAGTAATTTGTATTAAAAGGGCATCCCTGAAGGGGGCTTCCGAAGTACCTTGGTCTGGAACCTCCAGGGCTGTAATGTCATCAGCAGTGGCCAGTGATCCGAGAGGGTGCGCACCAAGGACTCTGTCACAGTTATCTACGTGCCCAATGGTTCATTGCAGAGAAAAAGATCAAGTTTAGCTTGGAGGTCATGGACCAGGCAATAAAACAAGCCACTGGTGTCAAGATAGAGCAAGCGCCACATACCGAACAAGCTCTTGTTAACCATCGAGTCCTGAAAGTATTGTGAACACAATTAAAGTTGTTGCCTGATGTGCTCGGATTGTGAGGGTCCCGGAAAATAACTGGGATGAAGAGCCCTAAAAAAGTAGAGTGAATAGTGTTGGGGGCATAAACAACCACCAGCATGAGGGGAGCACCATCCATTTGTCCTTCCCCCACCTACTACCTATCCTCAGTGTAAACTCTGTGCATGTCTTTCACAATTGGTACCCCCGGGGCAATCTATCTCATGACCCTTTTGCATATGGGATGCCGTAGTGCTATACACCTGCCCCCTTCATTTTGCATGCACTTTTTGTAAGTCTACCTGTGTCAAATGCATCTCCGGCAAAAGGCTATGTGTGTGCAACGCCGCTTAAGATATGTATAAACCCAGTACATCTCTGTGGTAGTGCCCATGCCCTTCACATTCCAGTTCAGCAAGGTATAGTGTGTGGTCATATTGCCTGCAGGTGTGCCCATGGTAAGTAGTTGTCTTGGCAGGGTTTTTGGCTCTATTTAGCAGCGATATAGACTTTAATCTTGCTCACATCTAGGATAGGTATTCTTAGCTTGTGTTGGCCCTTTTAAGCCCTTTTTCCCAGACCTAGACTCTAATCTGCCTATTGCCTATTGGCTTTGACATACTTGCTTATAGTAGAGGTTGGATCCTGTGGTCCTGACTTCATATTACACATTGGTATGGTTTATGTAGGTATTCTGACAGAGCTAAGGGGTATTTCATCCCTTTCAGGCCTACAGGCCTAGAACTAGAGGGACTCCATCTTGATGGAGCTGAGAGGCTTCAGGGGGAAAGGTAAAGTTTACAGTAAGGCTGTTTGTGTGCTAGAGGAAGACCGGTTAGGACTGCTTCTTATCCGAGGAATGTGTTTTTCTCTTGGGCCCAGACGTAACATGCAGATGCACACTGCGGTTGCGTGGAAGCCTGGGAGCTGGCACAGGAATTCGGTAGGAGGCAGCCCTCTGGTGGAAATTTCCATGAGGGGAGAGGAATCCATATTAGCGAGCTACAGGAGAGGAGGAGTGTTCATTCCAGCTTGTGTGCAGTTCAGCTTGGAGCTCAGTTCAGCTTGGAGCTCAGTTAAGCTTGGAGAGAGAACAGGATGTCTGCTGGAGCTGCAGAATAGAGTGCAGTTCTGGAATGGAGAAAGAAGGCAGACGATTGCTGAAGATGAGGAGAGAGAGCAGTGCAGAGAGCATCAAAGAAGGCTGTCAGCTGGAGCAATTGAACCAGAGGCGTGGTGATGTGGTGAAGGAGGGAGAGACAGAGAGAGCCCTAATCCCACCAGAGGCAGAGAGAAATCTTCCTTCTAATAGGTGAGGTAGTCTGAACTAGTCCCCTTTACACTTACACCTTAATCTTGTTCTTATTCCCTAGGCTATTGTATGTCTAATCTTTTCCCTTTCAGCGGTGTGTTAAAAGTTCCTGTTACCCCGCAGATAAATTGTATGTCTAATCCTTTTCTTTCAGCGGTGTGTTAAAGTTACTGCTAGTTATAGAGACCCCATAGTTTTGTGTATGTGTACTGTATCATTGTTACAATAAACTTCCCCATTAATTAGTGAATTAGTGTGTATGAGTTTTTTATGATAAAGCTAGCCTGTCTTCTAACAGAAGGGAGTAGGAGTGCTTAAATCAAGGAATAACTCAATCACACAGTGTGTATATCTTTGTCCCCATACAGTGAGGGTAATCCCCTTTCCTAGTCAGGTATTACTGTTTGAACAGATGCTACCCCTGATCAGGTAAGTAATAGTGAATAATTAGGGAGATAGGAGACCTGCAACTAAGGGATAAAGTTAGTACACCATCCCATAATCCTGTAAACAGCGTCTTCTGTTCCAAAGCATAGGTAACCTTTTTCTCCTAGTCAGATGTTACAGCCAGAACAGATGCTGCCCCTGATCCGGTAAGTCTGAATAAATAGGGAGAACAGGGAGCCCTTGAGCTAGGGAATTGTTGACACTAAGTAATTTGGCTATCCCATAATATTATCGTAGTAGCAGACCCTTAGTGAAGAGACAGAAAACTGAAGGTGTTCATAGGAAAGTGGTCGTCGTTGATATACGGCGTTAATGAGAGCGCTGGGGAGGATTACCAGCGTGGAGTTCTGCCAGATTGCGGGCCGTGTGTAAGTGAGAGCGCTGGGGGGGATTACCAGCGTGTAGGTCTGCCGGATTGTAGACCATTTGGAAAATGAGAGCACTGGGGCTGCAGACCCACGTGTGTAGACACGCCAGATTGTGTGTCATATCTGCCCCAGGGTAGATTAGTCTGGGTCTGAGTGGCCGCGAGACTATAAGGTATGAGTGTGGTGTAAGGCATGGATATCCTTAGTAATCAGTGAGTATTCTTAGTATCCCTATAGATTTAGTGGTGTTTCTGATAATATGAGCTTGTATATTGCGAGTTCCCCATCCTCAGGTAGATACCCAGGTGCCTGGATAGATGGTCCTGAGGAGGGATGTGGTTACGTTCTGGCTGGGTTAGAGGGGCCCCTAGGGGCTGATCCCATCTAAGCAGAAAATCCGGCCATTACAGTAGTGATGCATCACAATCCACAATTGCCATTCCCCAAAACACCATTGTGAAGGCAACCCCAAACGTTCGATCAATGATAAAGAGATCAGTGGAGTACAGAGCCATGTCATAGAATTATATGTAGAAAACTCTACCTGTGCCTCAAAAGAAAACACAAGATTTGTAACCCCCTGACCAGGACTCCCCTGAGTGACTAGCCATAACAATCCAACAAATGTACGTCAACCAAAGAGAAATGTGTAATAAAGTAATGTCCTGTTTGGAGAGGTCAGGCTCATGGATACAAGGGTCGTCTTCGACGATCTGGGCGTCTAATCCTCTCTCATGGGGTTCCAAGGTGTTTCCAAAAGTTACTGGTGAGCAGTCCACACCACTTCTCACACAGTAAAGACCAAACCCCCACGCTTAATAGCAGATTATCCACCAGTCATAGTGTCAACTCCTGACCCTGGGAGTACTCCCAAGCAGAGGTCATTGTCGTGTAGTTTCTTCAAACCTATATAGGATCTGTGCATTTAGATAACATAAACTAAGGGACTGGATAAGTTAGTCAGTGGACCAGCTAGCTCACAGTGCCACTATGAGCTCTCTTACCAAGGTTCGAATAGTTTCTGGCAACTATTGAACATGACAACCCTAACCCCTCAGGGATCGTGGAAACAGTACAATACTTTTCACTCAGTCACTCATGCTTACTTTGTCTCAGAGATATGCACAGAATAAATGGTGGAGACGGTGTCAATAAGTATTTTTGGAACCAGCATAATATTCTAGTATAGAACCATGAGACTGAAACTGATATATACGATTATGAGCGCCAGTAGAGTAAAGAAAATGTAGAATTCTACCATACTGCTAAAGCAATGACTATATGCAGGCATATAGATACATAACAGTAAAAATGCGTACTCCAACAATGTAGATCCTAACTAGATGTACCTACGTTTACCTAGCATGTATGTAGGTATATAGCCAAGAACCCCCTTAGGGTAGAGCCAACCTCATTACCTGATGTGGGAGAGCAAAGGACCCCATCTAGGTCTCCAAATGGACACCCCGCAAGGGATGTCAGACCACTGCGTGCAGCAGTGTTTGCATGCAGGGACCTCAGCGTCTCACGTCAGCATGTCAGAATGGGAGTCTTTCTCCTCTGGTTTGCCCAGTGAATATGTTCTTATATACCTGAAAGGTACCCTCAGGAGTTCTAGCTAGAAATATACAATGGGCATGTTGGGCAAGAATGACGATCGAAATGGGCCTTATACAGAGTTATTATACAGAAGATGGTAATCCTGAGTTGATACTGAGAATCCTCATGCATAATACATGAGGCTAGTTTTCAGAGAAAACCACACAACAGGCATGTAGCACCTAACAAGGTAAATTGTTAGCACCAGACCCGTTATGTAGAACAGTGGTAGGACAGATGTAGGTAAAAGGTCATGTAACTACTTAGGCCTATATTGGGGTACACTGGGGTTCATAACACCATGGAGCCATTAGTATCCGACTGTCAGAGGCATGGTTCGACAGCAACGCCTCAAAAGAGTTCTGGTTATATTTCAGCACCACTTGCCCTACCTCTGCTTGCTCCCTGGCCGTCTGCGCCATGAAAGGGCGGCTATGGGTCTCCCCCGCTCCTCCTACCCCTCAGTTGCAATGTCAGCCATTTACTAACATTCCAGTCATCTGATGTGGGCTTCGCAATTCCCTTGGCATGAAACTAGACTTATGCATCTTCAGGAGTCAAGAAAGAATGGGTTCACTCATCATCCATCACCTCAAGTTTAGCAGGATAGAGAAGAGCGAGGGGCCCGATTCACAGAATGCACTTACTACTTTTGGCATTCACAGAATGAACTTACTACTTTTGGTATTCACAGAAGTTAGGATTTTGTCTTAAGTTTGTCTTAAGACAAACTTAAGACAGACTTAAGACAGACTTAAGACAGACTTAAGACAGACTTAAGACAAACTTAAGACAGACTTAAGACAGACTTAAGACAAAATCCTAACTTAAGTCTGTCTTAAGTTTGTCTTAAGACAAACTTAAGACAAAATCCTAACTTCTGTGAATACCAAAAGTAGCAAGTGCATTCTGTGAATACCAAAATAGTAGTAAGTTTAGGATTGAGTCTTAAGTTCATTCTGTGAATGCCAAAAGTAGTAAGTGCATTCTGTGAATCGGGCCCATAATTCAGGCCTAGCTCGTGGCGGAGTTGCTTGACCACACTATGCAACTTGAGAAGATGCTGCAAAGTAAAATCTCAATGAACAAAAAAAGGTGCCAGTGCTGATGTGAATAGTATTTAAACAACTAATGACCAAAACAGAACTCGAAAAAGATCAAGAACGGGATTAACTATTTAATAGTTTTTTATTTTAACAATATTTAGAAAAAGCAGAAATTCTCTATTTTTCATTTACAAAAGGACATATTTACAAAAGGACACATGAAAATAAGGGAAGTGTTTGGAGTTCATCAATCATACAATATTTCATGCATATCACATACATTCAAAACACATTCGTACCACTCAGGGACAGGGGAAGTGTGGGGCACAAATAGCAATAAAATCTGTACACTAAGATATACTACAAAATAAACTAAGCAATAGGCCACTGTCTGCGGGCACAATTTACAGAAAAAATGACAAAAAACAATCACTGTATACTGTACAATCCTAATATGGTCTACAAACAAAACTTTTTAATAGTAGAGCTCGGTATTGTACTAGCGACTAAGGAAAACCTATAAACTCTTGTCGCTCTCGCAGACACCGTGTGGCAGGGGCCTACGCGTTTCGAATCCTGCTGGCTTTCCTGGGATTCTCTTCAGGGCCTTATGTAGTATCTGAATAGAAAAAATGGATAAGACAAAAATACAGAAATTACAAACAGAAAAAAGACGTTTTTCAAGTAATCAAGAGACCACACATCAGTGAACCTGACAGAGTGAAGTTCCATATCTCTGTTGTCTTACCGGTGGAGACGAATCCAACTTAGAATGGAACGTGGGGGCACAATGCAGTTGTCTTTATATCTATAAGTGCAAAGGCATATGTTTAGACTAACCTCCTGGAGAGTAGTAAAAAGCGGGGTTTAGGCACAATCTACGGGCCTACTTGCCTGATGTCCTTGCTTTGTAGGCCTTCGTCCTAGGAACTGAGGATAATGGAAACACAAGCTGAAAACCAGAGCAGAACTCGGAATCTTTCTGTTGGAAAAATGATACTTTTTAGATTCGGCTCCTATTTGTAACCCAGCAATTGGTCTGCATTTGAAATCAAGCTTACCATCGGCACAAGGCAGACTTGGTTTTCAAGCTTCAAACCGAAGTGCGGTAGTTTATACAGTTGTTCTATAAAGTAGAGAAAACGACGATTATAGGAACACTTTGAAAGCCGTGTTTTAGTGTAAAACAGCTGTTGAATCGTTGTTACCTAAGCCGGTCTGAAGAGGGACTGTAGAGCAGTGGATCAATTCCTTACAGATGCAGGGAGTTAGCAATCTGAGGGAGAAGAAGCGATAACAAAGTCGGTTTAAAAAAATCAATCAAACGGCTAAGTCTTTCTAAAATGTAGCCGTCACCTATTTCCGCTTACCGTTAACTGTGACCAAGGCGTGGTATAGTCAACGGTCCGAATTTTTACTTTTGCCTATGCCTGGGAAAGTAAATGAAAAAATAATAAAATTAGTAAAATTACAGGCACATCAGTTAACCATAGACTGGAACTTAATATAAGCAAAAGCGCTTACCGCCTGGTGCATGTATTATCGCTTCGGGCAAACATTGAATTGGCACGCTGGGGAGAACTTAATTTGAGTCCGACCTGCAATGAAGCAGGCCGAGTTTTTAGAAATATAAAGTATAAACGAAAAAAGATCAAGAGCAGGAGAAGTTTAGACTTACTCGTAAAGTTAGCCGGCAGCCGTTGGTCAACTGGCGTTGTGGAAGGTACTAATCTCTAGCGCATGCGTCTCGCAGACCCTAGGTTACTGCTCTCTGACCTATATAGGGTAGAGTGCACGCTTTAGCGGTGAATGGAAAGGCCGGACTGGATTTCAGAGCATTACGCAGTACGTATATGATATTGTGGATTTAACAAGAAAAATCCATGGTTATAATGAGGTTCTCACAGTTTAAAAATTTCACTCAGTTCATTAAGACCAGATGTGGTCGTGTCAAATTTAACAATAAGGTATGCCTCCCTTTTAGACAGTTGTAAATTCATGTCCCCCCCACGGGGATCCTTTTCAATCCGTGATATCACCGTCCATTTGAGGTCACTGATATTATGCTGCATTTGTGTCCAATGTTGCACCAATGGTGCGTTCTCAGTTTTATGTCTCAGTCTAGATTTATGTTGTGAAATGCGTTGCCGCACTTCTTGGCTGGTTTTTCCTATATACAAGAGTAGACAGGGACATATTATGCCATATACGACATATTTGCTTTTACAATTGCTGAATGAATTGTGTTTCCACGATATTCCATTGTGTTGGAAAAGGGAACCTTCCAATGTGGACTCACAACACAGACAACTACCACATCTGTGGTGTCCCGTCACCGGGGGCATTCCCATCATTTGTCGCAGTGTGGGCGGTTTGGATGTTGGCAAAGCCGCACGTACGATGTGATTGGCAATGTTATTTTCCTTCTTGAATGCGAACAGGGGCAGCTCTTGGAGGTTGTCAACCAAGTTGTTTACTAGATTCCAATTTTGCTTAATGATTTTTTTTCAGCTGATTGGCGTTGGGGCAGAAAGTTGTCACGCATACCTGTCGTTTCAAGTCAGTTAATGAACTGAGTGACATTTTTAAACTGTGAGAACCTCATTATAACCATGGATTTTTCTTGTTAAATCCACAATATCATATACCTACTGCGTAATGCTCTGAAATCCAGTCCGGCCTTTCCATCCATTGCTAAAGTGCGCCTCTCTACCCTATATAGGTCAGAGAGCAGTAACCTAGGGTCTGCGAGACGCATGCGCTAGAGATTAGTACCTTCCACAACGCCAGTTGACCGGCGGCTGCCGGCTAACTTTACGAGTAAGTCTAAACTTCTCTTGCTCTTGATCTTTTTTCGTTTATACTTTATATTTCTAAAAACTCGGCCTGCTTCATTGCAGGTCGGACTCAAATTAAGTTCTCCCCAGCGTGCCAATTCAATGTTTGCCCGAAGCGATAATACATGCACCAGGCGGTAAGCGCTTTTGCTTATATTAAGTTCCAGTCTATGGTTAACTGATGTGCCTGTAATTTTACTAATTTTACAATTTTTTCATTCACTTTCCCAGGCATAGGCAAAAGTAAAAATTCGGACCGTTGACTATACCACACCTTGGTCACAGTTAACGGTAAGCGGAAATAGGTGACGGCTACATTTTAGAAAGACTTAGCCGTTTGATTGATTTTTTTAAACTGACTTTGTTATCGCTTCTTCTCCTTCAGATTGCTAACTCCCTGCATCTGTAAGGAATTGATCCACTGCTCTACGGTCCCTCTTCAGACCGGCTTAGGTAACAACAATTCAACAGCTGTTTTACACTAAAACACGGCTTTCAAAGTGTTCCTATAATCGTCGTTTTCTCTACTTTATAGAACAACTGTATAAACTACCGCACTTCGGTTTGAAGCTTGAAAACCAAGGCTGCCTTGTGCCGATGGTAAGCTTGATTTCAAATGCAGACCAATTGCTGGGTTACAAATAGGAGCCGAATCTAAAAAGTATCATTTTTCCAACAGAAAGATTCCGAGTTCTGCTACGGTTTTCAGCTTGTGTTTCCATTATCCTCAGTTCCTGTGACGAAGGCCTACAAAGCAAGGAGATCAGGCAAGTAGGCCCGTAGATTGTGCCTAAACCCCGCTTTTTACTACTCTCCAGGAGGTTAGTCTAAACATATGCCTTTGCACTTATAGATATAAAGACAACTGCATTGTGCCCCCACGTTCCATTCTAAGTTGGATTCGTCTCCACCGGTAAGACAACAGAGATATGGAACTTCACTCTGTCAGGTTCACTGATGTGTGGTCTCTTGATTACTTGAAAAACGTCTTTTTTCTGTTTGTAATTTCTGTATTTTTGTCTTATCCATTTTTTCTATTCAGATACTACATAAGGCCCTGAAGAGAATCCCAGGAAAGCCAGCGGGATTCGAAACGCGTAGGCCACTGCCACACGGTGTCTGCGAGAGTGACAAGAGTTTATAGGTTTTCCTTAGTCGCTAGTACAATACCGAGCTCTACTATTAAAAAGTTTTGTATGTAGACCATATTAGGATTGTACAGTATACAGTGATTGTTTTTTGTCATTTTTTCTGTAAATTGTCCCCGCAGACAGTGGCCTATTGCTTAGTTTATTTTGTAGTATATCTTAGTGTACAGATTTTATTGCTATTTGTGCCCCACACTTCCCCTGTCCCTGAGTGGTACGAATGTGTTTTGAATGTATGTGATATGCATGAAATATTGTATGATTGATGAACTCCAAACACTTCCCTTATTTTCATGTGTCCTTTTGTAAATATGTCCTTTTGTAAATGAAAAATAGAGAATATCTGCTTTTCCTAAATATTGTTAAAATAAAAAACTATTAAATAGTTAATCCCGTTCTTGATCTTTTTCGAGTTCTGTTTTGGTCATTAGTTGTTTAAATACTATTCACATCAGCACTGGCACCTTTTTTTGTTCATTGATATTCCGGCTCAGCCTTGCTGATTAGAGCCTCCCCGTAGTTGTTTTCCGCGCAAAGTAAAATCTGCCCTCAAAGTGCCAAGGACTTTTCATCCGGAACAACTGCAGAATAAAGTCTCTGTCTCTATTATTAAGTTACAGGACACGTATTTGCCCCCGATGGTGGTGACCTCCCTGGTGGACAATGTGCTTTCTCCACAGCAAAGAATTTAGGTACATTGCCAGTCAGTACTGTGGGCATCAGCCACTGTTTGAGGAAGACCTCTGTACTCAGGCTCCCACAAGCATTACAGAAAGCCCGAAAATGGACATTATTATGCTTTGAGAAGCCCTCTGCATCCTCCGATGTGGAGAGGTCATCTCCGCCCTCATGTCCTTCAGATAGGTTTGGAGTTTCTGCAATGTGGGTCGCATTGTGGTTAATGTGGATTCAACATTGTCCATACAGTCCACCAGTTTCCTGTGGTCCGTACGAAGCAGGTTCACATCCAGGGAGACTGCCTTGATCTTGGACTTCAGCGTGGCTTTTGTGTCCAGAATTACCTGCAATATCTTTTCAAACTGTAAAGAGTGACTGCGGAGAGTGGCCCAGAGTGCCGACTCCATTATCGGGAGGGGCGGTAGGCCTGCTTCACCCCCAATGCCTGAGGTAGAATTCTTAGCAGATTTCGGCTTTCGGCCTCACCCTCAAACCCACATTGGTATTAACCCAAGTGGATGCTCCAGCAGGTTCTAGACAGTGGGCCATCACACCTGACTCTCCACCAGGTTTGAGTCGTGGGTAAGTATAGTGCAATTCTGGAGCTGCACGTGTGTTAGAATAGAAATATTCATGTTTGCGCATTGCCCAATGTAAGCTACTATTTGCGGCACCATTTTCTATTCAGGCACCAGTTTGAATCAATCAGTGACACTTATATAGCGCGCTACATACCCGTAGGGTCTCAAGGCGCTGGGGGGGGGGGGGGTGCCGCTACTGCTCGAACAGCCAGGTCTTCAGCTTCTTCCTGAAGGAGAGGTGGTCTTGGGTCAGGCGCAGGTCGGTCGGGAGGGAGTTCCAGGTCCTGGCGGCCAGGTAGGAGAAGGACCTTCCTCCCGTAGTCGCTCTTCGGATGCGGGGGACGGCGGCGAGGGCGTGGTTGGCTGATCGGAGGTGGCGTTTGGGAGCGTAGAAGTTGATTCGGCTGTTGAGGTAGCTCGGCCTTGGTCGTGTAGGGCTTTGTGTGCGTGGGTGAGGAGGTGGAAGGTGATTCTTTTGTTGACGGGGAGCCAGTGAAGGTCTCTCAGATGTCCGGTGATGTGGCTGGTTCGTGGGATGTCGAGGATGAGTCTGGCTGAGGCGTTCTGGATCCGCTGGAGTCTCTTCTGGAGCTTGGCGGTGGTACCGGCGTAGAGGGCGTTGCCGTAGTCCAGTCGGCTGGTGACGAGGGCCTGGGTGACGGTCTTCCTGGTCTCGGTGGGGATCCACCAGAAGATCTTCCGTAGCATGCGTAGGATGTTGAAGCACGCCGAGGAGACGTTGTTGACTTGCCTGGTCATGGAGAGGGAGGAGTCCAGGATGAAGCCCAGGTTGCGTGCATGGTCTGTCGGTTTGGGTGCGGTGCCCAGGGCGGGAGGCCACCAGGAGTCGTCCCAGGCGGAGGGTGAAGAGCCCAGGATGAGGACCTCCGTCTTGTCAGAGTTCAGTTTCAGGCGGCTGGTCGTCATCCACTCGGCTACCTCTTTCATCCCTTCGTGCAGGTTGGCTCTGGCGGAGGCGGGGTCAGTGGTCAGGGAGAGGATCAGCTGGGTGTCGTCGGCGTAGGAGATTATGCTGAGGTTGTGTTTGCGTACGATGGCCGTGAGGGGGCTCATGTAGACATTGAAGAGGGTGGGGCTCAGAGATGACCCTTGAGGGACGCCGCAGATGACTTCGGAGGCCTCTGACTTGTATGGTGGTAGGCGAACTCTCTGTGTTCTTCCGTCGAGGAAGGAGATGATCCATTCCAGCGCCTTGTCCTGGATTCCAACGTTGCTGAGGCGTTGTACTAGGGTGCGGTGGCAGACAGTGTTGAATGCCGCGGAGAGGTCTAGGAGGATGAGGGCCGCTGTTTCTCCATTGTCCATCAGGGCTCGGATGTCATCGGTGGCGGCGATGAGGGCGGTCTCGGTGCTGTGATGGGCTCGGAAGCCGGACTGTGAGGGGTGGAGGGATCTGTTCGTCTCGAGGAAGGCGGCCATCTGTTTGTTGACGGTCTTCTCGATGACTTTGGCTGGAAACGGGAGGAGCGAGATGGGGCGGTAGTTCTTGAGTTCGGTGGGGTCCGCTGTTGGTTTCTTGAGTAGAGCGCTGAGTTCGGCGTGTTTCCAGCTCACAGGGAAGGTGGCGGTGTCGAAGGAGGTGTTGATGATGTCCCGCAGGTGGGGTGCGATGACAGCGTCGGCCTTGTTGAAGACGTGGTGAGGGCAGGGGTCGGTCGGTGATCCGGAGTGGATGGAGTTCATTGTGCGGATGGTGTCTTCGGTGCTGATCGGGGTCCAGGCGTGGAGGGTGGTGGTGGGGGGTGGTTGTTCGGTCATGGTGTGCGTTGGTTGGTTGTTGAAGCTGTTGTGTATGTCCGCGATCTTGTTGTGGAAGTATGAAGCGAGGGAGTTGCAGAGGTCTTGCGATGGGGTGATGTCGTTGTTTCCTGCGCTGGGGTTGGAAAGCTCTTTCACGATGTTGAAGAGCTCCTTGCAGTTGTGTGCGTTGTTGTCCAACCGGTCCTTGAATGCTGTTTTCTTGGCGGCGCGGATCAGCTGGTGGTGCTTCCGGGTGGCAAGCTTGAGGGAGGTCCTGTTGTCCGGTGTAGGTTCCCTTCTCCAGACTTTCTCGAGGGCTCGGCAGTTCTTCTTGGAGCTCTTGAGTTCGTCGGTGAACCACGGGGCTTTCTTGCTGCCGGGTCTGCTGGGCGGGGTCCTCAGCTGGGCGAGCTCGTCCGCGCAGATGCTGATCCATTTCGTGAGGTTGACGGCGGCCTGGCTGGGGTTCGCTGAGCTGGCAGGAGGGTGCTGGCTCAGGGAGGTGGCGAGCTGGTCTGCTGTGATCTTGTTCCAGCTTCTGCGGGTGGCCTGTTGCTGGTGGTGGTGGGTCGTCGTTCTCTTGAAGGTGAAGTGGACGCAGCTGTGGTCCGTCCATTGAAGCTCTGTGGCGTGGCTGAAGTCGATGTCTGTGCTGGAGGAGAAGACTGCGTCCAGTGTGTGTCCGGCGAGGTGGGTGGGGGTGGACACCAGTTGCTTGAGTCCAAGATTGGCGAGGTTGTCGAGCAGGGTGCTGGTGTTGCGGTCGTTGTTGTTCTCCAGATGGAAGTTGAGGTCCCCCAGGAGGATGTAGTCAGCGGAAGGGAGGGCATGCGGGCTGACGAAGTCGGCGATGTCCTCGCTGAATTGTGTGCATGGTCCAGGGGGTCGGTACATCAGGGTGCCTCTGAGGGTGGTGTTCGGGTTGGTGTGGATCTGGAAATGCAGGTGTTCGGCGGTGGTCAGGGTGTTGTCGGTGCTGGTCGTGAGACGGATGGTGTTCCTGTGGATGATGGTGATGCCTCCTCCCATCTGGTTGGCGTTGCGGTCCCTCCGGACGATCTTGTAGCCCTCTGGGATAGCGATGGCGATGTCGGGAGCTGAAGAGGCGTTCATCCAGGTCTCCGTGAGGAAGGCAACGTCAGGGGCTGTGGCGTCTAGAAGGTTCCAGAGTTCGATGGCGTGTCTGTGGACGGAGCGGGTGTTGAGCAGAATGCACTTGAGGTGGGTGCTGCTGGCGTTCGACTTGGCGGGTGCGGGGCAGGTCCGGATGCAGGTGTATTTGCAGGCGTGGCAGCTGAAAGGTCCGTGGGTGCGTCGTGGAGTGGCTTGATGGCAATCTGGGAGTCGGCCGGTGTTGAGAGCGATGAGGGTGGCGGCGGAGTACGTCAGGCGGGTCGGTCGGGGTCTTCGGGGGCCAGGGGTCCTGGCGCTGGTCGCGATCCGGTCGCGGACGGGCGCAGACGATCAAAACTAATCCTTTGCTACTTCTGAGAAAAGGCCTCTGTTAGGTTTTGTTTCTGCAGTTTTGGGGTTTAGTTTCACTAATGAATAGACTGCTCATATTAGTGCATACCTTCCTTACTAGATAGAGGCCTCTCCCACTTGTCTGGTGGTGGGTGCAGGGTGAAATGACCTTGGCTTGTATTAGGTGGTGTACAATATGACGACCAATACCTATTTTTTGTATTTCACTGTCCAACTGCACCTGCCTGGAAAATGTCATTGTGGGCATGCCTTTGCCTAGTCATGAAACTTACATAATGTATCTTTATGCTTGTTGATTTCAGTCCCTCTGCAGTACTCCTAGTGACTGGGCAGGCTGGGCTCCACTCTGGGTATATATAAATAAACAGTTATTGGTTTGTGTTCTCTACTGTCTGACAGACTCTTCTGTAGTTTCGTTCCTATATTCCCAATAGGCTCTGCACATTGGAATAATATATCCTATAAATGTGACGTAGGACTAATGTCTACTAGGTCTCTATCGAATATATTAGACTTAATTGTTAGTGCCAGCTAGCTCAGAGGTCACTCTAAACTTTCTTTAATGAACAAGAAGGGATTAGTTTTCTGACAACCACATAAACATGAAAACTTTGCTTCCCTAAGATAAAACGTATCTTCAGAGTCGTGGAAACAATAGATAGATATTTTACTCAGTCAATCATGCATGCTTCGTTTCACCAGAGGCGCAGCGGAATAGAGAGACGGGCATTTTCAATGAAAGTATTTATTGAACAGTCTTCTTTCTCATGCAGAGGAAATGAACTGCTACAATCGTAAGACTGGCTGTGAAGTATAATGCATACAGCAAGCAGAGTATTATGAAATAATACTGTAAAAGCATGGTATGGTTTCTAAGCCATAAAATACATACATAAATAAATAAAGACTAAAAGTACTCAACTGGTGCTTCTAAAATACGCCTACCTCGATGAACCTAACCTAAGTCTAGTTCTGAGGGAAGAAGTAAGTGTGGTGTAGCATAAATTTAGTATTCTTTATGCCAAGAATCTATCCAAGATTTCTCTTAGGGTCTATTCAGCTCCGTACCTTGGTTTAGAATGAAGGAGGTCTGGTATCTCTCTGTCTCAGGACTCGATTTCCCAACACCCCGCAAGGGGAGCCTGAAACACTGGAGCTGGATTTATCGGCAAGAGAAAAGACAGCGTCTCTCTCAGTGCGTTTGCTGGAGGGTCGGCTTCCTTCGTCGCTTGCTGTAGCGAGGTGCGTCAGGCAAGTAGATAGTCAAACTACTCCAAAACCACTGTGTGTTTGCTAGGGCAAGTGTGGGCATATTTATACCTTGAAGATGCTGAGTTTGACGTAAAGGTGGACATAATAATGTCATCAAAGGATCTCAGTTCTTTGAAAACTCAATGAGTTCTTGGACAAATCAATATTCAAGCAAGGGGAAGTCCCTAACTGCTGTGGATTTTCGGAACTAGTGGAAGTAGCCCTGCCGTATTTGGACTGCATGAGCTACGTCTAAATATGGTTATGATTTCTATGCCTATATAAGGACATGGTGATTTATACCTATATAAGGGCATGAATCGGAAAAATTACACTAGGGTCCTAAATGCTATACAACACTTCATTTAGTATGGAAGGCTGAGAGGACCCGGGTTACCCTAATTGGGCCACTTCCTTCATGTGGTGTCTGTCACACCCCCTCATAGGAACTGAATGTAAAAGCTTGTGAAATATCATCAAAAATGCAGACAAATATTATAATCTGCTATCAATTAAAAGGCAACTATAGGTGGTCAATGGCTAAAGTGTAACCCATGAAGAGTAGGGGATTCAAGCTACTACAGCCCATGCAAAAGCTGTAATATTTGGTATCCCCATAATAAGAGATGTAAGAAAGGGTGCCAGTTGGCAGAAAAAACTGTGCGCACCAATCCAACATAAGGCTATGTCCAGTTGAACCCAGGTAATTTATAAACCTTGATGATATAAAATATTATAGTTGGTATGGGCCATTACATCTGCTATTTTCCAAAGGAACCAGATGTGAAAGTTTGCGGAATTAAATAAAAATGTGAAAAGAGACTGCAATCCGGTATCAAGCCAAAAGGCATCTGCAGTTGGTCAATGGCTAAAAGGTAACCTTTGAAAAGTAGGGGATACAAGATATTACAGCAATGCATGAGCCATAATATATGGTTTCCCCATGGTAAAAGTTGTTGCAAAACTCAAGAAGGGTGCCAAATTAAATCCTAGTAAGTTCTGAGCCAAGAAACACTTGGATACTAAATAATATAGGCTGCTATATTTGGTATTCACTAAAGGAACCAGATTTAAAACCGTGTGGAATGTTGTGAAAAATGTGAATAAATACTGTAGTATGCTGTCATATAAAAGACAATTTCAAGTGGTCAATGGCTAAAGGGTTACCCAATGAAATGCAGGGTATACCAGATATTACAGCAATGAGTGAGCCATCATATTTGGTATATCTTTGTAAAAGATGTTGGAAAGGAAAAGGAATGGTGCTATTTGGCATAGAAATACTGTGCTCACCCATAGCACATAGGACCATGTCAAATTGAATACTGGTAAGTTTTAACCCCAGAAACTCAGGGGATACCAAATATTAAAGCCGGTATAGGCTGTTATATAGGGTATCCCCATCGAGAACCTGACATACTATCTTGTGGAATAATGTAAAACAATGTGAAAATATACTGTAGTCTCTTAACAAAGAAAAGACAACTTTTAGTGGTCAATGACTAAAAGGTAATCCATGAAACATAGGGGATACAAGATATTACAGCAATGCATGAGGCATAATATTTGCATCCCCATTGTAAATGATGTTGGAAGAAAAAGGAAGGGTGGTCTTTGCCATAGAAATACTGGGCTCATCCATCCAACATAAGACCATGACAAATTGGATACTTCTAAGTTCTAACCCCAGAAACCCGGGGATACCAAATATTATAGCTTGTATAGGCCATTATATATGGTATCCACTAAGAGAACCAGGCATAGAATCTTGTGGAATGATGTAAAAATGTTGAAAATATACAATTGTCTGCTATCATACAAAAGTCAACTTACAGTGGTCAATGGCTAAAGTGTAACCCATTAAACGTAGGGGATACAACATATTACAACAATGCGTGAGCCATAATATTTGGTATCCCAATTGTAAACGACATTGGAAAGCAAAAGGAAGGGTGCTATTTTGCATAGAAATTCTGTGCACACCTATCTTACATAAGACCATACCAAATCAAATCCTGGTAAGTTCTAACCCAAGAAACATAGGGGATACCAAAAATTATAGCCGGTATAGGCCATTATATAAAGTATCCACAGAACTGGACATACGATCTTGTGGCATGATGTAATACATTTGAAAATATACAGTTGTCAACTATAATATCAAAGGCAACTTCAAGTGGTCAATGGCTAAAGGGTAACTGATTAAACGTAGGGGATAGAAGATATTACAGCAATGCGTGAGCCATAATATTTAGTATCCCCAGTGTAAAAGATGTTGCAAAGCAAAAGGAATGGTGGTATTTGGCATAGAAATACTGTGCTCACTCATAGCACATAGGACCATGTCAAATTGAATACTAGTAAGTGCTAACCCCAGAAGCACAGGGGATACCAAATATTATAGCTGGCATAGGCCACTATATATGGTATCACCATAGAGAACCTGATGTACAATCTTGTGGAATAACGTAAAAAATGTGAAAAGATACTGTTTTGTCTTATCAAAGAAAAGCCTACTTTAAGTGGTCAATGGCTAAAGGGTAACCAATCAAACATAGGGGATACAAGATATTTCAGCAATGCATTAGCCATAATATTTGGTATCCCCTTTGTAAACGATGTTGGAAAGCAAAAGGAAGGGTATTCTTTTTCATAGAAATACTGGGCTCATCCATCGAACATAAGACCATGTCAAAGTGAAAACTGGTAAGTTCTAACCCCAGAAACACAGGGGATACCAGATATAATAGCTGATAGAGGCCATTATATTTGGTATTCCCCTTAGGGAACCAGATGTAAAATCTTGTGGAATGATTTAAAAATTGTACAAAGGTACTGTAGTCTCCTGCTAAACAAAAGGCAACTTCAAATGGTCAATGGCTAAAGGGTAACGCATGTAACGTAGGGGATACGAGCTATCACAGCAATGCGAGAGCCATAATATTCGGTACCGCCATTGTAAACGATGTTGGAAAGCAAAAGGAAGGCCCCTGTTTGGCATACAAGTACTGTGCTCACTTATTCAACATAAGACGATGTCAAATTAAATCCTGGTAAGTTCTAACCAAAGAAACACAGGGGATACCAAATATTATAGCCAGTACAGGCCATTATATATGGTATCCCCATTCTGAACGATATTGGAAAGCAAAAGGAAGGACGCTATTTGGCATACAAATACTGTGCTCACCCATCCAACATAAGACTATGTCAAATTGAATCCTGGTAAGTACTAACCCAAGAAACACAGGGGATACCAAATATTATAGGCTGTATAGGCCATTATATATAGTATCCCACAAGGGAACCGGACGAACAATCTTGTAGAATGATGTAAAAAATTTGAAAAGATACTGTAGTCTGCTGTGAAATAAAAGACAACATCAAGTGGCCAATGGCTAACGGGTAACCCATGTAAAGTAGGGGATACGAGGTATTACAGCAATGCGTGAGCCACAATATTTGGTATCCCCATAGTAAACGATATTGGAAAGCAAAAGGAAGGCCGCTATTTGGCATACAAGTACTGTGCTCACCCATCCAACATAAGACCATATTAATTTGAATACTGGTAAGTCCTAACACCAGAAACACAAGGGATACCAGATATAATAGACGGTAAAGGACATTATATACAGTATCCTCTAAAGGAACCGGATGTAAATCTTGTGGGATTCATGTAAAAAATCCAAAAAGATACTGTAATCTGCTATACAATAAAAGGCAATTTCAACTGGTGAACGGCTAAAGGGAAACCAATAAAACATAGGGGATACGAGAAATTACAGCAATGTGTGAGCCATAATATTTGGTATCCCCATTGTAAACGATGTTGGAAAGCAAAAGGAAGGCCCCTGTTTGGCACAGAAGTACTGTGCTCGCCCATCCAAAATAAGACTATGTCAAATTGAATCCTGGTAAGTTCTAACCCAAGAAACACAGCGATACCAAATATTATAGCCTGTACAGGCCATTATATATGGTATACCCTAAGGGAACCAGGACACAATCTTGTGCAGTGATGAAAAAATGTGAAAAATTACGGTAGTCTGCTCTCAAGTAAAAGACGACTTCAAGTGGTCAATGGCTAAAGGTTATCCCATGAAACTTAGGAGATACAAGATATTACAGCAATGTGTGAGCCATATATGTGGTATCCCCATAGTAAACGATGATGGAAAGCAAAAGGAAGGGTTATATTCAGCATAGAAACTCTGTGCTCACCCATACTGCATAAGACCATGTCAAATTGAATCCGGATAAGTTCTAACCCAAGATACAAAGGGGCTACCAAATGTTATAGACCGTATAGGCCATTATATATAGCAACCTCTAAGGGAAGCGGACGTACAATCTTGTGGAATGATGTAAAAAGTGTGAAAAGATACTGTAGTCTGCTATCAAATAAAAGACAACTTCAAGTGGCAAATGGCTAAAAGGTAACCCATGTAATGTAGGGGATACGAGGTATTACAGCAATGCATGAGCTATAATATTTGGTATCCCCATTGTAAACGATATTGGAAAGCAAAAGGAAGGACGCTATTTGGCATAAAAGTACTGTGCTCACCCATCCAACAAAAGACTATGTTAAATTGAATGATTGTAAGTTCTAACCCAAGAAACACAGTGGATACCAAATATTATAGGCTGTATAGGCCATTATATATAGTATCCCCTTGTGGAAATTTAAGTTTACGAACTGAACATCATCTGCGCCAGCTTGTCACCCACGTATAACCTGCACGGCAGCCATTTTGGGAACCATGGTCTCCCTGTTCACGATTGATCGCCAGCGCGCTCCCCTGACCCTGCGAGCGTCCTCCGCGCACCCTGGCTGCCCCCTCCCTCACATGCACAAGCCCGCATGACCCTGTCCTTAGGAGTCGCACCCGCGCCTGACCAACACCTCCTCTCCTTTCATGAATACCCCTCTGTTGATAAGCCCCGCGTTTGTTTGTCCACTCAGACCATTCCCCTCATGAATACTTCTCCTTTGATGACCCTTTCCTCTGAATCCGACCGGCCGCACGAGGTCCCAGGCCTTCACCAAGTCGGAAGACGCAGTTTATTGCCCTCTATTGTATGAAGTCACTCCTTTTCAAAGGACCCACTATTGATCATGGCCTCCCCACCCCCTGGGATACGATCAGGCGCACACATCCTAAGAATCGGCGGAACACTCAGCTGCGTGATAACCCCCTCCTCTTATCAGCAGGTTGAGGACCTCCATTGTGGATGCATGTGGGGGTGGGATTGACACGAGGATTACGGGGATGTCTTTTTCCTTGTTTCACAATGTCTTGATTGTAGCAAAGAAAGGTCACATGCCATAAACCAGTGTATAAGAGGCCAGGCCTCAGAGAGGCTCTTAGAGCACCTCGAGACGATACCTTCTTGTCTGATCTGATGTGTTCTGCTCCGTCGGAATAAAAAACTCTGTTTCCTGCCTTCCAGTCTCCAGCGCCTCTCTCTTTGTTTGGTAACCAGAATGGTATAGAGGCGGTTAACGCCGGGCAATCTTGAAACAGGCCGACAGCCCTACCCTTTTTCTACAATTGGCGCCCACGTGGGGCCCATCAGCGACACGTGGATCCAGTGGGAGAGGTCCCGACGACAGAGTGAACGACTGCAACGATCGGGAGAGCTCCTGTCCGATAGACCCTCGTCTGACAGCCGATCATCCGAACTTCACTAGTTCTGAACAGACCTCTCTCGAGTGATCTATGGTCCTGACTGGGAACCATCAGGAGTGCCGCGAACATCACGAAGAATAGAGAACGATCAGGCGCTGGGTTCGGAAGACAGGAAACCGTCCATGCGGTCCGGGTAGTGTCGTGTAAACGCGACAGAATTACAAAATGATTGTTTGATTTGGATAATACTAGTATTACACTTTGTTGATTCTTCTGGAGATTCACCGTCTGCAAACGGAGAAACAACAGGCTCTGTCTTTGAAAGCAGTGAAGGATAGGTAACGCAGACTTTTGTCCCCGTTGTAATCCGTCGTGCCTATCTTCCTCCCCCACTGTTTTCCCGAACTGTCGTTCGTGGATTGTTGTCTGGAGATTCTCTGTCGGCAAACAGGGAGGAACAAGGTCTCTCTCTCTTTGCAGGTAGAGAAAGAGTGGGTAACGCAAACCTTTAACACGTCATACCCACTTATTCTCCCCACTGATTGTTTGATTGACCGTACATTAAGTGTTCGGTATTGGTTCTTTTGAGGTATTCACCGCCTGCAAACAACGGAGAATAGAAATATTCTGTCTAGTCTTTGCACGCCGTAATAAGATAGGTAGTGCAGACTTTTGTCCCCGTTGTAACCCGTCATGCCTGTCTTCTCCCCACTGATTGGTAGCCTGTTTAGCCCGGACCGCTTATTAGAGATGAACCATCCAGCTCCGCTGGAGGGCACCCCTAATAAGGACATGTTCACTAAGCATGCACTAGTCGCTATAGCTTATACTAAGTTATGGCATAAATACACAAAGAAGAACCCTGAAAGTCAGTGGCCACTGAAAGGTTCCTTTGACGATCATAAAATAAAAACATTAGAAATAGCGCTCCAGAAAAATAAGACTACGCCCACTATGCTCAATAGTATCGGCATGTGGCGCAAAGAAACGGAACAACAAAGAAAAGGAGAAGAAGCAAAAATAGGGAAAGAATTACGAAAGGCAGCCCACCTAGCGGCTAAGCAACTAGAAGAAGAAATAAAAGAAAGAAAGGAAGCTACACAAAACCAAGAATCAGGGTCGACAGGTCAATGTCCCGTTAGGACCCCCTCTGCGCTCTACCCTGAATTGCCCTCCAAACAGCGGGCGAACGATGAGTTACTGCTAGGTCCCCCAATCATCTACATGCCCCCTCCATATGCCCCCTGCCAACAACACCTGCAAGCCCTGAGTGCGAGCGAGAGCGACCTTAGCGCTAGTGCACCAGCCCTCACGGCCTCCGCACCAGCCACATTAGCAGCACCACCAGATGACCCCGAGGCTAGCAAGCAACCACCAGCCAGACCAAATAGGTTGAGCAAAGATGAGCGGGATGGGATTGACAAAATAGCAAAGACATTAGTAGAACGAAGGGAGAGCGAAGAATACACAATGAACATGTATAATTCGCATGCCGACAGCCACAGACGGCATTTCATTTTACGATTCAGCTACCACACCCTGAACGCATTTGAGGATAGGTATCAGAGTAAGGGCCCCGCTAAACTGACAACGCTGTATCGGAAGATTGATGTTGGAGATGGGACTGAACGTGAGGCGACGGAGCTCTTCATGCAGATGCTTGAGGTCTTCCGCCACCTCACGGAACAAAAACCAGAAGCCAAGGTTACAGTCCCTGAAACGACCTCAGTAGAAGTAGCCAACACTATGATGCCCATCAGAGAGGCGGCCCCTTACTGGATTCCGCCATGTGGTCTAGGAACAAACGATGATATTAATCACGCAGATGCAAAGGGGAGGGTTGTGTACAATTAGGTTTACCAACCATGGGACCGACAAAATATCCTAACTTTTAGACAAACTCTGCCCGATTTAAGAAAGAACCCGACAGCATTCTATACCGAATTGGGCACAGCCTTGGGTTCGACGATAATGACTTTAGGGGACATTGACTTGTTTTTCGGGTTATGCCTGCCAGCTGACGTGTGGAAGCAAATCCGGAAGGCTGACCACAAGGATCTGTTTGGACATACCTGGAACCAACTCAGTGAACTAGATAGACAGCGGGAGCCTGGAAGGAAACCAGTAAAGGACATATTGGAACTCCCAGACAAATTAGTTCAGAAGTTAAAGACACTGATCCCAGAGAAAAAGGTAGATTGGTCGATAGTCACGGCCTGTCGTCAGAAACCCCAGGAAGATGTATCAGAATACTTCTCCCGATTCGAGACAGTGTTCTCCAACTACAGTGGCCAAGACATGACCACCACAACCGGACAACACCTGTTTGTACAAAATTATGTAAAGGGCCTATCACAAGAGGTCTCTCAAAAGCTGCAGACGAGTGAGAGTAGTTGGGGGGCCTCCAAGCCTGCAGCTATCCTTCAGATGGCTCAGTATTACGAGCACCAGAACAATGAGAGTGATAGGGCATCCGAGAAAAAGAAGAAAGAAAGGGTGATGATAGCTCAGATACGAGGTATAACGGTCGGACGGGAACCCCACAGGGGGAACTATCAATCGACCACCCCTAGAAATCCACCTCCCAAAGATCACATCCCAACACCCCACACTGGACGTAGAGACATTAGCGAGGACCAATGTGCCTTCTGCAAAGGATTCGGCCATTGGAAATCCCAGTGTCCGGTTCTGTTAGAGATGAACAGAAATAGGGACCCCAAGGACGTAGCGGGTGGGCCGAGAAACAGGGGACAAGGACGAGGGCACACAAACGACACCAACAATGACAGATCAGGGAGATCGAACACATTTGACCGACCCCGACAGAACCAGTATTAACTATCCGATGGTGAGAATGCCCCCGACTTTGCATAGGACTGCCAGGGGCAAGGGAGGGATCCAGTCGAGCTCTGTGTTGACCAGCAAGGTCCTTATGTCACTGCTAAGGTCCTGGGTACAGAGTCTCCATTTTTGGTAGACACTGGGGCGACACGTAGTGTGTTATCGAAACGACTGATTCCAAGGGCACCCTTGTCTGGCTCACACATTACATCGATAGGTTTCGATGGGACGCCCTCCACTAACCCCCTGTCCGTGCCTATCACCTTTGACCTAGAAAGCAACACCACTGACACAACATTTCTGCTCTCCTCCAACTCCCCTGACGCCATTATGGGCATTGACTTATTGAAGCATTTTCGAGCTACCATTAGGTGTTCCCCGGATGGAGTCCGAGTCATCCTGTACGACAACCCAGACATGCCCAAATCCTGTCCTGCACGACACATGTGCTCCATAACTGACGCTGACCTGTCCTTGCTTGACACCCTGCCTCCGTACCTATGGGCCAAAAATGACTCCGATGTGGGACGAATGATGATTGACCCCATACACATAACTGTAAGACAGGACGCTATGCTCCCGAAACTCCCACAGTATCGGATATCGCCCGAGGGCGAGAAGGCACTGGTAGCGATCATTCAGTCTCTGGTAGATGCAGGAGTGGTTGAAGAGGTGGTTAGCAATGTCTGCAACAGCCCTATCCTACCCATTGTTAAGAAGCAAGGCGAGGGAGATGAGAAAGCGTACCGCTTCATCATCGACCTGCGAGAGATTAACAAAGTAGTTGTACCCCAGTACCCTGTAGTCTCAGATATCACCACCATTCTGACCCTCATCCCGTCCACTGCCACCACCTTCACTGTTATCGACCTCAAGAATGCGTTCTTCTCTATCCCCATCCATCCAGACAGCCGTTATCTCTTCGGCTTCACCCTGAGATCCCGCTCGTACCGATTTTGTAGAGCTCCCCAGGGGTACACTGAAAGTCCCAGCATTTACAGCCAGGCCCTCAAAAGACAGCTGGACGCCGTCCAGCTACCAGATGGAGTGGTGTTGATCCAATATGTCGATGATATCCTTTTGGCGGCCGACACCACCCCACTTGCAATCACAGCCACTGTCCAACTCCTACACTTTCTCGCAGAAAATGGCCATAAAGTCTCTAAAAAGAAATTGCAGTTCTGCCAGCCACAAGTGACATACCTAGGCCATCTCCTGTCCAAAGAAGGGAGGAAACTTACGCCCGATCGAATCCAAACCATCCTAGACACCCCCATCCCAAAAACACAAAAGCAAGTCCGCTCTTTGGTTGGCCTTACCTCTTTTTGCAGACAGTGGTTACCTAATTTCAGCCTCATTGTAAAACCCCTACTTGGCTTGTTGACCAAAGATGCCCCCTTCCCGCTCCTTGGACCTCTGAGTGTCAAGCATCCTTTAAGGAATTACGGGATGCCCTCTATTCAGCACCCGTCCTGGGAACCCTGGATTACTCCAAACCCTTCTCCCTCTCCACCCACGAAAGGGAGGGGTGTGCATTGTCTGTCCTAACTCAATCTATTGGTCCTAAGCAGCGCCCTTGTGCCTACTTCTCAGCCACTCTTGATCCTGTAGCCAGAGCTTTGCCTGCCTGCCTTCGAGCAGTAGCTGCCGCTGCTGTCTCTATCCGTCAGAGCGAGGGAATCGTACTTTCAAACTCCCTCACGGTGTTAGTACCCCATGCAGTCGACACCCTTTTGAACCAAACCAAGACTCAACACCTGACTAGCGCTCGACTGACAGGGTACGAATTGACGCTACTTGCACCCCACATCACACTAAAGAGATGCACGACTTTGAATCCTGCCACATTGTTGCCCCTGCCTGAAAATGACCCCTACGTGCCTCCCATACAGGACTGTGTGACCCTCACGGACGAACAAACTAGGAGTAGAGTTGACCTCCGAGACACTGCTTTCACAGACCCCGATGGAGAGCTATGGATAGACGGCTCATGCATCAAACTCCCAGATGGCACCACTTCAGCTGCCTATGAAGTCACAACAGCCCGAACAGTAGTTGAGACAGCCCGCATCACACAACGATCTGCCCAGGCAGCAGAGCTGATAGCCCTCACACGAGCATGCATCATAGCCACAGGAACCACCGCAAACGTATATACAGACAGCCAGTATGCCTTCGGGGTGGTTCACCATTTTGGGCTCCTGTGGAGGGAAAGGGGATTCTTGACGTCCCACGGCACCCCCATCCTTCACGGAAATCTGGTTTCGGCCCTGATTGAAGCAGTTCTCCTCCCCAAACGACTAGCAGTGATCAAATGCCAGGCACACAAGAAGGTGACAGACTTAGTCGGACAAGGGAACGCACTGGCCGACATCACTGCACGAACCACAGCTGAGAATAGGACGGTGACACGCATATATGTGACCAGGTCACAAGCAGAGAAATGGACTGATGCTAGGGAAATGATTAGAGACATCCAGTCGGCCAGCACCCCTCACAAACTGATCGAGTGGGCACGGGTGGGTTTTAAGGACGATGAGGGCTGCTGGCGGACAAAAGACGCAAACAGATGGCTGCTGCCTGACTCATACTGTCATATGGATACTTCGTTACATATATTGCGTTAAGTTAGCATGAGTGCATTACATGTTTAAACAGCCTTTTTTCCTTCGGCTTCAGTTTTGCACACGACACATACTTGTTGTTGTCGCTTTCACCCTAGAAGCGGTGAGGTGGTTTATTTGAGAATAATATGTTATTTCTATGCTATCAGCTTTGCCTGGTACACTTGGTACAACTGTCTGCACACTGAGAGCTGCACACTCTAAAATTAACCTAACACAAGGTTGCTGGGAGGCCTGATCCTCGCACCACATTAGACATAACACAAATAATGTAGATGCCAACATTTTGGGCTCTACGCGGGTTTAAGATAGAGTTACACGGAATGAACGTAGACACTTGGTGCTGCGCATGAAGAGAGCTGGTAGCTGTTGATGTGATCTACTCCTACTGACATTTAGAGGTATGGGGCCGCCCTGCTAAAGCCCGAATGAGACCTTCATATATATAAAATAATATGATAAATAGGGTGCGCGAAATATAGGTGATATAGATTTCTATAGATTTTGCATTATAACATGCTATCACCATTTGCTTACTATGGATTAGTGACTATGCTGTTGACTCTGATTTTTATAATCTGCATTTTGGTATTATACAAGATACTGCGTTTGAGAACTTTGCATTGAATAATAAATATTTCAAACTTGCACTTGTGTTCTTTGACTCTCAGTTTTGGTTTGAAATGATTATATAACGAAAGAGTGTTCATGTGTTCCACGATTCCTGAGGTATTCTAAAGTTCATGTTCTGGTTTGTCTAAGACATGGATCATCCCATAATGAGCCATGAGACACTGTAGCTAGCTAGGTAAGGGGATTTCTGATACTGAGATGAGTTTTGGATCATCCTAACTCACTGAGGTTCTAGATCTCTATGCACAGTTCTGTGAGAGAACGGAAACCCTGCTACATGGCGCCCGTACGTTGTTGGCCTTAATCATGACACTCGAGTAGTATATCATTCAAACCTTGACACCTTCATTACCGTTTCAGGTAAACGGTGGTGTCGGAAAAACCTACCTATTTTTTGAATAGGTCTTTTCAAGCTTGAATTCTTCTAAAAACGGTTTCTTTGAATTACTACCCAGTTGTACTACAAAGTGTTCTTTGTCTTCTTTTCTCTTCCTGTGCTACCATGGCCGTGGACATACCGCAGCATAGCCGCGTCGCGGTTCGCGACCACTTGTGGGCATATAATGTCCCTGTGGAAGGCTTGGCTGTGGTTCTAGTGGTGAGTGCGGAACATGCATACCCGTACGAATTGTTTTATTCCTGGGTGACATTTCCGGCAGTGGACGCTAATTCGGGTGTCTTCCATTCATACACTGCCTCGGCTGTACCGGCGGCTTATGCTCCGTACAGGGCACTGGAAGTACCTATCGACGCTTGGCAGCACGGAGTTTGGTTTGGTGGCGCCCTACCCCTAAGCATGAGCGAATTTTGCGGATCTCGCGTTCGCGAATTTTGCGGATTTGCGGATTCGCAATCCGCAAAATCCGCGAATTCCCGCGAATTTGCGGATTTTTTTTTTTTGTGTTCGCCCGTGTTTCTGCCAGTTCGCGAGGGTTTTGTACACTTTCGCAAATTGCGAACTTACCTGTCGGGTCGCAAGTTTCGCGAACTTGTTGTTTCTACGTGTCCAGCCTGTTTGGGACACTCTTCTTCATCACTGCCACTCTCTGTCACCACTGCCACTCTCTGACTACTCATGCCACCCTCTGGCCCACCCATGCCACCCTCTGCTTCATCACCACACCCTCTGGTTGTCCAGTGTACATTATTTTCGGCAAAGCAAAGCACACCTTCCCTGCCTCAAGTGACCTGAATTAATTTGGGGCTGATTAATGTGTCACAGAATATTTTTTTAGCTGGCACCTGCTTCCTTAGTGCGCCCTGATTAGTGATCTTTTGCACTTGCTAAGTGCTTTCATTGTTGCAAAATTAGTTACAACACCTGCCCTGCCCCAACTGACAATAATGAATTAGGGGCTGATTAATGGATTTTAACTTCCAGCCTGGCTCCTGCTTGTCTCCCTTAGCTGTAATTCAGGACCTTTGTGGCATATGTGTAACTATTCTGAGGTTCAGAGCAGGGTCACATAATAGTTTCAACTGGCAACTGAACTCTGGAGGGGCCCCTCAGGAAGCACTACAGGAAATGGCTACTAATGATGAGCCTGAACTTTTGAACCTGGTAAGTAGTTACTTTCAGTTTTGCTAAGATCGTATTTCTGCAATTTTGCACTTATTCGCGGGGCGCGAACTCATGCGAACTCACGCGAACAGTGCGAGCAGTGTGAGCAAAATCCGCTGCTCGCGGATTTGCGGATTTTGCGGGAGATTCGCGAATCTCGCGGATTGCGGATTTCCCGAAAATCCGCAAAATCCGCGAGCGGAACGGATTTTCCGCCCATGCCTACCTACCCCATTCTTTAACGGCTCCGAGGTTAGGTCCTTTGTCCATTCCGGGCACAAATTGGCCCGCTTTGGGTGGATTTACTCCTCATCCTAATCGCGCCACTTGTAATGTGGGTGACCTGCGGCGTCTTCATGATGTCGCGGTTGGAGTGATTAGAGCGCTTGTTCATTACATTGGTCGTAATATTCATGGCGCTGCCCCCGCAGGTGCGCAGCTTCGGGCAGAACAGGCTGGTTTGAAAATCAGTCCTGTCTTGGTGAATTCCGTTATGGGCAGAAAGCCAGATAATAAGGATGATTTTCCTTACTGGCTTGCCGAGAAATTCGACCAGCTGGAAGCTGTGTTTCCTAATACGACTCCGGGTGAAAAACACCGGATTCTTACGCTTAGTTTACCGAAAGATTTGGCCCCGGAACTTGCTGACTGTGAAACATGGGGTAAGACTTTTGCAGCGGTTTACTCGAGGTGCTTTGGCACCCCGTCAGTGTCGAACCTTTCTGCGGTCCTAAAACGTGTTCAGGATGATCACGGACCGGAGTCGGCGGTTGAATTGGGTATGCGTCTGAGCGGTTCGTTTGAAACAGTTTGCGGTCTTATCCTTGCGAATGTCAAGGGGGATGCAGTGAACTTTCAGGTGGCAAATGCTCTGGCGTTAATTCCCGAGGCCGAGAAACCCCGTCAGCTGGCAAGAATTATGTTATGTTATGTTATGTTATTGGTTCTTGTAACGCGCACAGCTGCCCCAGCAAAGGGGCGTCCTGGCGCCAGGAGAGATAAACACAACATCACAGAACGCAGCAAAGTCAGGAAAAATTAGTTAAAAAGAAAAGTTTTGATGGCACGTCTGAATAGCAGTAAGTCCTCCATAGCTCGGATTTCACTGGGAAGAGAGTTCCACAATTTGGCCGCCACTACCCGGAAGGAGCGGCCACCCATCCTGCTCAACAGAAAGCGTGGAACAACAGCCAAATTCTGACCCATCGATCTCAAGGATCGAGAAGGAACATATGGGGTCAGTAAATTCCTCAAAATAGGTGGAGCCATACCTTTCAAAATTTTAAAAGCTAGGCAGAGCACCTTGAACTCGATCCGGCGAGCGACAGGCAGCCAGTGGAGCGATTGCAATGCTCTAGACGCCGAGCAACGACGAGGCAATCCTAGTACCGCTCTTGCGGCGGCATTCTGCACTCGTTGTAGCCGCATGAGATCTGCCTTGTTCGTACCTGCTAGTAAGATACTGGCATAATCTATCCTGGATAGGATCGAGGCCTGGACTACAAGCTGTATAGTGGGGGCGTCGAAAAATTTAAGCACCGGCCTGATACCCCTGATTATGCCGAAACAGGAGGCAGCCACCCTCTTAGTTTGGCAGATGAAGCTCAATGTAGGGTCCAGCCATACCCCGAGATTTTTTATCTCGATGGCAGGAGAAGGAATCGTTCCTAGCTCGGGGGGCCACCAGTTGTCATTCCACCATCCAGGTTGCTTACCCACCACCATCACCTCGGTCTTCTTTGTGTTCAATTGGAGGCAGTTTAGGTTCATCCAATTGGCCACGGCACGTAGCCCCTCACAGAAATTGTGGGCGTCCACAGCTGAGTCCCCACTTAGTGTGACCGCCAGCTGCGTGTCGTCCGCATAGGACACCATTGTCAGGCCCCAAAGGTTGACTACCGCAGCCAGCGGGCTCACATAAAGGTTAAAAAGCGTGGGGCTCAAAGATGAACCCTGTGGGACTCCCAGGGTGAGCGGGTGAGAGGTGGATTTGCCAGGTGGTATCGCAACCTGAAAGGATCTGTTGGTGAGGAAAGAGCAGAACCATCCTAGAGCCGAACCCCTAACCCCAGCTTCAGCTAATCTCCGCAATAGGATCTCGTGGGACACCGTATTGAAGGCGGCACTCAGGTCTAACAACAAGAGTGCCGCTGTTCGTCCGGTGTCCAGCACGGAGCGCAGATGTTCAACCATGTATAACAAGGCAGTCTCCGTGCTGTGGCCTGCACGGAATCCATTTTGCGTGGGATCCAAGATGTTAGCTTTGGCGAGATGGTCGGCCAGGATCCTATTCACGTGGGCTTCGGTGATTTTAGCAGGCCACGGCAGCAGTGAGATGGGGCGATAGTTCTCGGGTTTTACCGGATCTAGGGTAGGCTTTTTTAGGATGGGGGTAACTACCGCTTGCTTCCACTTGGTGGGCACCATCCCTGAGGTCAGAGACGTGTTAATAAGGGCCAACAAAGGAGAACGACATGTTGCCTGCATGTTTTTAACTGAGTCGGTATGAGGGGGTCTGCTGGGGAGCCAGATTTGATTTTTTGGCTCAATAGATCGAAACCCTCCTCAGAAAGGGGGGCCAGCATATCCAAAGTTGGAGCATTGCCCTTTGGACTGACATCTAAGTCCAAGTGGTGCACGGCAGTTGGGAAGGTGCGATAGATTGTATGCACCTTTTGGACAAAGAAAGAGGCCAGACTCTCACAATGAGAGTCTGTACAAATTTCTGCAGCAGAGGCCCTCTTTGTCGTCAGGTCTTTTAGGACCTTGAAGATAAGTTTAGAGGGGTTAGGGCTGTTCCGGAACTCCTGCGCATAATATGCAGCCCGCGTTCGGCAGACCGCTCTATGATATGCCTTGGATACGGTAAGGTAGCAGGATTTGCGCAGGGGATCATAGGCTTTCCTCCATTGCCTTTCCGCTTGCCTGCACTCTCTCTTGAGAGACGCCAAGGTCTCATCATACCACGGGCTATGAGCCTTAGTACGGCACCTGGAACGTACCAAGGGGATAAGGGAATCCAGGGCCGTTTCAATCCAATTGCAGAAAGAGTCATACCCTCCGTCGACATCCGAGAAGGTAGGTAAGGGAGTCTTTCCAAGTAGGGAATGAAAATCTTCTAGTTTTAGTTTGCTCCACTGGCGAGAGAAAGAGGTTTTGTTCTGTGCCACAAAGATAGGGTCTGTCACAGGAATAGCTGCCTTCACCAGCATATGATCAGTCCATGTCAGCGGGACAGGTGGATACAAAATTATGTCCTCTAAAGTGGTAAAGAACGGCGGCTTATAAAATGGTTGGCCGCACTTCTAAGGGTTTAAAGGCTTTTTCTGAAAAAGAGAAGAAGCAGCCCCAGGGACAGTCTTCGGAAACGGGTGGACAACCCAAGTCCAAAAAACAAAATTGGCCTAAAAAGCAGAATCAGGGTAAGCAACAACAAAAGCAGACACAGGTTTCTAGTCCTACGCCTTCGCAGCCTGCGCAGTCAGATCGAGTTTATGATTTGCGCGATCGCGCGACGATTAAATCGCCTGAGAGATTTCAGGCTTCTGACCAACGCTCTCCTCGTTCCTTTCAGGACTCATCGGCTCCGTCAACCGGTGGTGGAGGGGGCGGCAGGGGCAGGGGTGGCCAGCAAGGACGTGGCCAGCCCCGCACGCGAAGTGAAGGGGATCAGCGGGACGACTCTACGCCAAAGAGACCGCAGTTTGCCAAGAAGAAAGTCGCAGCCTTAACGGCGCATCGATATGCCCCAGATAGTGAGAACGCGGCTTCGGAATCTGACGTGGGCTCTGACCTTGCTGGACAGCGCGGCGGAGATTACCATAGTGAGAGAGGCCCTCCGTCCACTGTTGAAGGTGACAGCGACTGAGACTTTTATTGTGATTGAAACAGCTGTCTGCACACTGAGAGCTGCACACTCTAAAATTAACCTAACACAAGGTTGCTGGGAGGCCTGATCCTCACACCACATTAGACATAACACAAATAATGTTGATGCCAACATTTTGGGCTCTACGCGGGTTTAAGATAGAGTTACACGGAATGAACGTAGACACTTGGTGCTGCGCATGAAGAGAGCTGGTAGCTGTTGATGTGATCTACTCCTACTGACATTTAGAGGTATGGGGCCGCCCTGCTAAAGCCCGAATGAGACCTTCATATATATAAAATAATATGATAAATAGGGTGCGCGAAATATAGGTGATATAGATTTCTATAGATTTTGCATTATAACATGCTATCACCATTTGCTTACTATGGATTAGTGACTATGCTGTTGACTCTGATTTTTATAATCTGCATTTTGGTATTATACAAGATACTGCGTTTGAGAACTTTGCATTGAATAATAAATATTTCAAACTTGCACTTGTGTTCTTTGACTCTCAGTTTTGGTTTGAAATGATTATATAACGAAAGAGTGTTCATGTGTTCCACGATTCCTGAGGTATTCTAAAGTTCATGTTCTGGTTTGTCTAAGACATGGATCATTCCATAATGAGCCATGAGACACTGTAGCTAGCTAGGTAAGGGGATTTCTGATACTGAGATGAGTTTTGGATCATCCTAACTCACTGAGGTTCTAGATCTCTATGCACAGTTCTGTGAGAGAACGGAAACCCTGCTACAATACCTGATCCCGATACTGACTATGGCACATTCCCCCGCACACATAGGATCTGCACCCATGATCGAACTCATTTCCAAAGTCTGGTACAACGACAAAATCCCCGACTCAGCCAAACGCCTGGTCCAGCAGTGCCTTATCTGTCTGCAACACAACCCCGGGAAAGGAACTGTGGTACCCCCGGGAGGGTTTGGGACCCCCAATCACCCCTTTGAGGTCCTCCAGATGGATTACATCCAGCTGGAGAAATGTCAAGGCTTGAAGTATGTACTAGTCATTGTATGTGCCTTCAGCAAATGGGTAGAGGCCTATCCAACCCGTGACAACACTGCCATGACTACTGCCAAAGTACTACTGAAAGAATTTTGTCCTCGCTATGGCCTTTGTCGAATTTTATGGAGCGACAATGGCCCCCACTTCATAGCTGAGGTTATCCAACTAATCTTAAAAGGGTTGGGGGTGAAGCAAAGGTTTCATGCGGTCTTCCACCCCCAATCCGCCGGTCTGGTGGAGCGACATAATGCCACGTTGAAGCTGAAATTGTCAAAAATAGTGGCCACCATCGGACTTAAGTGGCCAGATGCCCTCCCACTGGCTTTGCTGTCGATGCGCTCCACTCCCACCAAACACCATTTGACCCCCTACGAGGTTGTATTCGGGCGACCGATGAACCTCTGGACTGCCCCCAAGCCGACCTCCATTCATGACGTCCCGGACGTCCTACTGTCTGATTATTTGTGCAAGTTGACTAAAACGTTGTCTGTAATTCATCAACAGGTGCAGCAGGCCATCCCGATGCTTCCAGGGGCCCAGGTCACGACATCCAACCGGGGGACTATGTGCTGATCCGAAATTTTCAACGGGCCAAGAGTCTGGAACCCCGGTGGACGGGCCCCTGGCAAGTGCTGATCACCACCCGGACAGCGCTTCGAGTGGAGGGGAAGCGGCACTGGCTGCACGCCCACCACTGCAGGAAGGTCCCCTCGACCCTGGCCACGACAGACAACGTCACCACCCAAGAAGAGCTCCTGAACAAAGACCGGCCAGCACTAGACTGTTATCCTGATACTGGGGCACTTGAACTTGCAAAATTCTCTGATCCCACTGTGCCATCCAGAGAAGGGTATTTCCTGCGTCGAAAGGAGGGAGCTTCGGCTAAGTAGGCCACGGACTAAGTTAAATCTCAGAACGGTGACCTAAACACAACTAAGGGTTGCCGGGAGAGAAGCTAAACGAAGTCTGTGGTTCTGCCCACTACCGAGCACCTCGAAGATGATGGAAGCGCCAGATAAGAAGATGATGGAAGCGCCAGATAAGAAGATGATGGAAGCAACAGGAAATACCCGCTACAGGAACCCAAGGGCTGACAATCTGCACAAATCAAAGACAATCGCCTTCTTCATTGTCTTCCTCTTTTGCCTCCTCCTCATGGCCTCCTTCTGGATTCTGGAGGAAAGCACACCCGCTCATCAGGCATTGCTGCCCACTGCGCAACCGACCCCCAGGAAAGAGCATCACCTGATCTCCCTGTCGCCTCAGCTCCGAGAAAGGCGTAGGGAATTCTGGAACAATTCCTTCATGCAACTGCTGCACCAACACAACCTTGCTGCAAATGCCACGAACTGTTGGATCTGCGGGTTGCTCCCGCACACCACTGGACACTCCATCCCTTTCATCCCTTCTCCTTTCTCAGTTCACGGCTCCTGCCTCGCCTGGTTGATCCTCATGCAAGAGAGCCACAAGGATAATGCCACTTCCAGCCAGACAGTGTCGCATTTCTACTCTGGGTTTTGGCTGAACGGAACCGAAAGGACCTCTGCTCCCCTGTGTCCTGTGCCCTCGGGCGCCACCTTCCTTAAGAACATCCCAGCCAAAGAACGTGTTGAAGTGCAAGTGCTCCACAATCCGGCTAGACCCACCTTCTCTCATCTGGAAAAACAAACTGCTGCCACCCTGACTGTGGCTCTGACAGTTGTCAACGTCACAGGTCTTGTGTGCCTCGAAGGCCAGGGAACACGGCTGGTGGGTCACAGTTCCTGCCGCATCACCAGAACATTGGACTCAGTTGATCCCCCTTCCTTTGTTGCTTCTCTAAATATGTACTTTGTTTGTGGCACCAAAGCTTACACCTGGCTCCCGAAAGGTTGGAAGGGTACCTGCTATATCGCCTTCGTTCTCCCTCCCACGTATATCGCCCCTGCTAACCATCACCGGCAGAGGCGTGCAAATGACATTGGACAAGCCGACTCCACTGGAGCACAGTTCCTGGATGCAGCAAAGGGACTTGTTCCTCTGTGGGGCCCAATGGCAAACAGCCGCGCTATCCGACACCTGACCTAGGCAGTAGAAACAACGATCAACATCACGACTGGCATCCTCGCTAACAACACGGTGGAGCTTCAGGCGGTCCGCCTTGTGGCCCTTCAAAACCGCCTCGTTCTAGATGTGGTTCTAGCCGATCGAGGAGGAGCATGCCGCATCATCGGATCTAGCTGTTGCACATACGTGCCAGATAACTCGCCCTCAGTCTACAAAGCAATTGAACACCTCCACAGACTTTCCTCGGAGGTTCACCAAGAACAAGAAGGATGGTCGCTTGGGAGCTGGGTCTGGGGCACTTTGAAGGACTGGGGTTGGAGGTTGTTTACCTTTTTATTGATACCGATTGTGATACTATGTGTGTGTTGCTTAAGTATTCAATGCCTGCCATCCTTGTGCGCACTTGTTTCTAACTGTGTGCGCCCAAAGACTTTGGATTTCAGAAATGAGCGCATGAGTCCCCTCTATGAGGTAGAAATACGTGGCCTTATGGGGATAAATCCGAACTGACAAGTTGGCGAGACATGTTAAAAGGGAGGACTGTGGAAATTTAAGTTTACGAACTGAACATCATCTGCGCCAGCTTGTCACCAACGTATAACCTGCACGGCAGCCATTTTGGGAACCATGGTCTCCCTGTTCACGATTGATCGCCAGCGCGCTCCCCTGACCCTGCGAGCGTCCTCCGCGCACCCTGGCTGTCCCCTCCCTCACATGCACAAGCCCGCATGACCCTGTCCTTGGGGGTCGCACCCGCGCCTGACCAACACCTCCTCTCCTTTCATGAATACCCCTCTGTTGATAAGCCCCGCGTTTGTTTGTCCACTCAGACCATTCCCCTCATGAATACTTCTCCTTTGATGACCCTTTCCTCTGATTCCGACCGGCCGCACGAGGTCCCAGGCCTTCACCTAGTCGGAAGACGCAGTTTATTGGCCTCTATTGTATGAAGTCACTCCTCTTCAAAGGACCCACTATTGATCATGGCCTCCCCACCCCCTGGGATACGATCAGGCGCACACATCCTAAGAATCGGCGGAACACTCAGCTGCGTGATAACCCCCTCCTCTTATCAGCAGGTTGAGGACCTCCATTGTGGATGCATGTGGGGGTGGGATTGACACGAGGATTACGGGGATGTCTTTTTCCTTGTTTCACAATGTCTTGATTGTAGCAAAGAAAGGTCACATGCCATAAACCAGTGTATAAGAGGCCAGGCCTAATAGAGGCTGTTAGAGCACCTCGAGACGATACCTTGTTGTCTGATCTGATGTGTTCTGCTCCGTCGGAATAAAAAACTCTGTTTCCTGCCTTCCAGTCTCCAGCGCCTGTCTCTTTGTTTGGTAACCAGAATGGTATAGAGGCGGTTAACGCCGGGCAATCTTGAAACAGGCTGACAGGCCTACCCTTTTTCTACACCCTAAGGGAACTGGACGTACAATCTTGTAGAATGATGTAAAAAATGTGAAAAGATACTGTAGTCTGCTGTAAAATAAAAGACAACATCAAGTGGCTGGCCAATGGCTAACGGGTAACCCATGTAACGTAGGGGATACGAGGTATTACAGCAATGCGTGAGCCATAATATTTGGTATCCCCATAGTAAACGATATTGGAAAGCAAAAGGAAGGCCGCTATTTGGCATACAAGTACTGTGCTATTCCATCCAACATAAGACTATGTCAAATTGAATCATGGTAAGTTCTAACCCAAGAAACAGAGGGTATACCAAATATTATAGCCGGTATAGGCCATTATATATGGTATCCCCTAAGGGAACCGGACGCACAATCTTGTGGGATGATGAAAACATGTGAAAGTTTACTGTAGTCTGCTATCAAGTAAAAGGCAACTTCAAGTGGTCCATGGCTAAAGGGTAAACCATGAAACGTAGGGGATACAAGATATTACAGCAATACGTGAGCCATAATATTTGGTATCCCCATTTAAAAAGATGCTAGAAAGAAAAAGGGAGGGTGCTATTTGCCATAGAAATAGTGTGCTCACCCATCCAACATAGGAAAACGTCAAATTGAATCCTGGTAACTTCTACCCCAAGAAACACAGGGGATACCAAATACTATAGGCAGTATAGCCAATTATATTTGGTATTCTCTAAGGAACCGGATGTAAAATCTTGTGGAATGATGTAAAACATTTAAAAAGATACTGTAGTCTGCTATCAAACAAAAGGCAACTCCAAATGGTCAATGGATAAAGGGTAACCAATGTAACGTAGGGGATACGAGATATTACAGCAATGCATGAGTCAAATATTTGGTATCCCTATTGTAAATGATGCTGGAAAGCAAATGGAAGGGTGTTATTAGGCATAGAAATACTGTGCTCAACCATCCAATATAAGACCATGTTGAATTGAATATTGGTAAGTTGTAACCGCAGAAACACAAAGGATATCAACTATTATAGGTAGCGGAGACCATTATATTTGGTATCCCTCTAAGGCAACCGGATGTAAAATCTTGTGGAATGATTTAAAAAATGTGAAAAGCTACTGTAGTCTGCAGTGAAATAAAAGGCATATTCAAGTGCCAATGGCTAAAGGGTTACCCATGAAACATAGGGGATACAAGATATTACAGCAATGCTTGAGCCATAATATTTGGTATCCCCCACAGTAACCGATGTTGAAAAGCAAAAAGAAGGGTGCTGTTTGGCATACAAATACTGTGCTCACCCATCCAGCATAAATCCATGTCAAATTGAATCCTAGTAAGTTCTAACCCGAGAAACACAGAGGATACCAAATATTATAGGTAGCGGAGACCATTATATTTGGTATCCCCCTAAGGCAACCGGATGTAAAATCTTGTGGAATGATTTAAAAAATGTGAAAAGCTACTGTAGTCTGCAGTCAAATAAAAGGCATATGCGAGTGTCAATAGCTAAAGGGTTACCCATGAAACATAGGGGATACAAGATATTACAGCAGTGCTTGAGCCATTATATTTGTTATCGAAAGCAAGGGTGCTATTTGCCATAGAAATACTGTGGTCACCCATCCAACGTAAAAACATGTCAAATTGAATCCTGTTCAATTCTCACCCAAGAAACACAGGGGATACCAAATATTACAGGCGGTAAAGGCCATTGTATTTTATCCCCAAAGGAAACCAGTTGTAAAATCTTCTGGAAGGATGTAAAAAATGTGAAAAGCTACTGTAGTCTGCTAACAAATAAAATGTAACTTCAACTTGTCAATGTCTAAGGGTTGCCCATGAAACGTTAGGGATACTTGATATTACAGTAATGCGTGAGCCATAATATTTGGTAGCGCCATTGTAAACGATGTTGGAATGCCAAAGGGAGGGTGCAATTTGCCATAGAAATACTGTGGTCACCCATCCAACATAAGACCATGTCAAATTGAATACTGGTAACTTCTAACCCTAGAAACACTGGGGATACCAGATATTAGAGCTGTTACCGGCCACAATATTTGGTATCCCCGAAGGGAACCAGATGCAAAATCTTGTGGAATGATATAAAAAATGTGAAAAGATCTTGTAGTCTGCTATCAAATAAAAGGCAAATTCAAGTGGTCAATGGCTAAAGGGTAACAGATGAAACGTAGGGGATACGAGATGTTACAGTAACGCGTGAGCCATAATATTTGGTATCCCCATTGTAAACGATGTTGGAAAGCAAAAGGGAGGGTGCTATTTACCATAGAAATACTGTGCTCACCCATCCAACATAAGACCATGTCAAATTGAATACTGGTGAAATGTAATCCCAGAAACACTGGGGATACCAGATATTATAGCTGTTATAGGCCACTACATTTGGTACCCCCTAAAGGAACTAGATATAAAATCTTGTGGAATTATATAAAAAATGTGAAAAGATACTGTAGTCTGCTATCAAATAAAAGGCAACTTGAGGTGGTCAGTGGCGAAAGGGTAAACAAAGAAACGTAGGGGATACAAGATATTACAGCAATGCGTGAGCCCAAATATTTGGATCTCTATTGTAAACGATGTTGGAAAGCAAAAGGGAGGGTGCTATTTGCCATAGAAATACTATGCTCACCCATCCAACATAAGACCATGTCAAATTGAATAGTGGTAAATTCTAACTCCAGAATCACTGTGGATACCAGATATTATAGCTGTTATAGGCCATTATATTTGGTATTCCCTGAGGGAACCAGATGAGAAATTTTGTGGAATGATGTAAAAAATGTAAAAAAAAACCCTGTCAAATAAAAGGCATATTCAAGAGGTCAATGGCTACAGGGTAACAACATGAAATGTAGGGGATACAAGATATTACAGCAATGCTTGAGCCATAATATGCGGTATCCCCATAGTAACCGATGTTTGAAAGCAAAAAGAAGGGTGCTATTTGGCACAGAAATACTGTGCTCATCCATCCAACATAATACCATGTCAAATTGAATCCTAGTAGATTCTAACCCGAGAAACACAGAGGATACCAAATATTATAGGTAGAGGAGAACATTATGTTTGGTATTCCCCTAAGGCAACCGGATGTAAAATCTTGTGGAATTATTTAGAAAATGTGAAATGCTACTGTAGTTTGCTGTCAAATAAAAGGCTACTTCAGCTGGTCAGTGGCTAAAGGGTTACCCATGAAACATAGAAGATATGAAATATTACGGCAAAGCATGAGCCATAATATTTGGTATCCCCCTAGTAAATGATGTTGGAAAACAAAAAAAGGGTGCTATTTGCCATATAAATACTGTGCTCACCCATCCAACATGACAACTTGTCAAATCTAATACTGGTAAATTCTATCCCTAGAAAAACTGGGGATACCAGATATTATAGATTCTAGAGGCCATTATGTTTAGTATCCCCTAAGGGAACCAGATGTAAAATCTTGTGGAATGAAGTACAAATTGTACAAAGATACAGTAGTCTGCTATCAAACAAAAGGTAACTTCAAATGGTCAATGGCTAAAGGGTAACCCATGTAACGTAGGGGATACGAGATATCACAGCAATGAGTGAGCCATAATATTTGGTAGCGCCTTTGTAAACGGTGTTGGAATGTTGGAAAGCAAAATGGAGGGCGCTATTTGCCATAGAAATACTGGTTCTGAGCTGGGATGGTGCAGTGAGCTAAAAATCGGTGATGGATCAAGCCCTGATCTTTGGACTGGGTAAGAGTGGTCTGCTTAATTCAGACACTCTGTTCATCACCACCCCCTTTTCTGAATCGTTTTTGTCCACCATAAGCGTGGAAGGGTATACTCAGATGTGAGTCCCTTGCTCATTGCACCATCAGGATTCAAGCAAGCTGGGCCGAAGACGGCTGAAATGCCAGAAACCGGTCCCCGGAAGCTTGTTTCCTTCCCAGTATAAGAATTGGCTTGGTAGTTTGGTCTGCCCTGTTCCCATGATGCACTGGGCCAGGGTCAGACTAATTTGCATATAGCCAGGTTCTGAGCTGGGATGGTGCAGTGAGCTAAAAAACGGTGATCTTACAGCAGAGCTTCAGGCGGACAGGCTTATGACGTTACAAAACCGTATGTTTTTAGACGTTGTTCTTGCAGATAGAGGTGGAGTATGTAAGGTGATCCATTCGAGTTGCTGCATTTTCATTCCTGATAACGCTCCAACTGTTTATCGAGCCATCTCGAAGTTGCATAAGATCTCCGAGTCCATACACGTGGGCGTAGGTGATTGGACGCTACTATGATGGTTTTGGGGCCTGATGTCGACGTGGGGTTGGAAGATTCTGATGATCATTGGGGTTGTTGTAGCATTTCTATTCACGTGTTGTCTTTGTGTACGGTGTGGTCCTGCCTTATGTGGCCTCTGTGCTACGACGTGTATAAGACGGCCACCTGTTACCAAGGAAGCATTGATGGATAGGATGATGTTACAGCAACATCTGGATGGTCTGATGAATATCGAGATAGATTCTGATATCGACTAGTGCTTGCCTACATGAGGGCAAAAGGAGCGTCTGAGGTTCCGTGACAATTGTAAGTGGTGTTTTCGACTCTTTCGAATATGGACGAGTTTGGTATCTATGAACCGCAAATGACGAGTTTAGTGGATGTACGCGTTTTCGCTATGCTGACCTAAACCGTTCGTCTGTTTCGTGGGTTTCTTCATCTGAACCCACGGGTTCCATTTTAGATACAGCATCCATTTTGTTTCTTGCCCTCAAGTAGCCAGCGAACGGACACTGTCCGCTTCGTTACCCTGGGATTCCCAAACTCTTGCGGAAGACACGTGTTCCTTTGAGGATGTCTTTATGACGAGGGGGATGACACTGCAAAGGCAGATGGCCCCGCTCCAGGCTCATCTTGCCGTGCCGGTCTATTGTTGCAGCCGTGCATTCATTAGGCGCGTCTCCTTTGATCCTGTAATCATGTTTCCGATATCACCCCCTTACACTCTTTTCAATCTGTTGACTATCTTTGTCTTCCTCTGCACCTGTTTCTGACTCTTCCTTAACTCGTTTTCAGCCGGAATGGAATGCACTAAGGGTGGGAAGATGTACTTTTACAGTTGGGAACCGGCGATGCTACTGTAATTATGTTCCGGGACCCTGAATACATGAAAGCGACCCCCTATGAAATTTACTGTGGGAACTGGGTTGTAACCTTTTGTTTGCCATGTTGTTCTATGACAAAAAACAGTATAAAAGGAGCGATCTACAGATGCAATTTGAAGCAGTCTCCTAGAACCTACATGTGTTGTACTTCTTGTGACTTCTGTGTTCCCTGCAGTAAATAAACCTCGATCTTTGACGCCGAAGGAAGTGTCCCGTGTCTCTGTCATTTGTACGCCGGAACAGGTAACCCACGAAGGTTTCAGGTGTTGTCCCCTGGCACCGCTGGGTCTTAGAAAAACCCAGTCCGTCAATGGCTCATCGCAAATCACGGACTGATTGTGGTGGCGCCCATTACTTATTTTCTTGCGCCTCTGGATTTCCTGACTACTGGTTTAGTGCCCGCCATTTCAGGACTTTCCTTTTTGTACCCTTACTCAAAAAGGCTGCACCTGTTGATTACTCGCTATTGGAATGTTGTTTATCTAACTGGCTCTTTCTTCCTGGACATGTTCCCTGCCTATAAATACCTCCCCTATCTTTGCTCCCCCTTTAATCCCTCACTCTGCAGCCTTTTAGCTTCCTAATCCCTTTATCTCCCCCCCCCAATTGACCACCATCTTCTCTCTCGCCCTTTTATCCTCTACTGCTCTGTTTGATGCAGAAGAGTTAGTGGTCTCCGGTTTTAAACATAGAACACCACCTTGTGACCTAAATTAGTATCTGAGGGCTAGTCAGTTTTTTAGATTCCAGGTGATTGGTGCTACATTGCATCTCAGGCTGTACACAGTATTTCCCCACTGCATTCTTTTGTGAGCGTTCCTTGATTCCGACATTTATGGATATAACTCAGCATTCCCGGGGGCGAGCTGGAGGCTGCGCTTTCCAGTAACACCGGGACTGGTGCGACCAATGGAACTATGACGATTCCCCCTAGGTGGAAACCACAAATATTGTATTGACTGCGGGGCCTGAGCTAGCATGGATGATGCCCGGTGAAGCTGTTCAGGCAACTATAGTTTCACCCCCTTGGCCATGACCTACCCAGACAGACATTGGACATAGTTATTCCTTGTCTCTCCTCTGTGTTTCCTTCCTTCCCCGCCTCCTTTCTTCTTACCTGTCTGCCTGACTTGATATGAATTCCCTACCCCTTTTTGACATTCCCCCTCTCCCTTCCATGCCCCATTGAGCGTGTGTCTTGACTATGCTAGGCACTAACTCAGGTTATTCAGTTCAGTTCAATTAAACTTTATTTCGGCTGAAAGCCATAAAAGCACAAACAATTTTTTTTTCCAAAGGATGCAATACATCATTCTCAAAGAGGTATAAAAGCAGTTATAAATACAATTATTAGGAAAGCTGCAAAAGACTGTACAATGCTCAAGGAAATACAAAATCTTTAGACAAGCAGAATCTAAGATTCTGCATAAAACCGAGGAAATGTGCACACATTAAAATATTAAAACCTTTTCAATAAATAGGTTTAAAAATCCAATATAAAATAGTTATAAAAATTGTTAAAGTGGTAATTACAAATGTACACAGAAAGTGGAAGCAGATTTTATTCCTATATAGGGATAGCAGCATAAACATGATGTTTTTACTCTTAAATCGTTTTGGAGGTCTGACTCTTAATAATTGCTCTACGCATATGCCACATCACTGGCAAGAATTTCGAGGTTACAAAGGCAAACAATTGGCTAGTATCATATTTCAATAGCCTATAAACCTCAGAATAATCTCTTATTCCTGTATTTTTACAAAGCTGGAGTACCCATTTGGCCCTGGGTCTACTATAGGCTGGGCAAAAAAGGAGAACGTGAAGATCTGTTTCCCCGCTCAACTCACAGCCTGGGTAGTCCAGCTTGGTACTACCCTTCCAGTTGTTTGTAAAAGTTCTGAGAGGGAGCACCCCATATCTAAATTGCAGTAATAGTTTCTTAGCGAGGAGTGGTTGGATGTCATTTAACACAGTTTCAAACCTGTAATGCGATTTGACATCCAAGAAACTATAGGTCATGGAACTAATATTTATGCTCTGAAGGAGTTGTGATAAATTGTTTTCTTTGATGGTATATTTCAAGTTTTTTTTTTAAGTTAGGGAGCAGGTCTCCTCCGGAGAAGACCACATAGTTGTCAACCCCATATAATGTGAACTAGATTTAATATATGCTATCCATGGTAGGTTCCCCGCTCCCAAGATGGAAAGTACTTCCTTCAGTTCCTCCCTTTAGTTTAAGAGCTCAGTTGTGCCCCATAAACGATGCCAAAACAACAGCGGGTGGGAAGCAATTAAATCACTTATCTGGCCGGTCCCAAGATCCATCCTCAAGGGAGTTAGTGTAGTACTCTTTGGTAGGTTCACAAGTTGTCTAAGAAAGAGTTCTCTGTTGTTGTGAGGTCGTTCAAATTACCGGGGCCCCAAAGTTCTGCACCATAGAGAGGCTTCCATGGCCTGAATTTTATATATTTTCCCTGGCGGGCCTACCACTTTTTGAGGGCAGTTTTTATACACTTTTAAAATGCCCACAAAGGCTTGTGTGAGTTTTAAATTAGCCTTCTTTACTTGGGTACCCCAATTCATCTTGTCATTAAGGGTAAGACCCAGGTAGTCAAAGATAGAAACCCTTTCCAAGGGCTTACCATTCATTTGTGGCATGGGGCAATTTATGGTTTTTGCATTAAAAAACATATATTTTGTTTTTTCGATATTAATTTCCAAATCCCTATTCTTACCAAATTTACAGAACTCCGCTAGAACCCACTGCATGCCCATTGGTGACTTGGACAGAAGCAGCTCGTCGTCCGCAAACATAAGTGCGGGTATTTTATAGTTGGCCAACCTCGGGGAATCTAGATCTTTTTTTCCAGCAAGGCATCTATTAAGTCATTTAGAAAGAGGGAGAACAGGGTAGGGGCAAGCACACAACCCTGCCTCACCCCCTTCTCCACTGGAAAGGGGGCTGTCAAATCCCCCTTTTTCCCATATCTAATCTTCGCATAAGTATCATGGTGCAAACATATCATTAGATGATATAAATATGGTGGAACACCCATATCCTGAAGGATATCCCACAATTGATCACGCTGCACCATGTCAAATGCGGATTTGAGATCCACAAAGGTTAAGTACAAACTGCCACCGTCCAGGATAACAGTTTTCCAATGGATTAGTTGCAGTCGAAATAACTGGTTGATTGTTGAGGTTTTGCTCCTAAAACCAGCTTGGAAAGGGATTAAGATGTTAAATTCATTGATCCAGGACTGCAACCTGCCTAAAAGGACGTGAGCAAACAACTTTTGTGTCACGTCTATTAAACTTATTGGGTGATAATTAGCATGGTTCATAGCGGAGCCTTTCTTATAAATCGGGATAATTTCCGCCCCTGCCCATGTCGGAGGGAGTTCCATGCCTTGAAAGATGGCATTAAAAACTTTGTTAGATATGGAACCCACGCAGAGCTTTCATTCTAAAATAAATCCCCAGGGATTTTATCTAATCCAGGGGCTTTGCCCGGAAGCATTTTGGCCAAAGCTACTGGGACTTCTTTTGCTGAACAAACGGGGGCATTAGAAACCACAAAGAATTATAATCTATGGGGTGCCTGTCAGGTTGTTTTCCTTCCTCCGATTTGGAATATCGAGATTGGAAGTGGAAACTCCAGACTTTCTCCCCTAGGTTCGATTCTAATGCCAATTTGCCTTCGGACCGACCAGTACTCACTAGATTTCAGAAGGTCCTCATGTCTCAGTTATCTAAGGCTAGTTTTATTGCTTCCCATTTATCTGCTTCCCATATGGATTTAGCCTTTGCTACAATTTGCTCGTATATTGCCCTGGTTTCCATAGAACAAATAGTTTCCTTATCTTTAACTGCTAACAACAGGGCACTTTTGGCATCTCTACAAGACTTATTATACCAAGAATTTGTATTACTGATACGGGGAGTGACTTTAACATCAGTATTATAAAAGAACTCTGCGATTTTACCAAGCATTTCCTGGTGATTTTTAGCTAATTCCTGTAAACAGCCAGGGCTAGAGTCGATTATTGGTAATTGGGAAGCCATTTCCAAGTGGGGGATAATCTGTTCATAAAGGACAGCCTTTCTGTCATCGGATTGGACAAATGTTTCCCACCGAACTCTTCTGCCTCCACCTGTTGCTACCAGATTTGGATTTACTGGGGTAGAATAGCCTTGAACTGACTCCAGGTTTGGCAGATTGATTTTTAACACCAGTAGGTTATGGTCACTTTCGCAGCGGAGGTGTACTGCGAAATCCAAAACTCTGTACCACAGTTCCACATCTACCAATATATAGTCTATAATTGAAAATTGGACAATCTTATTATAGGAAGGGGTGGCCCGGCTGTCTGAGGGAAAGCGTCCGTTGCATGCCCTTAGCATGTGTATTAGGGTAAAAGAGTTCATTTGAAGAACTAACGGGGACCAACTCCTGGCCAAGTAGGTGTTACAGTCAAGTATTGACCATACAGAATCCTCCTCACTAGTGATGGGGGTATTCAGGCCTTTTAACGGTTCAAAGTGGCAATTGAAGTCTCCCCCAATTATTATGTGAGCGGTCTGAGGCAGGATATGTAGAAAGGTTATCAAAGAGTCTAAAACCTGTGAAGTCGACCCCTGTTTCACTGGACGTGAATAAATATTAATAAGCGCTATTTTCATATCTTTATTGAATATTAGAAGAATACAATGAATATCAATGGACAGCGTATCTAGCACTTTAATTTTTCATCCCAAGTGAATTCCGACCCAGATGGATAGGTCACCCAAAGGTCTTCCCCTGGTCCCTTGAATAGCTGGAATGAAGTGTTCTACATACCCTACTCTGCAACCGGGAACCCTTAACCAAGTTTCCTGGAACAAGCAGATCTCATGGGCATCAACATAGTCGCCCCAATCTGGAAGGCCCAATTTCAAACCTAGACCGGCTACGTTCCAGGATAAAATATTAATAGTCTTCTCTAATACTATATGGAAACACGAGTTAATCATATCCAGGGGCCCACTTTGTTGTATGTTCAAGGGGATAGCCGTTGTCAAATCTTCATACTCTAGTGACTCCTGTCTCTGTGGGACAGAATTGTATAGTGCACAGTTAGATGTACACCGGGGTTCAGATAGGGCAATTATCTTTGGGGAGGGTTGCAAGGCCTGTTTATCTGAATTTTGATTTTCTCGAAGGCAGAGATCAATATAAGTATTCGGGACTGGGCTCGAATTTTCCTGCAACTGGGCTAGTCAGTCAAACAGGTCCAGGGGGCTGAAGCGATTGTTTACAGATATGTTAAAGTACTCCTTGTTTCCCTAGTCTTCGGCTAAGTGTGGCGGGACGTTATTCTGTGCACGCTTTTCCCATTTTTTATATACACTATCCATTCTATCCAAGAGAGGGCTGGGCGGATAGAAATAGTCCAGTGGGAGTATTTGAATGCCTCCTAACCCTTTGGGGGTTTGTCCTCCTTTAAGAATATAATGAACTGCCCTCCTATCTCTGAAATGTATCACCACACAGTCCCCTGAAATATCTTTTTGTCTCTGTCCAAGCCAGCTAAACCTACGCGCAAATAGAATTTCAGTATGTACCCGGTAAGGGAGTGGTCTATGTTCATTCAACCAATGAATTCATTTATTTTTCAATTCCATAAATGTTTCACCCCGACCCGGCTCCAGGGATGGAATTGCAGCTAAGATGACCACATAAGGAGTTGATTCTGGGGGTAGATCTATGCATTGGAGAGCAGGTTGAGTCGGACTTATTTTCGGGAGTGTAGTATTCCTTACGGGATTTGGCACTAGATATGTAACCTGGTGAGCACCATCCATACCTGTGCCACAGGCCTCAGAATTATAGTTTTGATCTTTAGGAATAGGATCAGGGACCCTAGAATGAGTGCTACTCACAGGATGGTTTTCAAAAGTGTGTCCACTGGGCAAATTTCGATTATGTGTATTTGAATGGCCTGCTGTGGTATCTATATGCCCACCGGGGGAAAGGGAAGCCTGCGTGCCTTGGTTCTTGACAGTCTTATTTACAACCTTTAAACTGTCACTACTTTTTAATACTGCATCGATTTTGGGTCCCCAAATATCGATAGTTGTTTTTAGTGTATCAATACTTTTCAGAACATTACTAAGTTCTGATTTAAGGAGCTGATCCCAAAAAGTTTTAAACTCCAATTTAAACACCTTGACCCAACCCGGGACATCAGAGTTTATATGAGCATCCAAAGGGCTAGTCTCTGCAGTAATGATAGACTCTCTTTCTATGGAAGAACCAGCTCCTCTTCCCCCCTGACTGTACGCTTCTTTTGCGCAGGACATTTCCTTGTCCCTCTCCCACCCATATCTACTCTATTAACTCTGGTTATGGATGCACTAACTTGTATACTACAAAAAACAAATAATAGCAACGGGTCAGAACAAAGTATAACTATCTATATAAACCGTGTAGTCACAACAGGGTACAATCACGAAATCCAGATAAAGTAATTCGTGGTGAAAAATGTATTCCCATCAGATACCCATCCTGTACCGCCCTACATCATTTGGGATCCTTCACCCGAAGGAAGTGGATAAGCATCCACTGTGGATTAGGTAGATTGTAGCCTAACCTATTTGAAGGATACACAGATGTAATGAAGAGAAGAAGGTATCAGGGGGTAGTCTGACTAGCAGTGCAAAGAAATTAGTGAATGTGCTGTGTGCAAAAAATGTGAATAAGTTAAGATTGGGTTGCGGAAATGGAAGGTAAATTTTTAATGAGATCCTATCCACACCCAAGAATAAAAACAGTGCAAAGTAGTATGTAACAAATGACTACTTAGATAGAATCGAGGTTGACATGTTTCTGCAGTTGAATAGGGTCAAAAGATCCCCTCCTGCTTCATCAGGACCTTAACGAAAACGCTACTGCTAATGTGTAAAATAAAGTGATAAAAAAAGATCATATCACCCACTATATGGGGAATTCACTCTCCACCTCTCCCGGCTACAGCTCAGGTAGAAATGGAGCACCGCTCTGTCCGTCGGTACTCCGGACATCCGTCTTGGATGTCTCTGTTGGCCTCCCACAGAGACAGCCAAGACGGATGTCCGGAGTACCGACGGACAGAGCGGTGCTCCATTTCTACCTGAGCTGTAGCCGGGTGAGATGGAGAGTAAATTCCCCATATAGTGGGTGATATGATCTTTTTTATCACTTTATTTTACACATTAGCAGTAGCGTTTTCGTTAAGGTCCTGATGAAGCAGGAGGGGATCTTTTGACCCTATTCAATTGCAGAAACATGTCGACCTCGATTCTATCTAAGTAGTCATTTGTTACATACTACTTTGCCCTGTTTTTATTCTTGGGTGTGGATAGGATCTCAATAAAAATGTACCTTCTATTTCCGCAACCCAATCTTAACTTATTCACATTTTTCGCACACAGCTCATTCACTAATTTCTTTGCACTTCTAGTCAGATTACCCCCTGATACCTTCTTCTCTTCATTACATCTGTGTATCCTTCAAATAGGTTAGGCTACAATCTACCTAATCCACAGTGGATACTTATCCACTTCCTTCGGGTGAAGGATCCCAAATGATGTAGGGCGGTACAGGATGGGTATCTGATGGGAACACATTTTTCACCACGAATTACTTTATCTGGATTTCGTGATTGTACCCTGTTGTGACTACACGGTTTATATAGATAGTTATACTTTGTTCTGACCCGTTGCTATTATTTGTTTTTTGTAGTATGCTAGGGATTGTAGCAATGCTAGGTCAATAAATATTCCCTGTTAAAACACCCTCCCATTGTTAAAACGTGCACTAACTTGTGCCAGGGTAGGTCTAATGAGTTTTTAAATATTTCTTGAATAGATGCATCTACAATGTCAGGGGAGCTTGGGTCAGCCAACTGGGTCACACTAGACAATCTTGGTGTGTGGGACAAACCCCTTTCTGTGTGTTCAATTTCACTAGAAACCTGTTTTAACATTCCATCAATGGCAGTAAGATAGGGATGAGCAGTTTGCTTAGAGGATTTCTGTCTACTGTTGGGCTTTTGGCAAGGGGGAGTAGTCATACCCATATCTATTACTCTTCCTACGTGCAACTGAACCGAAAATTGGCTAACTAGAGTGTTATTGATTTCTAAGCAATCACAGTAAAATTAAACCCTTAAAGTTTGGCGAGCCCACATACACAGTAAAATACGAGTTTACAGAAACCTGTGTTCTTACAGTGTCCCGCAATAGAGAAAGTCCGTATACAGATTCTCACAGTCCGGACAACAGAGGGGTAGCCCAGTACTGTCTCTCCCAGTCACGGACAGGCACAGACAGGCCCACCCTTGGTCCCGGGCTTTGTCCCGGGCTTTGTCCCGTGCTGCGTCCTGTGCCGCAGAAAAAGGGGGAGTGGCTTTTAGGCGCGATGTCAGCGCCTCCCCCTGAATTGGTACAGGTGTGAGTACAGTGTTGCACCCTGGGGGCTGTAGTCCAGAGCCCGGGTGTAGGCGGCAATATGCTTGATGTCCGTGGCAACAGGCAGCCCTCCTCCTCTTTAGCACAGCCTGAGTTCTCCTCCTTGCAGGTCAGGTCAAAAAACACTCCCGCAGGACAGGGGCAGAAGCAGCGCTTTTAGGCGCAATGACAGCGCCTCCCCCTGAGTTGGTACAGCTGTGAGTGCAGTGTTGCACCCTGCGGGCTGTAGACCAGAACCCGGGTGTAGGCGGCAATACGCTTGATGTTCATGGCGACAGGTAGCCCTCCTCCTCTTGAGCACAGCCTGCGCTCTCCTCCTCTCAGGTCAGGTAAAAAAACACTCCAGCAGGACAAGGGCAGAGGCAGCGCTTTTACGCGTGATGTCAGCACCTCTCCCTGAGCTGGTACATGTGTGAGTGCAGTGTTGCATCCTGGGAGCTGTAGTCCAGAGCCCAGGTGTAGGCGGCAATATGCTTGATGTGCGTGGCGACAGGCAGCCCTCCTCCTCTTTAGCACAGCCTGCGCTCTCCTCCTTGCAGGCCAGGTCAAAAAACACTCCTCAGGTTATTGTTTAATCACTGTTTTTTCTCTTATGTTATACGCGGCTCATGTAACTTGTAATTCACTAATCCTCATGTAAAGCGCTCTGATACCTCCGGGTCTCGCCAGTGCTATATAAAACTCTGCAAATAAAACACTGCTGTGTTTTACATGTCCTGATAGTGAAATACTGCCAATTTAGTTTTTCACTTTTGAAAGGCTATCTGTCACATAGGCTAAAACGGGAGTTGCTTTATACCATCTTAGAAGCATACCTTTCCATTGGGAAAAGATTTAAAAATGGAGTTAAGGTTCTCTGACCATAGAATTTGATACCACATCTTTTTAGTTAAGATGGTTTTTAAATTATATGTTTGAAAATGCCATTTTTAGAAAGTAACCAAAACACTAAAAGATGATGGAAGAAGCGCTGAATCCTTTCAGGCACTCACCCTAGTCACAGATCTGAGATGAATCCATCATCTTTCTTTAGCTCACTACGCCAACCCAGTTTTTGAACTTTTAGAAAGTAGGCATTTTCTTGTAAACCATTCTGTATGCCTCTTCTGGTTTGTGCATTGACTGTCTGGTTGTGGAGTGACAGGGGCTAGGGATGTGCATTCACTGTAGACAGCCACCAGGGTGGTGTTGATATATGTCCTGCCTTTCCTGGGAGATGCATTGCTGGACTGAATAGACCTTGGCTGGCTTTAGAGTGGTGGGAAGAGTTTCCCTTGAACCTGAATAGGCTGTGTCTCCATTACACAATGCTGTCTCCAACTCCTGTGGCCCTGCTGCACCAGAAAAGACAGAACTGATTAGACTGGGTTCAGAGACCCTTGTCCCAAAGACAAAATGGAGTGTAAGTAGATAACCTTCAACGCCAGAGAATTAGATCACTTCTGGATTCAGGAGGAACCTTTGCCTAGAAGAAGAGCTGGAGCGCTGTGAGGAGGAGTACTGCCGCTTTGCTGTTTGCTTTGCTAGGTTGACCTGCAGTTGTTGCTTCTGCCAAGGAAAGGACAAAAACTGGACTTGTGTGTGCTAGCGTCCTGTTCTGAAGTTTCAGGAACACCAAGACTACACCTGCAACTGACTGACCAGCACCTCCACTACTGTGTGGACTCCTGCATTTAAAAAAGCACCAATTTCAGTTCCTGGGCACTGAGAATTATGTGGTTGGTCCTGCAACACAAAGAAAACCAACTCTGATGCCATCTTCACCACCAAGACGAGCAGCGAGGTCCGGGGCCCCACCCATGAACTGCACGATGCACCACCTTGTCTACACTGCAGCTCCGATGCCCTTCGACACCAGCAGTTATCGGTCTTTCAGGTGCTCACACCGACGTCGTCACCATCAGCACCTGAGTCCCATTATTGCTGAGCTAGTAACCGACAAGGGTGACTTCACGAGTCTTTGACTTTGCAATGCTTCACTAGAACTGAAGCCTCACCACTGACTGAACTGACTTCCCCTGTCCTGGACTCAGCGTATACCTCCTTTTCGACATGACCCCTCGCCTTAGCCATGGCAACCAGGGAACGGACCTCAACCTCAGCCCCAATGCCTCACCTCCATGATACCGTGCATCATCCAAAGATTTTGCTCTAAGGTACTGCTGCTTAGGGGTCCATGTGACTCCATGCCGTATCTCGCATTTGGCCCCATTCTTTGAATTATTGCCTGTCACAATGTCATAATAGACCCAGGTGGAGCTATTTGTTTTCTGCAAGTTCCATTTTTGAGATCATTGTTTTAAAGTCTTATTTTAATACATATAAGCTGAATTTTTGTTGTTTTGGTCTTGTTTGGTTTAGATAAAGTAACTTTATTTTTCTAAACAGGTGTGGTGTCCATTTCTGGTGTTTTCACTGTGTTACTGTGAGTGTGGGTACAAATGCTTTACACATTGCCTTTGGGTTAAGCCAATCTGCTCATGCCAAGCTACCAGTAAGTGGGTAAGGGGTAAGTGTGTATCCCCCTTACCCTGACTAGAAGCAAGAGTGCCTACTTAGACAAAGGTGCATTCCTCTGCCAACCATAGACCCCCAATTCTAACAGTGCTCTTATATTTAGACCTGAGAGAACAGTCACCGGAAGCACAAAAGATTAATAGAAATGTTACTGGAGAGATTTAGAATGAGGAAGCTCTGTGCCTCGCTTGCTTGCGAGTATAGACGGCTTCTGGAGAACTGATACTGTACATTATTTCCGAGCGGTAAGTATTAACGCACATGATGGCTTGTTTCTCCAAGATATAGTGTGGAGTTGTTGGAAAATGTGTGTTCCGTTAAGAAATTTTCGGTGCATACTTCTAAACTGTCGATCAGCAAATAAACACGAGGCTGACATAGCTGATCTCATACTTAACCTTGAAATTGACATAGCCATTCTACCTGAAACTTGGCTTTCTGACTCCTCGTCGCCTTGCTTAGACCTATTAGTCCCATCGAACTACCATATTCTGAGGCAGGATAGAAATATCAGAAAGGGTGGAGGAATCGCTTGTATATATAGATCTGACATATCCATAACAAAAATACAGGCTGACCCCTTAGAGTCTTGTGAATATCTAGGCATGTCCTTCAGATCATCAGACAACCAGAATTGCAAACTCCATGCACTCTATCCCACCCCGGGCACTAAGACCAAATTCATTGACCAGATGATAGAAATCATTACTACTAACTCTAATCTGCAATCAAATGATACTTTCTTAGGAGATTTCAACATTAATTGGGAGGATCATGATGATAATCAAATCACCCTGTTTAAAACCTTCCTGGACGAGCAATTGTTAATCCAAAGATGTCATCTCCCTACCGACACCAAAGGTTCCACCTTAGAGTGGATCGTAGCTAAAGAGAAATCAATCGAGAACATACACTGTAATCACAGCCTGTGATTGGTCGGATCACCACATAATTACATTCGAAATTCCCCTCAGAAGAACTAAATCATCTGCACAAGCTATCAAACCCAAAAAATGGACCAGGGACAAAAGAGGAATTAATATGGAAAGCATAGCAGCACACTGCGTAACAGATTTGCAGCCACCCAAGAGCATGGTTGACGTCAACGACCTAACCCTGCACTATAACAAATCAATGTCCAGCATTATTGAGGACTTAGCCCCGCTAAAACTGAAAAGGGTCTCGGACAAAGACAAAAATCCGTGGTTCAATGGTGCCCTTAATAAAAAAAGAAGGTCACTGAGATTATCAGAACGTAAATGGCGACAACACCCATCTTCACCTCATCTAATCCTACTGAGACAATCCAGGAAAGCGTATAACAAAAGCATTATTAAAACAAAAAAAGAATTCTTCAGGAAAGAATTGGATAATTCAGTGAATAGACCTAGGAAATTATTCGATCTACTTAAAGATCAATCAAATAAATCTGCCAAAGTGGCTCCAGTCATGTCCAAAACAAGCTTAAATAGCGAAGACTTCTCAGTGTTCTTTACCGACAAAGCTATCACATTGGAGAAGGAACTCAAAAAAACAGCTGAAGACATTGAAATTGAGAAGGGTATGGGGGATTAGGTTCAGGATGAGCAAGAATCTGACAAACCTAAAAACAATGCCCGATGGTCAGATTTTATACCGGTCAGTGAATTAGACATTTCGAAGATCATGTCAACCACCAAACTAAATAATCACTACAACGATCTCTTACAGGCAAAGTGCTGGTCATCCATAAACCTCCTGCTAATCCCGTCGTGTACTAAGGTCATCTTTATCCCAAGGCCAAATACCGGCTGGCCTAAAAAAAGGGCAAGTCATTCCTCTCCTTAAAAGACCCACAGAGAACCCCTCAGATCCGAACAATTTCAGACCTGTAACTAATATTCCCATGTTGGACAAAATTCTGGAAAAATGTGTCCAACAACAACTTAGTCTACACATCTCTGATTTCAAGCTGTTAAACGATTGCCAATCCGGTTTCCGTCCAAACCACAGTACTGAAACTGCAATTCTGCACATAGTAGATGACGCGTTACTGGCTCTCGACCAGAATGAAACTTGCCTATTAATCTTGTGGGACCTGATGGCAGCGTTCGACATGGTGAACCATGTCAAAATTCGCGATCGATTGAAAAACAGAATGGGAATTGAGGGTACAGTTCTAACCTGGTTTAGCTCCTTTCTTGAGAATAGATCCCAAAAATGTATCGTCAACCAAACCCTCTCAAACGCAACCCATAATACTATAGGAGTTCCACAAGGCTCTAAGCTATCTCCGGCACTTTTCAATCTATACGTAGAACCTCTAACGGAAATACTACATAAAGATAACATTGCTTTCCACATGTATGCTTATGACACTCAATTGTACATCAAGGTCGCTTCGTCCGATGATATAAAGAAAATGAACTTAGCGCTAACAAGAACCCTACTATGGCTAACCAAGAACCACTTAAAGCTAAATCCTCAGAAAACTGAATTCTTACTGATTACACCCCAGAAAAGCAAAACTATGATTGCACAATGGTCCAACCTCATCACTGCTCTAAAGTGCACTCCGAAGATCATCGACTCAACGAAATCACGGGGTATCATTCTGGACAAAAACTTGAACATGGCAGCACACATCAACACAATGGCAAAAAACGCCAGTTTCCACTTAAGCTACTTGCGTAAACTAAAACCATTCCTAGACAAAGCAGACCTCAAAACAGCAGTCAGGCACTGGTCATTTCAAGGATCGAATATGGTTGCACTACCCTGGCAGGGCTACCGAAGATCTCAACAGCCCCATTGAAAGCATGCCTTAATGCAGCCACAAGACTTATAATGGGTTACAAAAAATTCGACCATATCTCTCCGCACTTGAAAGCCCTCAACTGGCTACCATTCAAAGCAAGAATTCATTTCAAGCTGGCATGCATCACTCATAAAGCTGTACACAACAATTATCCAGTCTACCTTGCTCAGAAACTCACGCTTTTGGGAGGGACCCGATCCTCCAGGAGCAAAGCAGATCTACTACTGAAACCAGTTTGTTTCTGTAAGAAAATAACTTATGACCGAGCGTTCTCAGGGGCAGCACTGAGAATTTGGAACACCCTCTCCCCTAACATCAGAAGAATTACAGACATAGCAACATTTAAAAAGGAGAGAAAATCGTTTTATATGAGGAAATATCTTCCCTAAATGTTTACAGTGGATCGTCTGTTTATTAACCTGTCACATGTGCTTAAATTTAAAGCAAGCAATTCTCTATCCAGTTCTGGATTTATATATGCTTTCTATTGTGGTTTTATTTTTCAAAAGACTTTATGGTATCCTATCTCCCGACTAATATATATGTTATATACTTTCCGGAAGTGTAAATCTCGGAAACCAGTAAGGTTGCGTATTGTAAGTTTCTGACTGTTGAAATTGCACCTGTAAAGCGCTCTGACACCCTATGCAGGGTCATGTCTGCGCTATAGAAAACACTAAATAAAATAAAAAAATATAAAAATTAAGATGCATTGTGTAGTTCACTCTAAAGGGCTTTGTAGTCATCTCTTCTCTACAAAAATTCTCCAGGGCAAGCAGTGAGTACCACAGAAAGTTACTTTTTTCGCCTCTTCATCCCCTATACTCTTTGCTAATTTTACAATAATGCAGATGGTCTTCAACTCCTCTAGACTTAAGTCAGCGACCTGCACTTGCCTTGTTCTTGAAACTGAATTTGGAAAACAAGACCTTTTTTCACACTGAACTTCCACTCCATAGCATGCCCTCCACTGTGGCTAGAATCTGCCCACAGTAGTGATGATGTGGCTCTTGGCTCAGCCTAATGTCAGGCAGGCTTCCGTCTCCTTCCAACTCTTCCTGAATGCGCTTTCTGTTACCCTTCTGATTCGCCATCTATTTTCTGCACTATTGCCGGATAGCCATGTAAGCAAATTAAATGCACACATTTCTTCTCTGTTTGATTTTGCAAATAGAAGAGCAGTGGTGATATCTGAAGCAGATTACCTGCTAGGTGCACTTGTTGGTCTTCCTATCAAATAAGAAACTGGTGATTTTTACAGTGCACATATTTACGGATTATAGTGCTGTGATTAACAAGGGGTCATCATTACTCAACTCACTTATCTCATTTTAGAACTATAAAACGGTCAGTCTGCCATGCCACGATCAAACCTGTGTCTAGGAGGTTTATAATAATGATTATGATAAGTAGATTTATGTAGTGCATAGCGTAATGTCAGGGGGTTGCAGCAGTAGGCGCTGTTATAACAAGTGTTACACAATTTAATGCTACTCATTTTATCCATGCTGGATGGATGCACGGCTGAGCTGGTCCTGCTAGATTTCAACCTGGCAGGTCACACAGTGATATCAGCAGCGAACACATAACCTACTGAGCAGACACTCTAACTAGGGCAGAAAGACTAGAAATCCACTTAAATATGACAATTTCTCAGGAAGTACAGTAATAATACAATCACAAGTCTTCCAAGCCCTCTGGATGAAGTTTTAATTTATTGTTTTTGGTATTGATCTAAGTCAATAGTGGCGAATGACCATCCCAAACACACCAGCCCTAAACACATGAAGCAATCACATTCGCGTTGAGATATGTCAGCATCATTATAAAGGAAACAAAACTGCCCCCAGCAAGATCCAACCCCCATCTCATGTCTCAAAAGGTACACAAGGTAGGCGTGGGCGGAAAATCCGTTCCGCTCACGGATTTTGCGGATTTTCGGGAAATCCGCAATCCGCGAGATTTGCGAATCTCCCGCAAAATCCGCAAATCCGCGAGCAGCGGATTTTGCTCGCACTGCTCGCGCTGTTCGCGTGAGTTCGCGTGAGTTCGCGCCCCGCGAATAAGTGCAAAATTGCAGAAATACGATTTTAGCAAAACTGAAAGTAACTACTTACCAGGTTCAAAAGTTCAGGCTCATCATTAGTAGCCATTTCCTGTAGTGCTTCCTGAGGGGCCCCTCCAGAGTTCAGTTGCCAGTTGAAACTATTATGTGACCCTGCTCTGAACCTCAGAATAGTTACACATATGCCACAAAGGTCCTGAATTACAGCTAAGGGAGACAAGCAGGAGCCAGGCTGGAAGTTAAAATCCATTAATCAGCCCCTAATTCATTATTGTCAGTTGGGGCAGGGCAGGTGTTGTAACTAATTTTGCAACAATGAAAGCACTTAGCAAGTGCAAAAGATCACTAATCAGGGCGCACTAAGGAAGCAGGTGCCAGCTAAAAAAATATTCTGTGACACATTAATCAGCCCCAAATTAATTCAGGTCACTTGAGGCAGGGAAGGTGTGCTTTGCTTTGCCGAAAATAATGTACACTGGACAACCAGAGGGTGTGGTGATGAAACAGAGGGTGGCATGGGTGGGCCAGAGGGTGGCATGAGTAGTCAGAGAGTGGCAGTGGTGACAGAGAGTGGCAGTGATGAAGAAGAGTGTCCCAAACAGGCTGGACACGTAGAAACAACAAGTTCGCGAAACTTGCGACCCGACAGGTAAGTTCGCAATTTGCGAAAGTGTACAAAACCCTCGCGAACTGGCAGAAACACGGGCGAACACAAAAAAAAAAAATCCGCAAATTCGCGGGAATTCGCGGATTTTGCGGATTGCGAATCCGCAAATCCGCAAAATTCGCGAACGCGAGATCCGCAAAATTCGCTCATGCTTAACACAAGGCAATTTCAGATTGAGAATGCAGAGAGGAAAAAGTCAGGAATATAACAGTAACCCTACTCTGCGTGGCCAGAAGCAATGATGCAGGTGTCTTTACTCTTTAATGTGATATGAATGTTCATGCTTTTTTTTCTTACCTTACTCAAATGCTATATAATGCTGAGGCATTTAATATGTTTACAGTTTCAAAAGGAACCCACTTGCTGCCTGCTGAGCAGTAAATTAATTCAAAATTTCATGAATCACATACACATTTATGGGAGCTTTGTTTGGACCCCTGGCATCCAAATTCCTGTATCGAATGTGCCAGGCGGAGTTAAGATGAACATTCCCTCCGCCACAGATGTGCAGAGCCCTAGCACCATTAGCAAACCAAACAGCACCACACATTGTTCAAGCCCTCCCTAAAATTCACCAACACAAATGTCACTGAGTATTCAATATGCATGTTTTATTTGAGATATTTGGACAAATCTTTGCATATTATAAGATTTTGTAAATTTGTGCACCACGAAAGGGCATCTTTTATTCTAATTGTTTCACCATTTTAAAACTTGGTAACACAATCTAAACAAATACACTCCATGCCATGCAACATAATTCCATTCAGCATATTTCCACTCAACACCACACACTTCCACTCCACACAATTTAACTCTACACATTTGCATTCAACCCCACATGATTCGTCAACAAACCACATATTTCAACTCAACAACACAATTACACAACACACCACATACATCCAAACCACTCCACAGAATTCCACATCATACCAACAAATTAAACAGAACACCAAATAATTAAAATCCACAACATCCAACTCCACAACACAAAATGCCATTCCACATAACTGCACTCGATAAAGCACAATTACACTCCACATAATTTCAGTACACTCAATTTTTACACCTCACAATTCCACATCTAACAATTCCACTCCACACCACATATATCCACTCCACACCAATCCACAACACAAGGGGAAAAGACATTGTCAATTACATCTCCAATACCTCTAACTCTCACACATGGGAGACCAATTTGCATTGCAAATGCTTGTTTTACTTTCTTTCATGCTGCTCTGCAGCAATGCTGCTACACAACATTACTTAGAAGCATAAACAAATAACTCTATCATAGGCAAACCATATTGGTTCTGCTAATGCTGGTTTTAATGGGCTCAGGCACAGAAATATAATGCAGGCTGGTGATATGTCAGTAAGATGGCAGCCTTATTATTGTATGTATAAAATGAAAGAATCACTGTTATGCACTTAAGGTGCCAGTGGAGTTTTGAAAACAGATTTGTAAAGTGTTCATTGTAAAACATCTGCAATGTTTTATTTCTCAATTTTCCTCTCCTGCTTTTTCTTATTGCCTTTTCTATCCATCACACTTTAATATTTTGTCTGTATTGATGTGTTTTACCCTTTTAGATTTTTTTTATCTTTGCTATTGTTTCCCTTCTCAGTCATTCTCTCTCCTCCTGTTTTAGTTTATAATCTGATTCCATCTCTCGCAATTGTAATTGTAATTGTATCAATTTAGCACTTACTACCCCTGATAAGTAGTCAAAGCACTTCTTAGCGAGTATCACGCTACTCCGGAACCCAAAAGGATTAGTGGTGGACTAATATAGGGAAATATTAGCATAGTATTAGTATTAGCATTAGTATTTGTACTTGAAGGTATATGCTAATTTGAGCGAAGGACATGTAAATTAGTTAGTTGGATTGAATAGTGTAATGGAGGCATAGAGAAGGGAAGACATTCATCAGTGTTAATTGGGAGATCATAGTAGTAAGTTGAGGTCTGTGATGAGTAAAGGAGAGAGGGAGGAGGTAAGAGCCTGTAGTAAGGGATCAGGGAGAAAAAATCAAGAGTAAAAAAAATAGGTATTGAATGAGACAAAGGAGATAACATCAGGGAGAATTTAGTAGGGTTCTTTGGGAGATCCTAGTAGTAAACTGATGTTTGGGCGAGCCAAGAGGTGTAGAGGAGGGAAGAGTTGCAGGTCCTCCTGGCTGCCCGCAGTCCAGCTTAATGTCATCAGGGACAGGAATGTCGTGCCCCAGGAGATGAATGAGACTTGTAGGGCTATGATGCAGCATCTTTTTCCTTGCACTCAATACATGTGTATCCAAAACAATTGTGTGGCTTAAGAGAAAACTGTTTGCTGTGCATTGGACTCATTTCACACACTTACTACTTGTTTACAATACTACCAATATCCTACTCCTTGGATGAAAGGTGGACTATCAAGAAAGGACTGCTCTCTTTTAATAACACACAAAGTACTTAAGTCCAGGATGCAACTTATGAATATAAATTAATGAACTCTAATCGTGTTTCTTGATTTTTCAGCACAGGCTGGGAGACCCCTACGGAGACTATCATCATACAAAATGCTTTAATAATGTATGTCTATGTACTTTGTTAACATCACCATCAAAATAACCGTTAAAGTACAGCTTAACTTCTATGCATGTTACTGTGAAAAAACAGCTAGCTAGAAATGTAGGATTAGTACTGACAACTAATATATATTTTTAAGGGGCCAAATAAATGTTTTTGTTGTCTTTAACCATATGGGATGAGCCATTTAGCATGTTTCATAATAAAAAAAAAAACAACATAAATGTGAAACTGTAGAATGAAGTGGGAAGTTGCGGATAACAGTGTGTGATATTTCCATACATTATTAAATTTGGTTGGATACATTCTTTTTAGCATCATACCACAGGAACATTTTTGGGTCCAACACTACTGTTGAATTGCCTTAAATGCATTTTTTTTAAACTGGAAAATGCAGGTGTTTGTGGTATCAGATCCACTTACCAATTGCAGTAGTCTGTTAATTAACTTAAATCACAAAAGACAAACAGTAAATATGATCCCTGAACAGAGTATACAAACATAAAACAAAGCATTAGATATTTATTGAGCTGCATTCCAATCCTTAATAAGAAACACAAAGGCACCAGGTTCCGTGCCAGGATGATATATATTTTTTTAAGAGTAAGAAGCTGATCTATTTGAAAGTCTCAAGAGTAATGTGCGGTTGTACTTTAGTTCTGCCAGCATTCAGGTCATGGCTAGACACAGCCTCTTGTCCCCCAGGACATTATCACTATTGACAAAGAATCTGGCTGGTTGCAAATTTCAAAATGTCACAATTTCATAGATAGCACTCTCATAATCTAATGGTACTGATAGAAAGGGTTCATGGAGGGGAATCAAAAGGGTTTGCTGTTCATTTCATACAAACAGCAGCAAAGCCAAGAAAGTTAACCCTGATTAAGGTGGTTGATACATTGAAAAGGGTGTTAATCTTGCACCACAAAACAGTACTTATTCAGTTAAGTACTTTAGAAGCACTACAGAGGTGCACAGCTGAGCGGCTGGGTATTCCGTGCCTTTTTAGGTGGAGCCTGGGCAGCGCATGCTCTGCTCTGCGAGCCATGCTGTATTGGAGTATGTACTTGAAGCCCTGCCCAGTCTCTCCTGATATTTGTCATTGGCTTGTGTCATTGTCCTTCGTAAATCATGGCTTCTGATTCGTTATTAGGCTTCTTAGTCCCTCCTTAGTCCCGCCTTGTCTTCATTTGTAACCTCTCATGAGGACTGGCACTTTTACTTCGGTTGTTACACAGTATGTCTTTTTTAGTCTGTAAGCACTATTTTCTTTAATGAGTTTCTCTTACTGCAGGAGTGACCACTGGCTTGTTTATTCAACTCGTAGCAAATAGGGAGCTCTTCAGGGGCCATGGAAGACAGAAGGGGGCAACTCAGTGATTACTTCAAGCATTTGGAATGCAATAGGTCTCAAATTTGAGAGAGTAGAAGCTATTGGCATTATAATTGACAATGCCTTTTTATTTATGTTTTAAAAAATCAAAATACAAATAAAAGGCATTGCCATTTACAATGCCAATAGCTCAAACTTGTGTAAATTTGAGACCGATTGCATTGCAGATTCATGTTAAAACAGGGGCAGAGAGGTACTTGAATCATTAAACTTGTATCGTCATCTGTAGGCCACCTGCATGAGGTTTTCATGAAGTGCGTACAGATGCATGCTGTTCTTATTAATCGGATGTGCATACAACCATATGTGCCTGCTTTGGTATCACGATCCATGTGACTGCGCCATATAAATTCCAGCAACCCTCACCCCTTTCTATACAAGGGATGGGATGCATTAAGCTAACAAGGATGCAGAGGTACTAAATCGTGCCAGGAGTCACTTTACCGACTTGTGCAATAACCTTGCAAGCACAACGCCCTAGGGTCTCCATCCATAGCAAAATCAGACCTGTAGATCACTTACCCTACCTAACCACAAAAGCTCCACCACATGTTATAATCAGCCTCTTCAAGTTCAAAAACATCTTACCATTTATAAACCCTAATCTTACTGGACTGCAAGATAATTTTAATCTGCCCCTGCTTCATATCAGTGGTGAACGGAAGTCAATGAATGCACACTGACCCCCATTGTCAACTGTCCATGTAAAAGACAAGCATGATTTGCAAAACCAGCTCTGCCAAGTACCACACATCAGGCGTTAGACTAAAGCATTTCAGTGTAGTGATCCGCTTCACCAAACTGATAAGCAAAGTCACGCATTATAGTGCCCCCTCAACTGTTAAGCCGGAGTGTTGCTATATAATAATGTACCGATATGCAAGCTTAAGTGGCAGCATTCAGTGCAAGCTGTTCCAGGTAAGCTTGTGGGCTCTGGCGCAGCTGCAAGAGCTGCACAGTTGTACAATGTAACTCTTAGGACATGCGCTCAGCATTAGGGTTCACTGACTTCAGGATGTCAAAGTCCGTGCCTGCCCAGCCTAATGGTTACCATGACGTTGTATTGTTGTATTTTTTGAGGCATGCACCTTGAACGGGCGGCATTTCACAAAGCTTTCATGGGCTGCTGCCTGCACTAAGGGCTGCTGGGGCAATGGCAGCATAGATGGCCCCTTACACCACGTGGTAGGTTCCCAGCGATGGACCCGACCCAACCGGCGGCTCATGTACCTGCTGGCACACTGACAAACTGCTGCAGCTGGCACTATGGGAAAGAGCTCATAGCTGCAGTGCACGCAGGCGGTATCACGCAACTGGACCCGACCACACTGGCTATGCCTGAGACATGTGCGTGTGTGCTCAGGTCCCGGCTGAGCCAGAATCAAGTGGGGTGAGGAATCATTGCCACCCTCGAAAGAAGTAAGTGTGTCTAAGTTCAGTATAGTAGTTGCTTATGGCACGAAGGCTAGACTCCATTCAGTGGAGCATCTATAAGGTGATCTGCCCTCAGCAGCATTTCATCCATGGCTAAAGAACTTGCAGTTCCTCCTTGTGGCTGCAGAGCAATGCATTAAAAACAGAGGAATACCTGCCCAATACTTTCAGACAAGGCCCTAATAAAAGGTCCTTCTACTGATCCATTAACACCGGAGCCATACAAAATATATATTAATTTTATTATAGGAAAAAGTTTCATCAATTCATAAACAAACATGATAAATATCAGACCACTCCATAGTTTAAAAAATACATAAATCAATAAATCAAGTCCCAGACGCCAAATTCATACATCACAATCATAACATCATACATTCCAAATTTCAACATAACTCATACATCAATCAAACTAGTCACGTCACACATGATATCCAAAATGTATATAGCAGCCACCAGATGATTAGATGACAGAATGGAAACAGATCATCAAGGGGGTAGAGGTAGAAACAATCCAGCTGCCCCCACACGAACAACGCCAACGCGCATTTCGCTGTGTTGCCCCAGCCGGGGCTACACCTTCATCAGGGCGGAGATGTGCAGTAAGGTGTGGGACAATACACCCGTAATGTAAAGGCGCCGAGCGCAGTGGGTTTTTCTGAGAACAGGTGATGTATAAGTGCCCCAGCAATTGATGCTTCACAGTAAGGCTCAATAATGCAATCTTCGTAGGTCTTTTTTTAACGAATGCGCAAGGTTCCTTCCCCACAGCCACAGGTGGAGAACAGAAAAATAGATCCCCTGCGTCGGCAGGTAGGGTGACCTCCATCTAAAATTATCAAGGCCCCCATCACCTGGATGGTGTTTTTGTAAATCGTAGGTTTGAAGAAAGTTTCACCAGCATAGATCAAGGAGGGGGTCTCGGAAACGCCAGACATCCCGGGAGGAGGAATCGTTTTTTTAGCCGCGGTGCAGAGCAATGCATGCCATAGTAAGCCCCTGGTGGACCTCTGCTCACGGACAAGCTGCACATGAAGCCTGCTATCGTTGTCAACAACTTCCACACTCCCTGGTCAAAGGCACTCTGCAGCGGCAGAAACATGCCATGGAATGATTTGTATAAATTGCCAAGCAGACATTCCACTTTACATCATATTCAAAAAGACGGATTTTATTTTTTACATGAACTGTAGCCCTTTAGGAGCACAGTTTCTATGTGACAATGTTCAACCTGTGTACCTGGAGCCATACTTTGTACAAACCTCATTTTACACACAGTAATCATAGCTCATGCTTGTAAGAAATATGTAGAAACAGGGACAACATCCACAAATGAAGAAATTTAACTCATGCCTTGAAGCCCAATTGACATACAATGACACAGATTTGTGGTATTAGTAATAATAAAGATTGTTTTTCTACAGTGCTCGAGGTGTCACTATCACTGGAGCTTCGCAGCACTATAAATAACAGCACACCACCTCACACAATTAACATCAAATAAAAATGAAGAACGGAGACGACATCCATTCATGGGCCTTGCAGATTTCACACCAATCCTTGCAGCAGGGTCTTGAGCCTACTTAGCCATATTACACAGTGCCTATTTCAGTTTAGTACCCCTTGCCCCAAGCACTGGAGGTAAAGTAAAAGGTGGCATTTTCTTTTCCAAAAACCAGTAGTAGTAATAAATAACAATAAAAGAAAGCAACATAATTTTACAAAATGCAGGAATGATAAAGGTGAAAAACAATAGTTTTACATGGTAATTAATTAATGTCAAACTAGGGACTCCAACTGTTCGCACTAGTATATAATATCAGTGCAGTACACCCAGTATGATTTGTTTATGGGTGAACAACAATAATATCTGCAACAATAATCATAAATGAGGCGAGGAGAATGGATAATCTATCGAATGAATTCATCAGAAAGGAATGGAATTTGAGAAGAAACAGGTCCACTTAGATGGGATTTGGCTCTGCCTTTAAATGATAAGCAGTAACTCAGTACCTACACGTTATCTAACAGCAATAAAGGGCACAGAATGTTGATTTGCAAGAAAGATGAAATATTGACGCAGACATACAGTGTCACAGGTAAGAAATACTGATTTGTCTTCCTAGTCAACTATTCCTACCAAGTACCATTCCTCAGGCGTAATGCATTTCGGTGCGGTCGTTCCCCATCTGTATTGCTTAATTCTGCTGGCGAGAAAGTGCCACCCATAGTCCTTCAAATGTCACTCATAATTACTCTAACATTATGAAAATGTCACTCATAGCAATCTTAAACCTTGGCTCTATGAAATACTTGTTGAAAATTAGAATGTAAAGGACCTATCTCCCGCCTCTCCGCCTAGTTCAGTCCCACTTTGCCACTGGATTCAAGATAACCTGGCTGATGAGGGTTATGAACCCAAAACCAGTCCCAGGATGCTTGTTTCTGGTCCAGGGAAGACATGGCTTGGCAGTTCGGGCTGGACTGTTCCAATGAGGCACTGGGTCAGACTGATTTGATATGGCCATGTCTGAACTGGGGATGTGGAGTGAGCTAAAGAATGATGATGGATTAAACCCAGATCACTTAACTGGGGTGAGTGTTTGATTTGCTCAAACGCTCCGTCCATCATCCCCTTTGGTATCGCTTTGTTCGCCCTAAGTTGGCAGGGTATCCCCAGACGTGGGTCCCTTGCTCCCTTTGCCACTGGATTCAAGATAGCCTGGCTGATGAAGGTTATGAACCCGAAACCGGTCCCAGGATACTAGCTTCTGGTCCAGGAAAGACATGGCTGGGCAGTTCGGGCTGGACTCTTCCCATGAGGCACAGGGTCAGACTGATTTGCATATGGCCATATCTGAACTGGGGTGGTGGAGTGAACTAAAGAATGTTGATGGATTAAACCCAGATTACTTGACTGGGGGTGAGTGTTTGATTTGCTCAAACGCTCTGTCCATCATCACCTTTGGTATTGCTTAGTTCAGTCCCAGGGTCAGGTCTCCTCTCTTTCATTTAAAACCCGCCGCCACAGCAGCATCATGTCCGAAGTCCTGGCGCCGGAATTGCATGGCCTGTCCAAAGAGGACATGGCCGGCGCATGCACTGACTGGGACCCGAGGACTAAGGATTACTTCATGGAGCAAACTATGCTTAGGATAAAAGATCCTAAGAAGTCATTAGAATTTTATACCAAAGTTTTTGGAATGACACTTTTGCAGAAATGTGATTTTTCATCTATGAAATTTTTACTTGATTTCATGGGTAATGGGCACAAAAAGGATATCCCCAGCGAAACAAAAGAACGAACAGCATGAACTTTTTCCAGGAAGGCCACAATAGAACTGACTCATAATTGGGGAAGTGAAGAGAAGAGTTATTATAACGGAAGCTCTGAACCTCAAGGATTTGGGCACATTGGCATTGCATTTCAAGATTTCTACACAGCTTGTAAAAGATTTGAAGGTCTGGGAGTAACATCTGTGAAGCAACCAGATGATGGTGAAATGGAAGGACTTGCTTTTCTACAGGATCCTGACGGTTACTGGATTGAAATCCTCAGTCCCAACAGCATGTTAAATATTATATAAAGATCTTAGCTTTTGGGTCTGTGCCATCAAATGTTCGAAGAGATCGCTCCAGGAGGCTGAAAATGAGCCTGTACGATAAAAAGAAATATTGGAATTCTATATCTTTTTGTACTTGACATAACACTTTTTTAAAAAGGCTAACTCCGCATTTCTCCATTTTTTTTCTTTTGTGATTTTGTCATCTTTCTTGAGTGCTGTGAACATCTTGTGTAGGCCAGCCTTCTGCTGAAAAAGGTTACCTAGTGTCTGTATATTGTACAACCTCAGGAACATGGCGTTACTATATTTTCCTAATGTTTTGTAGAAAAGTAACAGATCACCTTCTTCCTTTAGCTCTTTTTCTCTGGCTTTTTCTGATGCTTCTCCTTCTCTCTGCTTTGTTGATTTCTTTCCCTGTTCTCCTATGCGCTTCTTAACGCCACAACTCAATGGCATCTTTCTGGGACTGTCTAGCTTTCTTTTTCCATAGTGCTTCCTCTACTCTCATGATGCAATCAGCATCCCATGTCCCTGAGACAGGCCATCTATAATTCTCTTCCAGATCCTTCGTGTAATCTACTCATAAATCTAAAAACAGTATGGCATCTAACCCATGCTTTTGGTACATAAAATGACCAGGAGTGTCCCTAGGCGGGACGGGAACTGCCTCTTCGAGTATCCCTTTCCTGGTTCCTATCTGACGTAATTTCGGAAACAGTGGCATGTTGGAACTAATTTGAACAAAAACACAAGATACACAAGAATGGACTGGAAACAATCATTCATACTACGACATCAAAACATTAAAAACAGATACATCCTAACTAGTACATAGAAAAAACACACTCCTGAAAAACTTTTTTACTTTATGCACTGCAAAAACAGTACAACCATACTGGTCTCGTAAGGAGACACGTCTTTACCGCATCCACCTGAATGGACACGTCTTTACCGGATCTGTGTACCCAGACCCGTCTTTACCGGGCTCAAATAAATGAACCCGTCTCTATGCGTTTCCAATAACGGTACTCACCGGGAAGCAAAACTGAAGGCCTCGGAAACTCGATACTGGACTGGACTGCTACTGCTTCTGCTGCTGCGCATGCGCCTCGGAACAGGTGGGCCTCGGGATACCTCGGACCTTGCTCTCTCAGCTTGGGCTCTGGTCGGGATGGTCCGCAATCCTCACCGCCTCGTGTGGATGCCTGGTCGCAGTCTCCGTCTCCTCCGTGAGCCTGAGGGAGTAGGCAGGAAGTCCCTCTGTCGTGTACACTTGAAGTCCGTCACGGCTATAGAAGGGGTAGGGGGCTGGACCCATATCGCCGGCGCGTGGGGAAGGGGACTCGTCCCTGTCGGGCGCCAGATTAATGTGGTAAATAATTAATTACCCTGTCATAATTTCTATACATTAATAAGGATTGCTCATAAAATGAGAGGCAAAGTCCGTGGTGTTCGATTCAAAAGGGCTTTAATGCAATAGCTCGAGCTACTGAAGAATCGGGTTCCATCACCACTAAGGTTCAGGAAGGATCGTCATCTAAATCTTTATTCACATAACACATTATATATAGTTAAACCATACATTGCATTGGATAGAGAAGGCGGAGCGCTCCAGGCGGAGCAAGTGAAAGAGAGAGATAAGAACACATGGGCGTGAAAGAAGGCGTGTAAGGAGGCGTACACGTGGGTGTTCACTTGATGAGTCATAGGTGTTTCATAGGTGGGTGAATGCATAGAGGGGGTCTGCACGGTCAGCAGGAACCTTTACCCTACTTGTGCGCGCAAAACTAGTCATGACGTGGAATTGACGTGTAACTGGGGAGAGCTGGGGGGAGCTGACTTTAGCACTAGTAGAGGAGTCTGGGATGTCAGAACGACCTGCACCTTTGGCATTATCTGATATCTTGTGTTTGGAGGATGTATTGTCTGAAGTAAAGGTCTCTCGAGCAAAGGCTGCTCATCACTAAATGCTAGTGTGTGCATATATTTCTTCGTGCATTGCGTGGGGCCATGGGCCTTCTATGGAAACGGGTTCAGTAAATCACTTGAATGGAGACAGAAAGGCTAGGCCCTATCTTCTGCAGGCGGAATATGTTTACCCCTTTCAATAGACTGGAATGTGTTTTCTGTGGAGCTGAGCAGATAACTGTAGGCAAAATACTGTCTTTGGCAGGCCAGGCTGGGCACCTCTCGGCTGAGCAGGAAGTAAGTGAGAGGTCAGGGATACATAACTAAACTGCAGTTTTCAGAGTATCAGGAGGCTCGGAGCCTTAATTCGGGTCCTGGCTCGGCTGTGCCACAAAAACGTGTGCATCTCAACTTTTAAATGTGTACCATGTAAATGCATTGGCAACATAGGCCTCAGTGCAGAATTAACGTTTCATTCATAGAGTGCCTAATAACTGACATGCTAACATTGGACGGAAATGCAGAGGCATTATTATTACAGTCATGAGAAGGGAATTACATGATGACATGGACATACATGGGCATAGGTACATAGATAGGGTGCGAGTGGGGGACACACTGACCACGTAAAATTTCTATTTCCTCATTCCCTCCTTGTCCCCCACTGTGCCCTTCAGGACACATCTATATTCATGAGACCATTTATTTGCTCATATAGCATCATTTGCTCATCTTTTTTCATTTGTGCACGGGAACGTGAACGTGGATGTGGACGGGGAATACAGGCAGTGGCACACAAGCCGCAAATCGCTGGGCCACATTGCAGACAGGGACAGCAACTGAATACAACTAGTAGTATTATTCCTAGGAATGACAGTACTTTCCATCCCCAGGCTGATATCACACTCCAGAGCCAACCGGACCAAGTCCAGGTGCCTGGATTCTGGTGTATCTCGTGAGCTATCTTATGGAGCCTCGTTATTGCTGCATACACGGATGGCGCGTTATTTGAAATAAACACACAACAACTGGAGCCGATCACTCTACAAGCCCCGCCCCTATCGGCCAGGATGACGTCAAGAACAAGGCGGTTCTGAAGAACAGCAAGTCTCATAGCAGACTGCTCCTCTGTAAAGTTACCTAAAGCAGAAGTAGTCTCATTCACTACTGCTTCCAAAGTTCTTGTCAATCTGCGTATTAATTTACTGTTTTGGATGGGACCTATGAAGAAAAAGAATCCTTTATTGAAATCTGTATATTGCTCCAATGCTGTCTCAGTCTGATCGACAACTGGGGAATCGGTCTCCCTCTTGTGTCTAACATGTACTAGTCGTGAGTCTCGGTGATAATGGGATGGGGCTAGAAAAACAGGTGGCAGTAGGAACGCTATATAACACGTCCCACCCCGGTCTAAGGGCAGACGTACATAGGCTGTCTGACCACAAATGAAATAGGAATGGCGGGAGGCTTTGAAAGTAGACTTTCCTTTATCATTGAATTCGACCACAGTATTACAATCACTGTGTCCTAGGTGCACTGAACCATTCTTTCTAACGCATAATTTACCTTTTACTGGCAAAACTGTTATGAACGGTGAACCTATATTTGTCTCGGACTGGACGTTTAGAATCATGAGGTTAAGGGTAACATTTCCTAGTTCATACACTTCATTTTCTAGATCTGTTCCTTTCCTTTGGGGAAAACCATCTTTGTCGGGGAAACATGCCCTATTCATTACTATATTCAGGTCCCCCCAAATCCATTCACTCTGGGAATCTGTGAACTTTCTGTCTTGTGTTGATGACATTAAAGCAAACCATGCTCCGCACGAACCATTGTGTGAGAACGGATAAGGAAAGAGAGGCAGAACTCCTTTCGTTTTCTGATAAGGTGGGAGTCGGCCACATACCCAGCAATTCGTTACATTGCTGGTCTGGTGAGAATGGTGTAACATACAAATAAAAGTATTGTTGCGCAGTGCTAGTCGATAAGACAATTCATGGGGTGGCAGGTCACTGAATGTGTGCTCTACAGTGTCATTGAAGGAAGAATGTATATGTGAACCAAGAGGAGGAAAGAAAACATGTAGAGTCAAGCTTATACATATTATCGATATACTTAGAAAAAACATAATGATCAGAGTTACTATGCATCTGCTGCGTAAGTTTTTGCAATATTGTTCTTTTTTATCCCTCTGTCTATCTCTCTGTCTATTTGGGTCTACAATCTTATACATGTCAGGAACCTGTCTAACCGCTTCACCCGAGGGGTACTTAAACAATTAAACGCTGTCTGACTTACTAGACCGTAACTTCAGTTTGTACTCCTGTTGCGGAGTCTTTTCTAGCAAAGGGAGTTTCGAGTCACTGACATCAGGGCAGTCCTAAGTGTCTTTTACCAATCCAAGTCCATGGAAGCGTTTCACGTGGTGGGCATGAATCCAGCCCTTCCTCCCCTCGACCTTGACGGCGGTCCTCGTCGTCAGTAGTACCAGCTTCGGTGCGCGCCAGCGGGGCTCGAGAGGACTTGAACGATCAAAATTCCGAATGAAGACAAGATCTCCAGGGACAATCGAGTGTTCCTTCACCTGGGTGTTGTCGGGGAAGGCAGCTGCAACCTGTGAACGACAAGAAAGGAGTGCAGACATCAAGGAAGCCAGGTAATCTGTCAGCATATTACTGTCGACATCAGTTATTCGTTTTGGCATAGGCGTACCCCACATATTCGGCGGTCTACCAAAAACCACCTCGTACGCGGACAGTCCGGCTCTGGAATGAGCTACCATACGCATGTAAAAGAGGGCAACCGGCAAGGCTATCATCCAATCCACGCCTTTTTCTGCACAGACCTTCGCTAGTTTGGTTTTAAGTGTCTGATTGTGTCTCTCAACGAGACCTACTGCCTCTGGGTGTCATACGCAATGGAATCTCCACTGGTACCCTAACAGAAGAGATACTTGTTTCATCAGTTCAGAAGAGAATGGCTGACCGTTATCTGAGTACACGACACGGGGCAAGCCGTATCGCGGAAAGAATTCTCGGACCAACTGCCTGGCAGTGGTCACAGCAGTATAATCTGGGACTGGGTACGCTTCTGTCCATCTAGATAGTGCACATACAACTACGAGGACGTACTTGTATCCTCGACATCTGTCCATCTGAATATAATCCATCTGGAGGACTTCAAAAGGGTGGTCAGGAGGATGAAATCCACCTTGTTCCACGGGAATGCCTTTGCCTGGATTGAACTGACAACAGATCATGCAGGTACGCACTTTCTGTTTTGCTGCTGCACGCAGGTGCTTGTTGAACCGGATATTCTGTAAACTGTCTAACATGGCCTTTTCTCCTAAGTGTGCTGGGCTATGTGCTGTATTTATGATAACTTGAACCATGGAGTCAGGGAGAAACCATGTGGCTTTGCCTTTTGTCATCCAACCCTGGTCTGTCTGGACCCCTCCTTGTTCAGTCCATTTCTTGATTTCATCTGGAGTGGCATGTGTCTGAATGCCGAGTACATCTTGTGAGGGATCCCTGACCGTCATGCAGTTTGTCAGTGATGGTGCTTCTGTCTTTGTCGTGTCTGTGGGAATGTCTGTTGGAGTCTGGGCCGTAAGTTTAGCTGTTCGATCTGCCAGGTCGTTACCCTGGGAAATGGTGTCTGTGACTTTGGTATGTGCTTTGCATTTCATGATAGCTATGGCTGTAGGCAAGTGTATTGCATCTAACAGAGCCTGAATGAGGGGACCATGCTGTATCTTGGCCCCATGAGAGGTCAGAAAACCTCTCTCCTGCCAGAGGACTCCGAAGTCATGAACGACTCCGAAGGCATACTGTGAATCTGTGTATATGTTTACTTTCAAGTTCTTGGCTCGTATGCAGGCTTGGGTCAGAGCGATGAGCTCTGCTGCTTGGGCTGACAGGGTATCAATTCGTTGTGTCTCTATGAATTCAGTATCAGTAGTCACTGCATATGCGTCCACTAACTGTCCTGTGCTTGTTCTCATGCATGAACCATCCACATAAAGTGTCAGATCTGGGTCGGGTAGTGCAATGTCTGTCAAGTCTTGTCTCGGCTTCGTTACAGTATTAACTACTTCCACACAGTCATGTGGTGCACTGTCTGCTGTGCTTGAGGGCAAGAGTGTAGCAGGGTTCATGGTATTGCATCGTCTGATCTCTATGTGTGGCTGGAACAATGTCAGTTCATATCCTGTCAGTCTTGCTATAGTCAGGTGTTGAGTCTGAGTCCTGTTCAAGAGAACTTCCACTGAGTGTGGACCCTGTACTGTCAGGGGGTGTCCTAACACGATGGAATTGCTTTGTCTGATTGCTAGGGCTGTTGCTGCAACTGATTTCAGGCACGCAGGCAGAGCCTGGGCCACTGGATCCAATGTACAAGAAAAATAAGCACAAGGCTTGTGTTTTCCTGCTTGATCTTGTGTAAGGACAGATAATGCTGTACCATCTCGTTCAGTGACAAAAAGTGTCAAAGGCTTGCTGTAACATGGAGTCGCTAAAACTGGTGCTTGACATAGAGCTTTCTTCAATTCATCAAATGCGAGTGTATGTTCTGGAGTCCAAGGGAGGACAGTCGAAGACGCTGCCTCCTGTGTTGTCAACTGTATGAGTGGCTTGGCTAGATATGCGTACTGGGGAATCCATTGTCTGCAGTAAGAGGTGAGGCCAATGAAGGCCCGTACCTCCTTTTGTGTCTTGGGCTGTGGAAGATGTGCGATTAACTGAATGCGGTCTGGTGTCAGCTGTCTACCCCTCTTGGACAGCAAGTGTCCAAGGTACACCACTTGCTGTGCACAGAATTGCAACTTAGAAGGGGACACTTTGTGCCCCTTGTCTGCCAAAAAGTATAAGACTGTCAGTGATGCACGTTCACAGTCTCGTTCTGTTCGTGCTGTAATCAAGAGATCGTCCACATATTGGAGCAATGCGGTGTCGGTAGGCATGTGAATACTGTCTAGTTGTCTTTTCAATGCTTGACTGTAAATACTAGGGCTTTCTGTGAATCCTTGATGAGCCCTCGTAAATTTAAAGCTGCGTCCATTTAAACAGAATCCGAAGAGGTACTGGCTTTCTGGATGTATTGGGACACTAAAGAAGGCGTTCTTGAGATCGATTACAGTAAAGAACGTCGCTTCGGAATCAATAGCAGTCAGTAATGAAGAAATGTCTGGGACCACTGGGTACTGGGGTATTATGCATTTGTTCAGTTCTCGGAGGTCAATTACAAGTCTGTAGACTGGTGGTGCATTTGGGTCAGTTCGTTTAAGAATAGGAATGATAGGAGAATTACATATATTGGAGTCAGTTTCTACAACCACTCCCTGTGCAATGAGTTTGTCAACAATCTTCAGTAATGCTACAACAGCATCAGGTGGTAACTTGTATTGTCGGATTCGTGGCAGTACAACTCCTTGTTTGAGAGTGACACGGTGTGGCGTAATGTGCATGTAACCTACATCAGTCGGACCTTGCGCCCATAAATGCTGTGGTACATTCTGGAGTCTGGGATCAAAATCTCTCAATACATAATGTCCTTTGAAATCACGTCAAAACAATCTCACTCCTTCCGGAGAACAACAAATCACTGCTCCTAGTTCTTTCAATGTCTTTATACCAAGCAAGTTTTCTGGACATGACTTAGTAAGTAACAAGTCTGTAGTACGGGACAATGGACCGACTCCTAGGGAAACTGGCTTTGACACTTCATTAACAATAGGCTTTCCTGAAAATCCCAGGGCAATATTCTGTGAGCCTGAGAGGGGTGCCCCTGGAACCTCGTCATGACTGATGGTAGTTCTGCTCGCCCCTGTGTCAATCAGAAATTTTCTGTTTTTTCCCAGTACACAACTATGTACATAAGGACCCTCTTGATCTACAGGAACCTCAATAAGGGGCAAGCCAACCTCCCTCTCTAGGCTATTTCATGAGTACTGTTGATATTCTGGATAGTCTGACTGTGCGTACAGGAACATTTGTTGCGTGACATGTTGTGTGGCAGCAATGGGTTGCGGTGTAGCTACTGTCTGTTGCGAGTTCTGTGGCGTTTGCGTGTTCTGCGGGATGTTATGCTGTCTAGGAGGACGCGGTCTCTCTTTTGTCTTGCCTGTAGCTATATTGTGTTTCAGGACAGCACATTCATTCACATAGTGACCTGGTTGCTTGCAATAATTACAGTTCCCTTTAACAGGTACCGCGCCCTTTTTATGGCCATCAGCTGGTACTGATTGTGCAACTAGTACTTTCATTTTCGTATCTTTCATGCGTCTCTTTTCGTGTTCCTGTTCCTCTCTAATTCGGTTCTGGTGATATTGTAACATTTGTAACATTTAGGAAGGACTGTTTGCTTGCCAGGTACTCTCAACCTTCTGTACTCTATTTTTGATCGGGGGTAAGGAATTCTCTACTAATTTGCTCACAAAAAGATGTGGGTATGATTCACTATTTGTCTTAAGGCCACTATTAATAATAAAACATTTTTCGAATCTAGAATAAAAATCACTGGTGTCTTCATCTGGTTTCTGTTTGCAGGCTGAAATAGCATCCCAATCTTCCTTTTTAGTAATCAATAATCTCGGCAAGACCTGTATCAATAATTCAGGTAGTGCTTTAGCTTTGTCCCCAAGACCAACACCAGGGCCTCGAAGTTTGTCTTCATCTTCCAATTCTGTCCAACTGATATTTTTCTCTCCCACCTCCCAATCTTTTTCTTTAAGCTTTTCATAAATGCCTGCTGGTAAAAGTACTTTTTAACAATTTAATGATGTCAGAGTATGTGTAATCCCCTATGCGGAAAATGTCTTTTAATTCACGGTGGAACCCCCCCCGGGTCTTTATCATGACAGGGCAGTAATTTTTTCATTTCCAGTATTTCTATTTTCGTCAAGGGTGTGTAAACGTATACTCGTTGAAGCTCATTGGTTGCATTTCTAACGGGATGTACCTCTCGTAGGGGGTTCTGTCTGTCTATGTGGAAGGTCTTTCTGACGCGGTGTGGGGCAGGAATCAAGTGCGTGGTCAGAAAAGTCAAGTACTTATGTCGTTGGTCTAGAATGACATTAATTAATTCGGTACCTAGGCCTCTCCATCTCTCGAGGAGTAAATCGTCCAGTAATTTATACAAGGGACCTGGATCAGAATGTTGGCTCTCGTACAAGGTGATTTGATGTTGAGCCATGTAAATACCAGCTAAACGCTGTTCTTCCAAGGGAAGGCTTAAAAATGTTTGCGCTACTACGTCATCATTATATATGTTAGAATTACAAGCCCATTGAACGGCTGACCGGGCTAGTTCCTGTTCATGCATAGTACGAGGTTCATCGCCCCCTATTCGTTTTTTCAATGCATTCTCAGTAGCTTGGAATAGGTGTTCAAGAGAATATCTTTCTGGTATGGGAGGGCCATGTTTACTGTAATCTAGGCCTGTAGGCCTGTCAAACTGTCTTGCTCTACCTACGTAATTCAGTTTATCCACTTCCTCTGTTTCTGACTCATTCTCTCCAGAGGCTAAGTCGTCCTCTTTCGCGTCTGGCTCTTTCCTGTGTAAGTTCAGAATTTCTTTACACATTTTCCTGTACATACATTCTATCTTTGACATTGCATCATGTTTACCGGCAGCTATGTTGTCACTCCAATCAATCATACCTTTAGTTACTTTTTTATCAGGCTGGTCTTGTTCCCTGATCAAACAATTAATCAAAAAACGTAAAAGCATGCCTTGAACCTCCACCTTTCTTTGTGCCATGGCCTCATGTATACTTTCGGGTCCCTCCCCCGTTCTAATAAAATGGTATATCTTGTCTAGATGGCTCTTCATGCCTGGTAATGTGATCAAATAGTCTGCAACGCGTCTTAATCGTACTGAGTATATGAGCATTGAGCCTACACCTGTTACTGGATCATATATACAAGATGTAAGTGTTACAGTTTGTTTAAGTGGTGTTGCTGTCTTTTTTGGCGTTCGTTGTAGTGCTAACTCTCGTAGTGTTCGTGAAGGTGGTGGTGTGTGAGGTATGTCTCTGGTAGGCCCCCCTCCCATTGCCCCTTGACCTGAATCGTCTTTCACTGTCAGTGTAACTACTGGTGCGGGTTGATCTTGTGATACGGGCGGATGGTGAAAAGGATTGTTAGGATTGTTGCCAGGAGGAGGAGGGGGAGGAAAATCTGCATTAACATAATCCGGAGTGGCGTCTTCTAAATAGGAGGAAAGAAAAATGTCTGCTGCTGTCTGTTTATGACTATGGACTTTGGTCGGGATCAGTGGTGGCGGCAAATTACTGGGTACTTCCGGGGTCACTTTAGGTAGTCCTTCGGCGAGGACGGGATACATGCCTTTAATAAGGGCATTTCTTTGTCTATCTACTTGTTCTGCCTTAACCCGTTCACCTTCTTCCTTTAGCTCTTTTTCTCTGGCTTTTTCTGATGCTTCTCTACTTCTCTCTGCTTTGTTGATTTCTTTCTCTGTTCTCCTATGCGCTTCTTTACGCCACAACTCAATGGCATCTTTCTGGGACTGTCTAGCTTTCTTTTTCCATGGTGCTTCCTCTACTCTCATGATGCAATCAGCATCCCATGTCCCTGAGACAGGCCATCTATATTTCTCTTCCAGATCCTTCGTGTAATCTACCCATAAGTCTAAAAACAGTATGGCATCTAACCCATGCTTTTAGTACATAAAATGACCAGGAGTGTCCCTAGGCGGGACGGGAACTGCCTCTTCGAGTATCCCTTTCCTGGTTCCTATCTGACGTAATTTCGGAAACAGTGGCATGTTGGAACTAATTTGAACAAAAACACAAGATACACAAGAATAGACTGGAAACAATCATTCATACTACGACATCAAAACATTAAAAACAGATACATCCTAACTAGTACATAGAAAAAACACACTCCTGAAAAACTTGTTTACTTTATGCACTGCAAAAACAGTACAACCATACCGGTCTCGTAAGGAGACACGTCTTTACCGCATCCACCTGAATGGACACGTCTTTACCGGATCTGTGTACCCAGACCCGTCTTTACCGGGCTCAAATAAATGAACCCGTCTCTATGCGTTCCCAATAACGGTACTCACCGGGAAGCAAAACTGAAGGCCTCGGAAACTCGATACTGGACTGGACTGCTACTGCTTCTGCTGCTGCGCATGCGCCTCGGAACAGGTGGGCCTCGGGATACCTCGGACCTTGCTCTCTCAGCTTGGGCTCTGGTCGGGATGGTCCGCAATCCTCACCGCCTCGTGTGGATGCCTGGTCGCAGTCTCCGTCTCCTCCGTGGGCCTGAGGGAGTAGGCAGGAATTCCCGCTGTCGTGTACACTTGAAGTCCGTCACGGCTATAGAAGGGGTAGGGGGCTGGACCTACATCGCCGGCGCGTGGGGAAGGGGACTCGTTCCAGTTCGGGCGCCAGATTAATGTGGTAAATAATTAATTACCCTGTCATAATTTCTATACATTAATAAGGATTGCTCATAAAATGAGAGGCAGAGTCTGTGGTGTCCGATTCAAAAGGGCTTTAATGCAATAGCTCGAGCTACTGGAGAATCGGGTTCCATCACCACTAAGGTTCAGGAAGGCTCGTCATCTAAATCTTTATTCACATAACACATTATATATAGTTAAACCATACATTGCATTGGATAGAGAAGGCGGAGCGCTCCAGGCGGAGCAAGTGAAAGAGAGAGATAAGAACACATGGGCGTGCAAGAAGGCGTGTAAGGAGGCGTACACGTGGGTGTTCATTCACTTGATGAGTCATAGGTGTCTCATAGGTGGGTGGATGCATAGAGGGGGTCTGCACGGTCAGCAGGAACCTTTACCCTACTTGTGCGTGCAAAACTAGTCATGACGTGGAATTGACGTGTAACTGGGGAGAGCTGGGGGGAGCTGACTTTAGCACTAGTAGAGGAGTCTGGGATGTCAGAACGACCTGCACCTTTGGCATTATCTGATCTCTTGTGTTTGGAGGATGTATTGTCTAAAGTAAAGGTCTCTCGAGCAAAGGCTGCTCATTACTAAATGCTAGTGTGTGCATATATTTCTTCATGCATTGCGTGGGGCCATGGGCCTTCCATGGAAACGGGTTCAGTAAATCACTTGAATGGAGACAGAAAGGCTAGGCCCTATCTTCTGCAGGCGGAATATGTTTACCCCTTTCACTAGACTGGAATGTGTTTTCTGTGGAGCTGAGCCGATAACTGTAGGCAAAATACTGTCTTTGGCAGGCCAGGCTGGGCACCTCTCGGCTGAGCAGGAAGTAAGTGAGAGGTCAGGGATACATAACTAAACTGCAGTTTTCAGAGTATCAGGAGGCTCGGAGCCTGAATTCGGGTACTGGCTCGGCTGTGCCACAAAAACGTGTGCATCTCGACTGTTAAACGTGTACCATGTAAATGCATTGGCAACATAGGCCTCAGTGCAGAATTAACGTTTCATTCATGGAGGGCCTAATAACTGACATGCTAACATTGGACGGAAATGCAGAGGCATTATTATTACAGTCATGAGAAGGGAATTACATGATGACATGGACATACATGGGGCATAGGTACATAGATAGGGTGCGAGTGGGGGACACACTGACCACGTAACATTTCTATTTCCTCAAGGCCACAATAGAACTGACCCATAATTGGGGAAGTGAAGAGAAGAGTTATTATAACGGAAGCTCTGAACCTCAAGGATTTAGGCACATTGGCATTCCATTTCAAGATGTCTACACAGCTTGTAAAAGATTTGAAGGTCTGAGAGTAACATCTGTGAAGCAACCAGATGATGGTAAAATGGAAGGACTTGCTTTTCTACAGGATCCTGACGGTTACTGGATTGAAATCCTCAGTCCCAACAGCATGTTAAATATTATATAAAGATCTTAGCTTTTGGGTCTGTGCCATCAAATGTTCGAAGAGATCGCTCCAGGAGGCTGAAAATGAGCCTGTACGATAAAAATACTAATTGTTAGAAATATTGGAATTCTATATCTTTGTTGTACTTGACATAACACTTTTTTAAAAAGGCTAACTCCGCATTTCTCCATTTTTTTTCTTTTGTGATTTTGTCATCTTTCTTGAGTGCTGTGAACATCTTGTGTAGGCCAGCCTTCTGCTGAAAAAGGTTACCTAGTGTCTGCATATTGTACAACCTCAGGAACATGGCGTTACTATATGTTTCTAATGTTTTGTAGAAAAGTAACAGATATATAAAAATGCAAACATGTTTCCGAATGGTGGTGGTGTGCACATTACTTTACGCAAATGTGTCATTACAGCATGCATTTCACCACAGCACATCAGTGATCAACCTATTTCACATGTTTCAGAATGTCGTCTGACATTTAAGCAAAATATTCTTATTTCGGGGATAAGCATCGTTTTCTCTTGCCTTTTGGCCTCTTTCAAATCCAAAACTCGACTGGTGGAAATTGTTCACATGAATTTTTGATGCTGTAATATGTTAAATCTGAGTTGAGCCGCACTGCACAGTACACAAAGATGGGCAGATGTGTTATCAAAAAAGTAAGTGTTAAAAGCAGAGTCACACTAATTGTACGAATGACAGAACGCTCACAGAGAAGAGCCACAGTGTGAGCAAATTAAAAAGATTCACAATAAAACCAATATAATTTAAAAAAGAACGTAAAATCCATGAAATAAGAGTTTATTTATGTAATTTAGCCATTAACTGCGCTTCCATACAGTGTCGCATCTCTTTATTTTCTCCTTGAAAATGTACTTTTTCTCCTTGAAAATGTACTCTTTCACTTCGTGCATGCCTCGTTCGATTCTTTCATTCTGTGCATGCCTGAAAAACGTACTCCATTATTTCACTCCGTGCATGCTTTGAAAATACACTTCATTATTTCACTCCGTGCATGCGTATACTTTTTTTATTTATTTCATGTTTCTTTCTTTGTTCTACTCGAGATTTGCGTCCTGTCTCTTCATGTGCAGAATTGACTCTTTTAATAAAGAAACGTCGGGTAATTAATTGCTTACTGTGTCTCTTCATGTGCAGCATTGACTCCTACAGTAAACAAACGTGAGTAATTAATAGCCTTCTTAGCTCCGTTTCGTATCCAGTGAAATCGTGTATCCCAGCACTCAGCCCAAGCAGAGATCGACTGCTTATGTCTGATACTGCCCGGGCTGAATGTATTCTCCGAAGAAAGCCGAAGTGCAGGGGATACACAATATCAGGGGGATACCACATATTACACAACACCGGTCTGCCCCCAGCCATGCTCTGAGGAGAGCCTGCTTCCCCGTCATTTTTTAATGATTTTGATGTACATGAAAAAGCGATCTGTTGAAGGCTCTTGTAATCAAACCAATCAGCAGTAAGGGTTGGAGCCCATTCCTGGGAGTGACACGTGTCACTCTGTCATGTGGCATATGCCACAGCTGATGTGACATATGCCACTGATTTTTTACATGGTCTTTTATTATTATCAGTTGAGGATTTCCAAATGACTATCTTTCACTCTGCTAAAATAAATAAATTCTTTAAAAAAAGAAAAACAATATAAAAAAATAAATAAATACATAAATTAAAAAAAACGATTTTCCCCAGCTTGGGTTTGAACTCTGGTCAAAACTCACTCACAGCCTCTGTGAACTAACAGTGAGCCATTTGTTTTGCTGAAATTTCCCCAGCCAAAGTCATATTTGTCATAGAATAATGATGTCGGTCCTTCCTCTATTTCTATTTTCTTTGGACTTTAAATACCAGAAATCTTCTCTCAATTTACATTCTTTAAGTACAAATAGCCCTTCCTTTCATACAGTCTGCCACTAGTCCCATGCATTTATTATTGTTACACAACCATTCCCAAAGCCTCATTCCACAAATTAAGGGATTTATTTCATAGCAAACCTGCCCCCCCTTCCACGTGCCAGTGCATGTCAGAAATCTCTAAAAAAGAATCTGACTAAAAAGGACGCAAATCTCACAGACACTGCTAGGGGTGATTTACAAAAGGTAATCTTTCATTTGGGTAAAATAGAAAAAAAAATTGAAACAAATATAAAAATCGATTTTCCCCAGATGGGGTTTGAACCCTTGTCAATAAACACTCATAGACCCTGTGATCTCCCCCTGTACCATCTGTTTTGCATAGTTTTTCTCAGCCCAAAGCCTTTGTGTCTTTCAAAAAGGGTGATGTCCCTTTTCTGTTTCTATGCTGGTTTTCTTACAGCTTGCCACAAATCTACAGTTGATTTTCGTTATTTATAAACAAAGACCCCTTCCTACCTCCCATTCTGGCACTTGGCCCATGCATTTAGTTGTCTTACACAATCATCCCCAATCATAGCAAACATGCCCCCCTTCCGCATGCCACACAGCATGCCATCAATGCCTGACATGCACTATGACTAAGGAGGCCATAGTACTCCCAGATACTGCTAGGGGGTGATTTACAAAGGCACAGCTTTCATTTGTGGAATTTAGAAATCAAATTGAAAAACAAAAAAAGATTTTTCCCAGCTGGGGTTTGAACCCTAGTTAAAACTTACTCAAAGCCCCTGTGAGCCATCTATTTTGCTGAACTTGCCCCAGCCAAAGGCATATATGTCATAGAAGGATTGGTGTCAGTACAACGCGTTGTATTACAACGCGTTCCGTTACAACGCAGATTTTACAACGCGGGATCCATTACAACGGATGTCATTACAATGCATGGCATTACATCGCAAATGCTATTACAACGCATGGCATTACATCGTAAGTATAGGTAAGTATAGCTTTTTAAAAAAATGTTATTTAGTTTATTGTAATTAATTTATTTAAAATAATTTAATTAAAAGACATTTTAAAATTGTCATTAAATTAATATAATTAAATAATATCTATTTAATAAATAATATCTATTTAATAAATAATATCTATTTAATAAATGTAATTTTATTAAAAATAGTAATTAATTTAATTTAATAAAAAAAGGTAATTAGTTTAAAGTACATATTTTTGATAATGAAATTAAATTAAATTAATAATAATTATTTATTTAATTTAATTAATTTAATTAAAAAATGTAATTAGTGTAAAATAATTAATTTAATTTATTAAATATATTTTAATCAATTTTAAAATGGTAAATATAATTTAATTATCCCTAAACACAAACCCTACCCTAAAACCTAAAAACACCCCTGTACCCCAAAACCCAAACCCTGCCCTAAAACCTAAAAACACCCCTGTACCCCAAAACCCAAAACCCTGCCCTAAAACCTAAAAACACCCCTGTACCCCAAAACCCAAACCATACCCTAAAACCTAAAAACACCCCTGTACCCCAAAACCCAAACACTGCCCTAAAACCTAAAAACACCCCTGTACCCCAAAACCCAAACCCTACCCTAAAACCTAAAAACACCCCTGTACCCCAAAACCCAAACCCTGCCCTAAAACCTAAAAACACCCCGGTACCCCAAAACCCAAACCCTGCCCTAAAACCTAAAAACACCCCTGTACCCCAAAACCCAAACCCTGCCCTAAAACCTAAAAACACCCCTGTACCCCAAAACCCAAACACTGCCCTAAAACCTAAAAACACCCCTGTACCCCAAAACCCAAACCCTACCCTAAAACCTAAAAACACCCCTGTACCCCAAAACCCAAACACTGCCATAAAACCTAAAAACACCCCTGTACCCCAAAACCCAAACCCTGCCCTAAAACCTAAAAACACCCCTGTACCCCAAAACCCAAACCCTGCCCTAAAACCTAAAAACACCCCTGTACCCCAAAACCCAAACCCTGCCCTAAAACCTAAAAACACCCCTGTACCCCAAAACCCAAATCCTACCCTAAAACCTAAAAACACCCCTGTACCCCAAAACCCAAACCCTGCCCTAAAACCTAAAAACACCCCTGTACCCCAAAACCCAAACCCTGCCCTAAAACCTAAAAACACCCCTGTACCCCAAAACCCAAACACTGCCCTAAAACCTAAAAATACCCAAACACCCCAAAACATATACATCAGTACCCCAAAACATATACTCCTATGCTCATACTTATTTAAAAAAATACTTAAATTAATATATTTAATTTATAATATTTAAAAACGAAATAAATATTTTTTTATAATTAATAATAAATAAATCAATTATAAAATATTAAATAAAATAAAAATAAAAATTAAATACTTACCAATACTTACGATGTAATGGTATGCGTTGTAATAGCATCTATTATGTAATGCCATGCGTTGTAATGGCATGCATTGTAATGGTATTTGCGATGTAATAGCTGCGTTGTAACAGCATTACGTTGTAAAAGATGCGTTGTAAGAGTAACACACCGTCATAGAATAATGATGTTGGTCCTTCCTCTATTTCTATTGTCTTTGGACTTTAAATACCAGAAATCTTCTCTCGATTTACATTCTTTAAATACAAATAGCCCTTCCTTTCATACAGTCTGCCACTAGCCCCATGCATTTATTATTGTTACACAATCATCCCGAAATTCTCATTCCACTAAACAAGCGATTTCTTACATAGCAAACCTGTCCCCCCTATCCACATGCCACACAGCATGCCATCAATGCCTGACATGCAATATGACTAAGGAGGCCATAGTTCTCCCAGATACTGCTAGAGGGTGATTTACAAAGGAACAGCTTTCATTTGTGGAATTTAGAAATCAAATTAAAAAAAAAACACGATTTTCCCAGCTGGGGTTTGAACCCTGGTCAAAACTCACTCATAGCCCCTGGGAACTAACAGTGAGCCATCTATTTTGCTGAAATTTCCCCAGCCAAAGGCATATTTGTCATAGAATAATGATGTAGGTCCTTCCTCTATTTCTATTGTCTTTGGACTTTAAATACCAGAAATCTTCTCTCGATTTACATTCTTTAAATCCAAATAGCCCTTCCTTTCATACAATCTGACACTAGCCCCATGCATTTATTATTGTTACACAATCATCCCCAAATTCTCATTCCACTAAATAAGTGATTTCTTTCATAGCAAACCTGTCCCCCTTATCCACATGCCACACAGCATGCAATCAATGCCTGACATACACTATGACTAAGGAGGCCATAGTTCTCCCAGATACTGCTGGCAGTGATTTACAAAGGCACAGCTTTCATTTGTGGAATTTAAAAAACAAATAAAACATTTTTTTTTAAAAAAGTATATTCCCCAGCTGTGTTTTTAACTCTGGTCAAAGAGCACTCACAGACCCTGTGATCCGTCAGTGAGGGATCTGTTTTGCTGAAAGTACCTATAAATCATTAACCTTAAGAATGTAGACAACCTTTAGAATAATTTTTTTTTCTGAAGGTGGCAGTTTGCTCGTGCTTCAATGAGCACTCCTTAAAAACATCAGATTTCAAATGATTACATTTAGCAGTTACTTGTTGTGAACAATAATTTCTAATGTTATGTGGCATCTTGTAGAAATCTGTGCCCAGCATATTATGGTTTTTGAAATATAGCTAATACCTGTATGCACTTTAATATAATATATTCATGCTGCTATTTTCTTACTGTATTTTAACATATTTCGCAGTGCTGTTATTTGTCTGTTTCTGATTGCCCGCATTTTTGCACTTATTAATCTATGCTGCCATAGTCAAGAAAAACTGACCAATTTAAAGGAGTGGACGTCTGATATATTTACCGCTCTTTTATAATATCAATTTTTATAATTCCGTTTATGCTATATATACAAGTCCTTGTTATTTATTGTCATTTATTGATTTTTATCGAAAACGTTTTTAACCAATAGAGAAGGAGCTACGACACCAACCAAGATGGCCGCATAGTCTCCCGGCTCCGCTGACCCCCGTCCTCCGCTCGCTTATCCTGTCGAATATCCTGATCTCCTGCCCCAGATTCGTTTGGGTGAACCAGTCTGCATCCCGATGGTGTGATCGCGGAATTTTTCTAATGTTCTGGTGTGAAGTAACATCGAAAATGTTTTGAGGCCTAACTCAGACTGGAAGCCGGGGTCTCGATTTCTGGTCTACCCGGGTCCAAAGTGAACAACAACGGACTGCCGAGGGTGGTTGGGTCCGGTCCCTGGAACTTTCGAAAATTTCTCTGAACTACTTTGCAACCATCTGCTGCCTGGTGCTGTACCTGAGGTGAGGCGACGGATGGTGCGCGGTGCAGCGTCGTGGGGGGCCCGGCCAGAGGCCCGGCACTAGCACCGCTGGTGCCCCGGGGTAGGGGTCCCGCCGCGCGTTGCTGCATGTTGCTGGCCCGTCCCTCACGGCCTGTTTCTGCTCCGGTGTATCCTGCCCCGGAGAGGGAGCCTCTCCGTGGGGATCGTTATGCCTGCGGCCGAATGGAACCCGGCGGAACGAACTCAATGTGGCCCTTCCTTGCGGATGGTAATGGCTGAAGTTGCTGCGCTTCACGCGATGGTGAGGGCCCAGGTCAATCATTGGCTGTCGGCAACAGATGGAATCATAGGACCGGGAACGAGCCCTGACTTGCTCTTTGAGACCCAGCAGCCGACTTGCCCCCTGTTGGAAGCCCTACTGGTGTGTTTGGACCCGATGCTGGAAGCTGTGCCTGCCCCCGAAGAACCGGAATTCATCGTGTGTGCTGAGATTGGTGACTCTCTTCAGTTCTCGGAAACATCGGTCCTACAGTTATCGGAGCATTTCACTGCTTCCCCCATCCTGGACACTGTTGGCCCACACTTTGATCTGTGTCGGAACGAGTCGCACCCCCTCCCCAATCGGTCTCCCAATATGGCGGATGGAATGATGCTTGGCTTCGGGGACGGGGAGGGACATTGTTGGTGCAAGCTGTGTGCGTTGGGACCTGCTATTCCTCTCCTAATTGCTGACTCAAGCTCCGGCTGCTCCTGTGTGAACTTTGACTTTCCGGTGATGTGGCTTTTCTTATCCGAGGGACATGGCAACTTTGTTAGACGGGGCCAAGGCTGAGATTGTGGGTTGAATCGTTTACAATGGATCTATTGGTAACGGGACTGCTTCATCAACAGACGGATTCCGAGGGGGGGGGATTGTGGTTCCCCCCGGGGTATTTTTGTATGGTGGACAACTTTACTGGTGTTGGCTTAGGGGGGCCCCTTTGATAGGGCGGGGGGGAGAGACCGGGAGCGCATAGACTATCGCCCTCCTCCGCTCCCCGTTAGGTGGGGTTTCCTTTCTTTCTCTTTTTTCTCTTCTTCTTCTATATTTCGGGTTTGGTTCTCGGGCGACAGGCACACTGCTGGGGGGGGGCCGTAGTCATCTGCAGGGGTGCAGGGTGGGGGGTTGGGGGAGGGGATCTTTCGTTTTTTTTTTGTTTCTATGACCTTTTTTCTCTTCTCTTATCTTTCTTTGTCTTTTTCTTTTCTGGGTCAGTGCAGTGGGTTTCCTTTGGCATCAATCCCTGCTTTTTCATCTGTGCCTCAATTTTCGTGGTGTTTTTAGGGTCTTAGGGCAGGTAACTGCAGGCGCGAATTGACCGTAATATTCTTTCACATCCTGACCTCTTGTTTCAGCGCCATTGATTTGATCGCTTACTGTTTATTGTCGATACGTCTACTTTTCTGCCTGCCATTTTCGCTGCTAGCAAATTGTTTGGCACCTGATCCTTCCATTTTATATTATAAAATGAAAACCTTTTATATCCTGTTTTTCTAATTGTGCTGTTCAGTGGCCAAGAGTACGCTAGCATGGAGATTCTCCTCCCCGAGGTGCTGCATGTGATTAAAATTGCTCTCTGTTAATCTAACTGCTTGGCGGCCGGCCCCCGGGTTTGAAGGCCATACTTGTATTTGGTTTAAATGTCAATAAAGGTTTTAAAAAACAAACAAACAAAAAAAACGTTTTTAAAGTGACCTGTGTATTTATTGATATTAAGTATCCAAAAAAAGATTATTTTAATTGAATTGAATTGGAATATAACATAAATGCATTGAACCACTATATGCATTTCATTTGCCACCACATCGTCCACCCCAACAAATAGATTCCATCACCATATAGCCAGACCCCCCAGGATATAGCGGCATGGATTAGCAAATTTAGCGGCAAAAAAACGGAAATTTAGCGGCACAAATATTGAAATTTAGCGGCATTTTCGCGGCACTTTATTTTACAAATAATCATTCATTTTCAGCCTGAAATCAATGGAAACTGTTTTAGCAGAGTATTCCACTTTGAAATAGGCCTGTTTAAAGTGTCTGCATCTCTACGGAAGCACAGATCCAGTCCTAACCTTGTGGGAGGGAGCTGCATTTCTCCCTGGGATGTTCTACTGCCCACGTGTGCACCCCTGCAGGGGTAACAAGCGCTATATAATTGCAAACCTTTTTTCCTCTTCTATCCCTCCGCTATCCTACTGAATCCAAATAACTGACTAACCTATCCACCACTCAATTTATTTTCATATTTCACTATACTAATTCAACACTAATCCTTCTTGGGTTCCAGAGTAGCATGCTACGCGCCAAAAAAGCGATTTGACGTCTCGTCAGGGGTAGTAAGTGCTATATAAATGCAATTACAATACTATGAACTCCCTTGCATAATCTTTTGGGAGACAGTGCACCCCGGCAACCCATTAAGGGAACACTATGTAACTTTTTCTGTAGGATAGGGCAGTTTTTTTGCCGCTCTGACACAAAAACTGACCATTGTGCTCTGGGTGTGGGTAGAAAGCCATTATCTGCATTCCTGAATGTATGGCGAGAGCAGAGGGGTGCTGTTAATGAGCTGAAGTGGATCTAGAGCGCAGGGAGTCTGCATTCCCCCAAGCCCCATAGGTCATCAAGCCATTCCTAATTAGCCCTATCACCTTATGGAAAGTGTCATTTCTGTCTGGGTGGTGTCGCATCTGGGGGATTGGCAAGGGATTTAAAAACCTATGCTGTCTCTCAGGTAATCCTCTTTTGTCCTCTTCAACTCTGGATCAGAAAAAAAACAAAAGGTAGAGGACATGCCGGTATCCACTTATGACTCTATTTGATGTTATCAAGTGAATTGTCTATGTTCTGTGTGCACAAGGGTGACTCTCCTTATAACCGGAGGCAGGGCACTTTCTTTTTCTATCAGGCACTGACTTTTATAGCTGCCTAGGTAGAATTCTTCAGAGTTGGGTACAATTCCCTGAATTACAGGATCAATTAGTAGACCGTTTGGCTGGAGTGTGTGTGGGGGGGGGGGGAGTTGCCCGTGACCTACACACAGTAATTGTGTAAAAAGAGATTGTTTTTATGCCATAAAACCCCTTCATTTGAAATTTCTTTACAGTATCGATGAAGGTTTGAACTAGGCACAGGGACTAGTTGTAGAGTGGGGTGGGTGTTGAATTGCATTTCAGCTCTACCCTGGGGATGCCCACAGCATGACCTTGTGCAGGGACGATTCCGAAAGCTGTTTCCTGGTTACTGGTTCTGTAACTATACAAACTCTGCATTCAACTGCAGGTTTATGTGCTTTTCTGAGTATATATTATGGAAATGTTTCCTGGTGGTGGGAATCTAACTCGTGGGGGAGGAGGGATGTAAATATTGTACATTGGTGAAACGCTGTCATCATTATTCGCATTGTCACAATATGTAACATGTTTTTCAGTGTACGCATTTGCATACAATCTGCACCATTCATAAACCTGCGACTTTATACATTTGGAAGTCAATCTGAGCTACAGTCTACTGTTGAATACGGCAAACTTGTCAAGTGTACTTCTTTCTTAATTGGTAATGTGAAGGTTGGAGCACACATGTGGACACTGAAGACCGTAATGGTTTTACGTGGTTTGAATTATAGTGTCACTGAATCAAAGGAGAGAGGGAGGACTAGGTAAGCTAGTCTGAATCCCCGCTTTTATATATTCAAAATCAAAAGAGACTAGCTAGGTTTAAGCAGAAAAGACTCGAAGGAGTACGTATGTCAAGGGAAACCAGTAGGTTTTATTTGAAAGCCCTCACCCACCAACCTAGTTGGTGGCATGCTTCATCATCGGGCCCCACCGCAGTGGCACCTAACGTGCCCCGGGTGTGCTGCGACGCCAGGTTACTGCGGAGCTGGTATAATTGCTGAGTGTGCAATGTGGTGGGTATGAAGGTGAAAATTAAAAAGCCATACAGAAATCCCAGCACCCGAGGGTAAAAAACTATTTTAATGAAACTGGGTATCTGTTGGCACGTTAAAAAGGCAGACGGACACAATGGAGTATGGATTATGACCTCCAGTGTCCTGTGTGGTCTACATGTTTCAGCCTGGCCTTTCTTAATTTGAAACAGGCTTTCCTCAGGACCAAGTGAGTATGTGTGGGGGTATTAAATTAAATTACAGTGAGTGTGTTTAAGGTTCTATGTGTAGCACACACTAAGGTGCTATATGGGTGAGAAGGGGGTTCCCTCTCGCTTTGACAGTGTTTAGCCGATTAAAGCCTCCTTGGGTCGCCTGGCAGAGAAAGAGACCGAAACTGTCGATCTGGTTCCTCCTTGGACCTGTAATCCTTCTGCGGCGCCCGGATGTTTTCACCTTCATACCCACCACATTGCACACTCAGCAATTATACCAGCTCCGCAGTAACCTGGCGTCGCAGCACACCCGGGGCACGTTAGGTGCCACTGCGGTGGGGCCCGATGATGAAGCATGCCACCAACTAGGTTGGTGGGTGAGGGCTTTCAAATAAAACCTACTGGTTTCCCTTGACATACGTACTCCTTCGAGTCTTTTCTGCTTAAACCTAGCTAGTCTCTTTTGATTTTGAATTATAGTGTGTTTGCACATGTGCCTGCATCTGAATGTTTTCGTGTGTGTGCATAAATGAGGATTGGTGTTTCTACGTGTGTACCTTTGTGTGTTTGTCTTTCTGTATTTGATTATTTTGTGCATTTGCATTTGTTTACATGCGTGACTGCGTTTGCGTTTGTTAAGTAACTGTTTTTTAAATATACAACGCCTCGATGTGGCTGGAGACGAGGCGATCGGGGGGGAGAAGCAGTAGTGAAACCTAAAGACAAACAAACCAAGCAATCTCACCCTTGGTTTAAAAATATCTTTCTATCTCTTTGCGAGTAATTCCCCTGCGTCAGACACTCTGCCTTTCTTTGAGGCCTCCGCCTGTCACGTCTGAAATATTTTCTCCAGGCTATGAATTTCTTACCTAGTTCACAGCGAAAAGGTCGGAAGATATTTATTTCGTAGGATGGGAAACACAAGAACTCTTCATTTGACACGCCTCTCTCCCTCACAGCATGTGTGAAGAGACAATAGAGTCTCTTATTACCGTATCCTAAACATAGGTTCATTCCAGTACGCCATCTAATTGCCAGTTTTCCTCGTGCTGCACGATCAATACGCTCTGCTTTCAGTATCGTCGGGAGCCCTTTCTTTCCAAGGAACAGGGGGCCCGGGTCGAGCATGTGCTGTGTGTATACATCCGTTCATATGCTGGTGAGAGCACAGATAAATGAAACTCGGCTGGTTGTGTGGCTATTTCGGCTGTACGCCCTCATGTGGTGACATAGGTACGTTCAGCCAATAAGATGTCACCATCTTTTTTGCTGCCTGCCGAAGACCTTTTTCGCAGCCAAAAAGGTCAATTTCGCGGTCATCCCGCCCTTCAGATGATTTCACAATTATTTTGCAAATAGCAAAATCGCGAAAAGCTGGAGGGTCTGTATAGCAGGTCCCTTAACTAAGAGGCCCGCATAAAAACATAGGTCCAAATTTAGTCCTCGGTTGTCTGCCCATCTTTTCCAGATTTTGGGGTGCTTTTGTGGGCAACCCCTGGCCTTGAATATTGGGATCTCTAACCCCATGCAACAAGTCCAGCCCATTTTTCCATGATGAGAGAGAAGATTGAGCCGTTGCCTCCCATAGCCTTACTACATTCCTTTTACCCAATGTCAGCCCCAACAATAACAGGTGCCTCTTCTATACTTTACCTCCTATGCCCTCCGTGATATGTAAAATTGCCAATCTTATTAAAGAGGAGAGCTCCCACCCCAACACTTCTGCAAGACTGGCCAGAACCAGTCTCCAAACTTTTGTGAGTACTGTACGATGCCAAATTTTCTGTATTTTGGACCCCTCCTCCCGACCACACCGCCAGCATATAGGGGATGACTCTAAGCCTGCCCTCCACAGCCAGATCCTGGTATACTAAACCCGGTGGAGGTATTTAAATTTATTAATATGGAGCGGTATTGCTATCACTGCTCCCCTAGGGAAGGACAGTCTTTCCATCCAATCATCTCTGTCTATTTATCGAATATCAACAGCCCATGCTTCTCTAAGTTTATCCAATGTAGTGAAGCTATTGGTCAACAGTGACTGATAGATCTTCGAGATTTTATGGTTCTGCAAATGGCCCATGAAGACCTTGGCTTCAATCAGACTGAATTTGTGAATAGCCTCTAACCCTGACATACTAGGATAAATCTCATGCCAAAATTGAAGGTATTTATAAAATGTAGTTTTTGGCATCTGGTACTCTTGTTGAAGATCTTGGAATGATTTCAGAACCAAGCTTCGCAATACGTCTCCTAATGTGTACACTCCTATATTATCCCACTCTCCATGTCCGGATAATGCAGCTAGCTGCGGCAAATGACCGTTGTGGCACAGTGGGGTTTCCCCAGTAAATTTATTCCACCACTCCATCCTGCGGAGAGACTGTTTCCACACCTAGAATACCACCCGAGTGGTCGGCGTTAAAGAATTGCGTAGAGGCGCCAAATACAGTATGCTATGTAGGGTGACTCTTGTATACACCTTCGCTCCACTGCATGAGCGGTGTCCTTCCTGACCCCATACCACCATTCATTCAGCAACAAAAGATGCAATGCCATATAGTACGATTTGAGATCCGACATGTCATCCCCGCAATACGTAGACGGACAGCAAGTCCTCAGCGCCACTCTGGAGGCCCCTCCTGTCAACATAAATTGACCCAGCGCTGCGTTCACCTGGCAAAACCACATAGGGAGTATCTGATATGGATGGTTCTGCAATTGGTAGAGCAGGCCCGGCAATGACACCATTTTAAAACATTTACAACAAGGGGTGGTGAGGGACAGAGTCTCTGAATTAAGCAGAAAGCTCTCACCCAGTCAAGAGATCAGGGCTAGATCCAACACCGTTTTTTAGCTCACTGCACCATCCCAGTTTCAGAATCTGGCTGTATGCAAATTAGTCTGTTCCTGTCCCAGTGCATGATGGGAACAGGGCAAACCAAACTACAAAAGCCAATTCTTACACTGGTTCTGAGCTGGGATGGGGCAGTGAGATAAATAACGGTGATGGATCAAGCCCTGATCTTTGGACTGGGTAAGAGTGGTCTGTTTAACTCAGACACTCTGTTCATCACCACCCCCTTTTCTAAATCGTTTTTGGCCACTATAGGTGTGGCAGGGTATACTCAGACATGAGTCCCTTTCTCACTGCTCCATCAGGATTCAAGCAAGCCGGGCCGAAGAAGGCTGAAATGCCAGAAACCGGTCCCCGGTAGCTTGTCTCCTTTCTGGTGAAGAATTGGCTTGGTAGTTTAGTCTGCCCTGTTCCCATGATGCACTGGGCCAGGGACAGACTGATTTGCATATAGCCAGGTTCTGAGCTGGGATGGGGCAGTGAGATAAATAACGGTGATGGATCAAGCCCTGATCTTTGGACTGGGTAAGAGTGGTCTGTTTAACTCAGACACTCTGTTCATCACCACCCCCTTTTCTAAATCACCATTTTAAAACAAGCACTGGCATAGCCATTAGGTCTAGCCTTTTGGACCTTATAAGTGTTTATCAATGCAGTACTTTATCACCCACTGGCTTGCCCACACACTCTTAACATCTTTGAATAACCGTACAAGTTTTTTTTTTAATTTAAAGTGGATATGACAAAGGAGAAGGTGTGACGTAACGGCCAAAGCAGCCAACATTGGAGAGGAGGTGACGATGTCCGAGCCTCCTCGTTGGCTCAACAACCTGTGATTCTGAGCAAATCACTTTTCTCCCCATGCCCCTCGTCTAAAACAAGTTGAGCTATTTACATATAAATGTAAAGTAAAAGTGGGCTGTTCATAAGTGATTAAAGGCACGCTGTCATGCTCTGTCGGGAGATGGGAAGGGTCTGCTATAGAGGAAATCCAACAAAAAACACTGCAAGAAGTCAAATTCAAAGTGAAAATGCAGCTGTGCGCCCCCATGCTCTGTTGGAGGTGGGAGAGGTGTTATTTGAAGGCAAGTTATGAAAAAAATTTAACATACAGGCGTCATTAATAAAATAATGGTGCACAATAGCGCTGCTCGATGTTGTGTATAAGGTAGGAGTGGTCTGCTTTTGAGCCAAAGAGCAGTTAAAAACAATTATACTGGAGCTCAGACAGAGCTTGTGCTGTGTTTGTGTAGGATTGAGCACCATCCAGGTGCTGGGAGCGAGTGCACCCACCTTGCTTTTAATAAAGATCATGATAGTGGCTTACAGTGGAGAGCACACAAAGCGAACAGGGAGGCATTTGTTGCAGGCACACATCCAGGATCGCAGTTAATAAATAAAGGTGCACAGCAAGCAGTGCTCAATGCTGTGTATAAAAAAACATGTGGTTACTGATAATAAATAAATGAACATGCAACATGAGCGCTGCTCGATGCTTTGTTGGGGGTTGGTTCTGCTTTTAAAGCAATGCAAGACAAGCCACGTTGCTAAAGTGAACTCGACCGTTCTCTGTTTAATGACCAATGACGAGGAATTCAGCTGGCACTCTGTGCGATGCTGCTCGCTCCTGACAGATGGATGCCGTGGGAGTGAACATTTACAGAAAATGTTAGACATGCATCCACCTTTGGCCAATTACGTGCTTACATTTTTTCAAAGCCACATGCAAGGACGTTATCTCAAGCTGCCTCGATTTCGGCTGTCGTGACACTAATATTGAGGAGATGTTCTATAGTTTTTGGTCCTCTCCTGCGACCATGGGCCATCTTAGACGCCTACCACAATTAGAGAGAATTAACTCCTTTGTGGAGATGAGGTAATTCCCAATGGTATTAGATTTTTTGTTGGGAGGGGCCCATTGATTCCTTAATTTTAACATTAGAGGTTTGTGGTCATTGTGAATAGTTAGGCCCACTTCCATGTCAATGACAGAGGCCCAAAGTCGTAAGTCGACCAAGATATAATCATTGCGGTAAGGGCATGCAAGTGTATTGTAAGTATGTTTCCCCCTGATGTCGGATAGGGTTCTGCCATTACCTCCCGTCCCTCCCTCGCCTTCCTTCAGTACAAATGAGGCCCCGCCTCCCACCCAGACCCACCCCCAGCATAAAAACTCTGCCCGCCCCCACCTCCACCTGTTTTTTTCTGTCTCCCTAGTGGGACTTACCTTTCAGCTCCTCCCTGTGGCGGTGCCGGGGAGTCTTCGGTCTGGTTCTCTGCTACGGCGGTGCCCTCTGCAGCGTTCTCCTGGCGGTGCCTCCTCTCCTCGTCTCCCTCGTGGTGTGGGGGCGGAGCGGTGGCTCAGGAATCCTCGGCGGTGTCCGGCGGTCCTCCTGTGGCTGGGGCTGCGTTTCCGGGTCGGGCTGTGTGGCTGCCTCCTCCCGGTATGCTGTCTTCTCGGAGGCCAGGTAGGGCGGGTTTCGGCCCGTTTTTCCTATGTTGTTCCTACTTAGGTGGTTCTCTTGCCCTGCAGTGCGGCCCTTGGTGCTGTGGCTTGGCGGCGGTTCTCGTGCCTTTGGTGGCTCGGGCTCTGGCTGCCTGGGGTGCGTCTCCGGCCGCTGCTCCATGTTTCCTTATGATGGCAGTCTAGCCTTCTGGAAAAAGCCTAGATTCTGAACAGTGACTCCTGGAGATGCCGGGGATTGAAACCGGGGCTTCATACATGCGAAGCTTGCGCTCAACAAGGGTGGTGCTCTTGGCGCTTGTCTGCCCCTGGGTCGCTGGGGGTTGTTGGGGCTTGCTGCCTCTTCCCTGCTGCTGGTTCTCTGGTCCCCCTGGGGTGCCCTGACCGCATGGGCTCCGTATGGGGGTGTTCTGCCTCTCGTGTCTGCTTCTGTTGCTTGACTTGGATGAGGCTGCTCTGTCCAGTGTTCTGGGGTTCGGCGGGTGGCTTCTGTGCCCTCCCATCTTCATCCTGAGGCTCCTGTTCGGGGCTGTTTCCTGGGATTTGGGGGGTCCTTCTGCCGCCTTTGGCGTTGCGTAGGGCGCTGGGTTCTTGTCATGACTTTTTCGCTGACCTCCTGCACTGGTCGGGGGTTGGGGGGGCTTTGCTCTTTTCCTGCCGGGCTGGAACTGTGGGGTTCTTTCTTTGCTGTTCCTGGCCCTTCTGGTTAGGGCTTGGCCTTCGTGCCCGGTGTGGTGTGTGGCATGCGTTGCCCGTGCGTGGTGTTTTCCATGCTGTTCCCACTGTTGTGCGCTGCTCTGTCCACTGTGGCCTGCCCGGCTGGCGATTGCCTGTGTGTCGTGCCGTACGGCGGTCTCTCCTCTGTGTTCCTTCTGCGCTGTGTTGATCCTGGAAGGTTTTCGGGTTTTCTTTGCGCGCTCGGGTGGTGTCTGGGGTTTAGCTTCTGTGCTACTCATCCTTCTCTTCCTCCAGTGGCTTTGCCTCTTGGTGGTGGTCGCCCTTTTCCTCCCGTTGTGCTGCCCGACTCTGTCCTGGCCGTGCTGCTTGGTGGGTCTGATGTTCTGCTTGACTGCTGCTGTTGCGCTGGTTGGCCTGTTCTCTGCTTCTTCTGTGCCCTCCTTGGTGTTGGGTTTCATGGAGTTGGCATCGGCGGCTCGTGGTGGCTGGGTGTCGCCACCTTGGCCCTCTGTTTGCCTTACCTGGGATGGGGAGTTCTGCCTTTCCCGCGTGCCTTGCACTGGGGCCTTTCCGTTCTCCCCGCTGTGGGTGTCTCCTCTGGCTTTCGGGTGCTCATGGTTTTGGCCTTTTGTTCACCCTAGCTTGCTGCCTCCTTTTCTGGGTGCCGTGCCCTGTTGGGTTCCTGTCACTGCTGTCTGGTCCATTCCCTGTCAGTGGGTGGTCGTCTTTGGCATTTCCTCCTCTGTGTCTGCGGGACATTTCTGTTGACGGGGTCCTATGTGCGGTGGTTCATGGGGGCTGGGTCAGCTTGGTGCCGGTTCCTCCGGTTCGTTGGGGTTCCTCTGCCGGTGCCCGTCTCCGGTTCCTGCTGGGTGGCTCTCCTGGACTGGGTGTCCTGTTTGCTTGCCTTTTGTTCCCTCTGCTGGGTTCCTGTCGGTGGGGCTAGGGTTTGGGGCCCGCTCCGTTTTATTGCTGGGGCTGTGGTGTCCGGCGGCTTTGTGCCTGTTCCGGTTCTCCTGGGGGTCTGCTCCTGGCTTCGGCCCGATTTTTTGCTGGGGCTAGTGTGTCCGGCGGCTTTGTGCCTGTTCCGGTTCTCCTGAGGGTCTGCTCCTGGCTTCGGCCGGTTCCCTTCCGTGTGTTGGCCTTTCGGGCGGCTTTTCCGCGGGCTCTGCGTGTGGTACGCACTTTTCTGGGTTGCGTCCTTCCCCTTCGGCCTCGGGCCTTCAGCCTGGGTCTTCCGGCATGTCCGGTTGCTCTCGTGGCTCTCCATCTTACGGCAGGGGTGTTCCCTCTTCCTTCTCTGGTCGGCCTCTTGCGACTTACGGCTGGAGTGTCTTTTTGCTCGGTCTGTTCAGGAGGTCCTTTGTGGTTCTTCTGGTGATCGGGCTTTTGGTGGCCCGGGGTGTGTCTTCGCTGATCCCGTCTCTGGGCCTGGGGTTTGTCGAGGTGCCGTCTTCGGGCTGTGCTCGGCCCCGTTCCCTTGTCCGGGTGCCTGGTCTCTCTTCCTTCGTGGGTTTGGGCCTTTTTGTCCCAGGGCTCCTTGGGCGGTCCTGTGGCTGCGGGTGCTGGGGCGCCTGGCTTCTGTGGTGTTTCTGGTTGCCTGGGCTCGTTTTCTTCTTCTCTGCCTGTCCATCTGGCTCCTGTTGGGTTGGTCTCCGGGGTCTGTTGTCCCTGCTGCCCTTGTCAGTCCGTCCCCGGGGGTGCTCTCCTGGTGGCTCGGCCGCTGTTGCCTTCTGGCCGGTTGTTCACTGGCTCCTCCGGCTCCGCTTTTGGTGGCTTCGGTCGCCAGCCTGTCCTTGGCTTTGCTGGATTCTGTTTGGGTTCCGGTTCTGGTTCCTGCTGGCCTCCCGGGGGTCCTCTTGCTGGCATTGGTCCTGGTTCTGGTCCTTGATCCTTGGTTTCCTATGTCCTGTGTCTGTGGACTCTGGTCTGGGTGCTGGGGCTGTCTGCTCTCTGCCTTTGGCGGGTGGCCGGTGTGCTGGCTGTTCTGTTGTGCTGGGTCCCTCCTTCCTCCTGGGGTTTCTCACTCCTTCCCTGTGTCCTGCCTGTTGGTGGGTCGTTGGGGCCTCCCTGTGGTGGTCCTGTTGCGGCGCCTGGGTGGCCCGATTCTGGTCTCTGGGCCAGGGGCCCGGGTCTTGGGGTGGTCGGCGGCTGGCCCTCTCCTTGGCCTCTGGGTTTTTCTGTGTGCCTTCCCCTTCCCCCTCGCTGCTTTTCTGCTGCTCTGGGCGTTTCTGGTGCGGGCCCTGTGGGTCTGTTCTCGGGGGTTGGTTGCTCCCTGTTGGCCTTGAACTCCTTGTTTTCCTCTCCTGTCCGGGTTGTGTTGGGCTCAGTGTGGGTTCCTTCCTGGGGTTCCGTGCCCTTTGATGTTCCGTGCCCTTCCCCTGGGTTCTGTGCGGGGCTTGCCCCTGCTGCCTGGCGGTTGTGCGGCTGGCCTTGGCTGGGTTGGGGGTTCTCGGCCGGCTGGCGGTGGCTTGCGGGCTTCCCGTCGGTCCTCCTCTCGGCTGTCCTATGCTTGGTGTTTGCTGGCCCTTTCGGCCCGGGGTTCTGCTCTGGTGTTGTTCCCTTGGTGCTGGCCTCCTTTTTGTGTGGCGGTTCGCTCCTTCTGGGGCTCTTCTGGGATTGTCGGTGGCTCCTCTGCGGGTGCAGGGGGGCGGCTTTCCTGCTTCTTGGTGCTACTGGCTTCCTTGCATGTTGCCTGGGGTCTGTTGCCTGGTTTTCTTTACCGGGTCTGGTGTGTTTGATTCCCTGCCCTGTCGTGTCCTTCCCTTCGGGGTCTTTGCTGCTTGTGTTGGATGTCCTGTCCGGTCCGCCCTTTGGGCTCCTTTGGGACTTGGGTTGCGACTCTCGGCTTTTGGGCCTTGTTTTTTGGTTGCTGTCGCCCCTGCGGGGCACTTGGGGGGTGTTTGGGCCCTGTCTTGTGCGTTCCCTTCTGTCTGGTCTGTATGGTTCTGCTGGTTTTGGGTCCGGTTCCGTCCCTTGTCCCTCCGGTGGCTCGGCGTTTTCGCTCTGTTAGGGGGTGGTTTTGCCTGTGTTCTGTCCTGCTCCTTCCTTGGCTGTGGAGTCTCGTTTGCTCTGTTTGGCTGTCCGGCCTCTTTTGCTGTGGTGCCTGCTGGTTGTGGTGTCCTTCCGGGTGGTGGACTCTGTTTGTTCGCTTTGGTCCGACTCCGGGGTTTGCCTTCCCCCGCTCCGTGGGGTTGTTGGTTTCGGTCCGCCGTCTTGGTGGCTTTTCCTCTGGTGGGGGTTCGGGCCTCAGAGTCTTGTCCTCTTTACGAGGCCAGGGATGTTGATCTGCTGTGTTTTGGGCACTGTTTTGTGTTCTTTGTCACTCAGTTGTCCGTCCCTGTTTTCTTCTGCTTGCTATGTCCTCATTTGTACTGAAGGAAGGCGAGGGAGGGACGGGAGGTAATGCTTCCATTTCTAACGATAATGGCATTACTCCTAGTCCTACTCCCTCGCCTTCCTTCAAGGACCCTCCCTCCCTCCCGGTGCGGTTCAACTGAGTGCTAGCTCGGCTTGTTTGTGTACAGGTGGAGGTGGGGGCGGGCAGAGTTTTTATGCTGGGGGTGGGTCTGGGTGGGAGGCGGGGCCTCATTTGTACTGAAGGAAGGCGAGGGAGTAGGACTAGGAGTAATGCCATTATCGTTAGAAATGGAAGCATTTGTGGCTTTTAGGCCATATTCTAGTATTATAGCACTAAC